>NC_141685.1:968528923-968836423 GCF_964263255.1 Lissotriton vulgaris | reverse complement strand
TATTCGCTTATGCTACGAAACCCTTATTATGGTGATGTCCTCAAATGTTTTGATAAAGACTATCCCGATATTAGCACAGCATTACATGTAACTCTCAATAAGCACTGTGGCATAAAACTTTGTATGAGTGTATATGTTGTTTCAATTTTTAAACATATGCAACCATACTTTGTATTTGATTCACATAGCAGGGACAATGAAGGCATGCCGCATCCAACTGTAACATGTGTTACGCTTGAAAGAAAAACTTTTGAAGGACTTATGGAATATATTGTAAAACTAGCACAGAAATTTACTAACCAGTCTCAGCAATGTGTACCATTTGAATTAACACCAATAGATATAAAGAACATTAAAAAACAATCCTTAGAAAAAGCACTTAGAGTTCATAATAAAAACTGTCATTTAACTCGAGTTAAAAACCTGTTTGTACATACTACTGAAGTGACTCTAAATACTATTTTTAATTCAAGATTTATTCCTTCGGAAGCTTTAGGAATTCAAACTGAGGCCTGTAATAGCAATACCATTAATGAAGCTCAGTCTGCAGCAACAAGTAGTTCTATACTGCAAAGAAACAAACAGTCTCCATAAACACAGATAACTTGAGCATTTCTGCAAAAAAGTGTAAAAAAAAAAACTTCTAATGCTCCCCTGGAAGACTTTGGCACCACAAAAAAAAGGTGTGTTGAACCTAACATAGAAAGATTAAGCTTAACGCAATCGAAAATCCGGAAAAAGAGTAAACAAATGCTTCAAATAATTAGTAAATTCCATCGGGAAATATTGCATGGACCAGAGTACGTTTGTACTCTTTGCAATCAGTTGTGGCATAAACAGACATTAAGAAATACACGCACTGTTTGCAAGACTGCAATTTTTAGAACTTGTGATATTATTAACAACAAAACAAAATTAATTTGTATGACTTGCTACCATTACATTAAAAAAAATACCACCATGTTCAGTTGTAAATGGCATGGGGTTTCCAAATGTACCAATAGAATTACACTTGCATAATTTAGAAGAACGATTAGTTTCGCCTAGTATACCATTTCTACAAATTCTGACTTTACCACGCGGATTTCAGAAATCTTTATCAGGTGCTGTAGTTAATGTACCTGCAGATGTTATGGCAACTGTTACCATTTTACCAAGGCAAATTAATGAAGCCATAACAATTCCAGTGAAATTAAAAAGGAAATTAGTTTACAAATCACACACACATTATGAAAATATTAGCCGAAATGCAGTTAAAAAGGCAGTAATATGGCTAGCAAACAATAGTGGTATGTTTAATGAATATGGGGTGACTATTAACAGCGACTGGGAGTATATACCTCAAGAAATAGACAATAAAAATGATACATCAGAGATAAACAATTCTTCCGATACTTCAGACAACATGGAAGCAGGGAATTTAGATACTATGTTAACAAATGAAACTATTACCACTAATAGTGTAGATGTGTTAAGTTTAGCTCCAGCTGAACATAACACGCCATGAGGTTTATATGAAGACAAAGATTCAGAGTTTTGGGGTTTTGCAACACTTTTTTGTGGGGAATGAAGGCCAAACAATAAGGAAAGACACATACCGGTACATTATAGTACTATTTTTGAATTGGAATTAAGAAGTCATGATCGAAGAGTAGCTAAATCTATTACTAATGTCTTCTTTAAACTTAAAAAATTACATATTAAGCAAATCCAAGGTAAAATTAACATTTCAATAAGGAAAATGTTTACCGATGGAAAAAGTATTACTGCACAAGACATAAAATATAATATAGAAAATGTATTCCAGTATAATGAAGGTTACAAAGTATTAAAAACTATACGGAGTTCCCCTACATATTGGGAAAGTTGCAAAATAGATCTGTTTGCTACAATAAGACAACTTGCAATACCAACTTTTTTTCTGACTTTATCTGCTACCGAAACAAAATGGCACCATTTAATAAATATACTATTGCAAGTTCAAAGTTTAAATGAATGCACAGAGGAAGAATTCCAAAACATGTCTTGGGAAACAAAATGTAAATTAATACAACAAGATCCTATTACATGTGCAAGGCAGTTTGCCTATCAAGTTAGGAAATTGTTCAATTGTGTTTTAATGCATGGAACAAATCCCATTGGGGAAATAGTAGACTACTTCTACAGAGTAGAATTTCAACAGAGAGGTTCACCACATATACATGCATTACTATGGATAAAAAATGCACCCCTATATGGTGTATCACCAGTAGAGGAAGTCAATAGATTTATTGACAAATATATCACTTGTAATAAGTCAGATGAAACACTTTTACAGCCTTTAATAACTTTACAAAGGCATGGCCACACTAAAAATTGCAGACGTAAAAATAAAAGAACATGCAAATATCAATATCCGAAATATCCAATGTCAAATATTCTCATACTAGAGCCATTAACACTTGAGAGCACAGATAAGCAATGGAAAGAGAATATAAAACTTATCCATGAAGCGATGAATACTACTACCTTTAATACACTTACTTTTGGAGAATTCTTAGACATAATTAGGATGGATAATAAAGGATATATTACTTCCATACAAACTACGCAAGAAAAACCAAACATTTTTCTGAAAAGAACTCCATGGGAATGCTTTATTAATAACTATAATACTACTATTTTAAAAGCTTGGAGAGCAAACATAGACTTGCAGTTCATAATAGATGCTTATGCGTGTGCGGTCTACATTATTTCCTATATCAGTAAATCACAACGAGGAATTAGCAAACTTATTGCACAAGCTGCTAAAGAAGGTAAAAGCAATAGTAATGTCAAAGAACAACTTAAACACATAGGAAACAAATTCCTCAACTGTACCGAAATTAGTGCTCAAGAAGCATCATATCTCATTCTTCAAATTCCATTAAGGAAAAGTTCACGGTCATTTGTATTTATTAATACTAGCCGTCCTGAAAAAAGAACTTATTTAATGCGTTATATCATTGCCTTCCAGGAGACATGGGACATGGAAAATAGTTTCTGTTTGGATGGGTTCTCCAGTTTCTTTGCGAAGGTAGTCCTGGGGTTAGGTGGCAGACCCAAAGGAGGTTTGCTTATGTTTACCTCTCTAGAGTTGTGAGGCTCATTTAAACAGCTCGAGCTGCCCTCAGATAATATACTTGTCTTGGAATGGGTTGGTCCTAATCACCCAACAATCCTGTTGATTAACTTTTATAATGCTATGGAGAAGGATTTGCGCAACCTTCACCTAAACCCCTTAACGCGCTTTTTAGAAGATTATAAATGTCTGTATAACACTTTTTTCGAAATTGTGATAATGGGAGATTTGAACATCCACCCGTGCAGATGGGAGTGTCTGGCAGAACAGCAATTGGGCCCAGCTGGTTCTATTACCACACATTTTGAACATAGCCCCCAGGGGGAAGCCCTTGAGGAGTTACTAGCTAGCATGAATTTGTTCGAGGTAGACGGTTTTATGGGGGAGGCTAGGACCCCGACATTTAAAGGAAGAGACTCAGATACGGTTATAGACTATATCTTTGTTTCTGCAGGACTGGTACCTAGGGCCACCACATATGAAGTTGTGGTCTCTGTATATAGTGACCACAACCCTCTTGTTCTGAATTTAGATCTGGGGGATGTAACAATTAGTCGGGAACAAACTACAATGAACACCAACACCTTGATCCCTAAAGATCAGGCCAGGAGGCTTATTTGGTCCAAGGTAGTCCCGGACACCTTTATGGCGGGTCTCCTTACCATGGCAGAAGCAGATTTCGCAGTCTGCCTTGACAGTTCAGCCACTGGCAACAACATCATCGGATCCTATGTTGCCATCTGCACCAGAGTTAATCAGGACCTTAAAATTTAATCTGAACAGAAAGAGTCCAACCAGCCTAGGTGGTTCGATGCTAATTGTTCTAAAGCACATAAGGCCCTGCTTCAATCCCTGAAAGTGAAACCACGGGACAGGGAGCTCATTGCTAGGATGAGAAAGTCCTACAAATTGGCCACGACCTCTAGGAAAAAGGCTATTAAAAATGAGGCATGGAACGTTCTTACTTGTATAAATAATCTGAAGGATAGTAGTACATTCTGGGCCATAATCAAACACCCTTTTTTCTGGTGCTGAGAATACAGCTCTGGATTGTGTGATCCCTAATGACTCATGGGTTGCACACTTCAGTAAAATCTATGACATCGAGGAAGGTTCTCCCGTTATAGTTATTGATTCTAACTCTTTACATCTAGCTCTCCATTACAGTTTGAAAAGGCTGAGGGACTTAGAGCAATTGAGGAGACATCTAAAAATAAAGCTCCAGGCCCTGACGGAGTCCCAGCAGATCTTTATAGGACCCGGCCGGACTTCTGGGCTAAAATACTCACTAATGTATTTAATTCATCAAGCACTAGTGGTTTTCCCTCATCCTGGGCTACTTCGACCATAATACCAGTGTTTAAAAAAGGTCTGAGGAGTGACCCCTCCTGCTACAGGCAGATCTCCCTAATTGACTCTGCCGTTAAAATCTTGGGCAAGTCATACTGCATAAACTGGAAGATCACCTGGAGGAGGGAGGGGTCCTCTCCAACCTGCAATATGGGTTCAGGGCAAAAAGAGGCACACTAAATCAGTGTCTTAATTTGCAGATGATTATAAGTAAATATAACCAGGCGAAGGAAGGTATGCTCTATATGGGCTTTATCGACCTTTCTTCGGCCTTCGACCTGGTGAATCGGGTGAAACTCTGGGAAATTCTAACAAACATAGGTACAGACCCCTCACTGGTTAACTTTCTAGCGACCCTCCATCGAGGTTTGTTGGTATCTGTTCGAGTTAATAGGGAGGGGGCTGTACTCGCCATTTTAATTCTAAGCGAGGCGTGAGATAGGGGTGTATCCTGGCTCCCCTTTTATTTACACTATACATAAACTCCTTGGACAAACATCTAGAGGGAGCTACTTCCGATGTTCCACGTGTGGGAGACTCTGTAGTCCCGGTCCTTCTGTATGCGGACGACGCGGTGCTATTGGCCCGCACAGGACTGGGGCTGTAGAGACTCCTGGACTCTTTGGTGGCTTTATGAAGTCCTTGGATTTACAGTTGACCAGTAAGAAGTCCAATGTTATGGTGGCAGGTAAACGCACAAAGGTCCATAAAAATAGGCGTTTTCACTGCAATGGGGTAGACCTGTTGAGGGTGCCGGTGTTTACATATTTAGGTGTAATTTTTGATGAAAAGGGAAACTGGGCACCCCAATTAAATGCTAAAAGTTTAGCCGTTGCTAGATCATCTGCTGCATTATTGGACTTCGCCAAGCGGTTGGGATCTAGGCCTATGGAAGCCCTATTAAAAATTTATGAAGCCAAATGCTTGTCCATAGCACTTTATGGTGCGTCCCTCTGGGGTTATCTACCACAATGTAAAATACAGACAATGGAGAACACATTTTTAAGGTCTTTATTAGCAGTTTTCCAATCTACCCCTGTATTTTCCTTACACTCAGAGTTGGGACTGGGTTATATTTCAGACCATTTACGGTTGGCCCCAGTGATCTGCTGGGCCAAAACGTGGCTCAACAGCGAGATTACTCTGAATCATGCTATTTTAAAGGACTGCATGGCTTTAGATAATGCGAACAGAATACCGTGGTTAGTCTATATCAAAGATGTATTTTCTAAACTGGGTCGACCTAAACTGTATTCATCTCCAAATTTGCTGCATAAGGGAGATCTAGAGTGGATCAAGAAGAATTTTATGGGTTTAGTGGAACAAGAACGGGAAATGGTGGGATGGACAAAACCGTCTGTTAGAGCTCATTATGTTCTCACGACCATGCCACATCTTGAACCATACCTAAAGATTGTGACAATTCCTTTCCACCGTCACCTCTTAACTCGATTTAATATGATACATCTCGCCCTTAGTCATTACCCAGTTTGGGGTAAGCCGGAGTCATCTCCTCCTTGTAACTGTGATAATTTCTCCAGTCAAACCCTTAAGCATTTTGTTATGTTTTGCAACCATAATGCTGACATCAGGAAACAGTTTTTAGTGCCATTACTTAGAGAGGCGGGATTTGTTCAAGTAAGACCTGCTCTCTTGTACTTACAACTATTAGGCAGTCCCCGGGTGATCTTTGGGGTTGCCAGTTTCCTGGTGGCTGCCGCACGTAATAAAGCTAAAAGATTAGCGGCATTAGAGATAGTGGTGTAATTGTTTATCTCCTGCAAATGAATTTTAGTATTTTAACTTTTTATGAAATGTGTACACTAACAACGAACCAGATTTTAATGTATTTTTACTCTATGTATGTATATAAGTGATCACTTTTATGATTTTTATTAATCGATTAAAGTATTACTTGACTAATGCGTGATATGGAAACTCTTAAGGCTTTGCCAGATACTTCTACTAACATCCAATGTGAAAATATTATTGTTAAATACTGCAAGAGGCTAAAATCATTAGAGACATGTACTTTAGCTGATTACGCAGCAAATTTTAACTATCTCAAGAAAAATAATTATAACAGAGACAAAAACGATTGCGAAAAACTTACTTGCAGAAACAAACTTTTACAGCTCTGATGAGGCAGAAATAGAAATATAATGTACTGAAGAAGATGGAGGAAATAGAGATAGCACAAAAAAGTATGCTCTAAGTAAGCGCACACGCTGCAAAATAATACGCTTCTGCAGATTTAAAGAAACAAAAGAATATTATCGGGAAATATTAATGCTGCATTATCCATGGAGGGAAGAACATAAAATAATTTTAAACAAGGAGACTTACTATGATAGGTATCTAGAAGTTAAAAACTTAGTTGATGCACAAGTTAAAATTTATAACCATCATCACAGGGAGATTACAAACAACTAATGAACAGAGTAATGACATTTTAATATCACCTCCTCTATCACCTCTTTTAATACCGTCAGAAACTATATGCGATGAAGGGAACAATAAAGAACAACAACATGTATATGATTTGTCATTAGATTTAGGAATTAGAACAATAACTGAAGAACAAAGCTTAACTAACTCTATTTTGCCGGATGATAAATACCAGAATATTATGCAAAATTTAACTGAGGAACAACTACATTCTGTTTACCATCATTTGCATTAGTTAAAAACCAAAAGCACTCCATGCTATACTTTTTGCACAGGAGGGGCTGGTGTTGGCAAAAGCTTTCTAATAACTGCACTATATCAAACATTATTACGCTATTATAACACAAAGGCAGGTGAAAATCCTGACAATATTTTTATTTTACTTACTGCTCTAACAGGCAAATCAGCACATAATATTAATGGGAAAACACTGCATAGTACTTTTAAAATACCTGTGTCACAAATGGTAAATTATAAACCACTAACTTCTGAACATAGAACTGCTCTTCAAATTCAAATGATGCATGTAAAAGTAGTTATTATAGATGAAGTTTCAATGGTCGGTCAAAATATGTTTACTTTTATCCATAACAGGCTGCAAGAAATTATGGGCCAGATGTAGGTAACCAAATACCGGTCGGTAAAGGCCGAAAATACCGAATTTCAGCCTTTACCGACCTGTATTTGGCTTGTGAGATGTAGGGGACACAAAAACATCCGAATCAGTAAATTTACCGAATTGGTAAATTTACCGAATCAGTAAAGTTTCCGAATCAGTAAAGTTTCCGAATCGGTAAATTTACCAAGTTGGTAACGTTTCTGAATCTGCAAAGTTTCCGAATCAGTAAATTTACAGAATCGGTAAAGTTTCCGATTCGGTAAATTTACCGAATCAGTAAATTTACAGAATCGGAAATTAAGAAATGGTAAAAGTGATTGTTGAGATGAAGGTAACCTCTTAAATATCGAATTTGCATGAAATTCTGTATTTAATAGTCTGTATTTACCATGGATTGAAATCAGGTGGTAACCAGGTGCAGGCTATAAAAAAGGGCCCAAAATGCAACAGTTTCACCAGAATGGCGGCATTCTAAGTGATTGGGAGGCGGCTACGGCTACAGGCAGAAGGAGAGAGGGTCTGGAGAAGGGAGGAGCAGGTGTACAGGCAGAGGATCACCCTATTCCAGCTAACTGAGGCAGAAATCCTACAAAGGTACAGGCTAGACCCCCAAACCATCCTGTACCTTATCAGGGACCTCCACCCACTGTTAGACCACCCAACCCCAAGGGCGCACGCCATCCCACCCCATGTGCAGGTGATGTGCAGCCTACACCTGCTTGCATCTGGGAGTTACCAGAGTGTGGTTGCTGCGGTAGGTGGGGTGTCCCAGAGCTGCCTGTCCCGTTTCCTAGACGCTATGTTGCAGAGAATGCATTACTACATCAGCTTCCCTGCAACGCATGCAGAACTGCTCAGGACCAAGACTGACTTTTATCGGATGGCGCATTTCCCCAACATCATTGGCTGTATTGATGGCACCCACATACCGATATGTCCACCTGCTGCCACAGAGTACATTTATAGGAACAGGACGTCCACCCACACCATAAATGTACAGGTGATCTGTGATGCCAAGTACATAATCACGGACATAGTAGCCAAATTTCCCGGGAGTACCCACGACTCTTACATCTTCCAAAACAGTGGAATCTACGCACGCCTGACAGTGGGGGAATTTGGCGAAGGATACTTGCTAGGTAACACACTCTGTGAAACTCCCTTGATATATATTGCAGATGGATGTGTTTGGGTGCATGTGAGTAATGTTTTTTCTTGTTACTAATAGGGGACAGTGTATATGCCCTCCGGTCCTTCATTCTCACACCGTACCTCAACCCTTCAACACCCAGCCAGAGGAGGTACAACAGGGCACACAAATCTACCCGAAACATTGTGGAGCGTACCTTTATTCTGTGGAAGAGCAGGTTTCGCTGCCTGCATAAGAGTGGAGGGGACCGCCAGTACACACCAATCACCTGCTGCAAGATGATTGCAGCCTGTGCAATGTTGCACAACCTTAAAGTTAGGAAGGGCACCAAAGTGGATATCTCTGATTATGAGGACCATGATGACGAGCAAGCAGTGCCTGAACCACACACATCTGGAGTTGCAACACCAACTGATGACAGACACAGACGGGAAGAGATCTCACGCAACTTTTTTAAAGTAAGTAAAGAGACACAGACAGGTGGAGTATGCACCCAACGTAGTTTAATTGTGTCATTACGTAGGTTTCTAAAGCACAAATGTGCAACACAAATTATTTACATTCGATGATGTGAGTCCTGGGTCACTTTCACATGAACTGTAATAGTCATTTGCATCCTCGCTTCCCAGTACCAGTTGTATGCTGCTCACTGTGCTCACTTTCTGTTTGGCCTGTAGCATCAGCGTGGCGCCTGCTGCTCCTCCTGGTCTCTACGACAAGGGATATTGCCATGCTGCTCCTGCTTGTGCTCTCTTCACTCTCTGGCACACCCAGAGCAGCAGTTTGTGCTGTTTGGGCATTTAACAGCGCCTCAAGAGCACTGGTCATCCTGCCCATGCCCCTAGTGACCTCATTGCTGTTTTGGGTTATAGCCTCCAGCATGTTTATGCTTCTACTGCATAGCAGGGATGTGGCTGTGGCCAGGCGGTTGATTGCTTTGTTTTGTTCATGCACACGCTGCCTTTCCTTGCGCCTTGATGCAAATTCGTTGTCCAGTTTGGTGCATAGCAGCTGCACCGATTGGGTCATTTTGTGAATCCCTGCAGACATGTTTTTGTTGACCTCTACTAGTTCCCTGATGCCCTTTTCTATGTCTCCCATGTTGTTGTTCAGGGACCTCATTCGGCGTTGGCAAGATAAGATGGCTTTTCCCTGCATCCTCTGGATTCTTACCATGCTCCCCTCCAAGCCATGGAACACACTTGGACCCTCCACACGTGCAGATGCGCTGCTTTCTTGGACTCTGCGGCGTCTTGCTCCAGTATGGCCCACCTCTGCACTGGTCTGCAGTGTGGCAGAGCTACCATCCACAAGCAAAGTTGTGTGTTTCTACACCCACCATGTTACCTGCTGATGACTCCATTTCTAAAAGTGGGTCCATGACAGGCCTCCTGCTTGTTTGTGATGCAGATGTTGTCTCATGCAGTGAGTCTGGCATTTCTTTGGGATGACAGCAACAGAGGGGATTGTGATCGTTCTGGGGACTCTGGAGCCATTTCTGCGTCTTGTGCAGGAGGATGGCTACTTGGTGCACCTGTGTCCTGTGAGACGTTCTGTGTATTGGACCTGGCTCATGACTCTCCTCCCTCTCTGGTGCTGTGCCTTCAGTCTCCTGGGAACGCCTGCGAGATGTGTCACCTGTGGACATATGAGCGTACATTAGCTAAGCGCTTCTGTCTCACAATCACTACAATTAAATATTTCTGACTTTAGCTTTATTCTCTCTGCAATCATTTCACTAACTTGCTGGTTGCTGTGCTGTATGACATGTTCTTACATTTCCGAACTACATGTACCATGATGCATTGCTTCTGTATAGCGCTAGCAGTACTGGACTGGGGTTCACTTGGCCACAAAGGGTAAAGGTAAGGATGATGGAATGGGGGGAATGCTGTGCATGTGTATTACCTTTTCTGCTTGCAGCTCTGGCTGAGCTGTCTACTTCTCCCAGTCCGCAGACGCTGTCAGGCTCAATGGTTGAGGCCACCATCTCCTCCAGGTCAGTTAGTGGGGATGCTGGGTTCTTGCCTCCACCAGTTTTGGTTGCCTGCTTGTGGAGTTCAGCCAATCTTTTTTAGTTAGGCTCCTGAGGTCGTAGAATCTCTTTTTCAGGTCCTCTGTGTCTCTGGTTGTCACTCCAACTGTATTCACTTTGTCAAGTATGTCCAGCCAGAGTTTCCTTTTGGCAGATTCTGCCACAGTGAGGGACTGCCTGCCAAACAGTTTTTGGTGCACCTTCACCACCTCCTCAACAAGGACCTGCAGCTCCATGCTGCTGAATTTAATTTTCCTCCTCCTCTCTGGCTGCTCTTTGTCTTTGCTGCTTGCCATTTTGCAGTTTTAAAAGTGCACAAAACTCTTTCTGCAGCTCTGGGACTCAGCTCAGCTCCAACTGCCTCTCCAGAATCTTCTAATTAGTTGCAGCTGCCAGTGTAGCCACTTCCTGCTAGGGAGGGGGAGGGTGGTAGCACCTGATTGGCTGCCTACTTAAGTTTCAACGTTGTTTGCTTTCCGATTCGGTATTTACCGATTCGGTATTTAACAAATCAGTATTTCCCATTCATTCCTATGGGCCAAATACCGAATCGGAAAATACCGATTCGGTAGTTACCGAATTTCCGATTCCGAATTTTACAGAATCGGTATTATTTACCGATTTTTTATCTACATGCCATTTACCGATTCTAAAATACAGATTTGGTAAAATTCGGTATTTTAGAATCAGTAATTTAGGATTACCTACATCTGGCCCTAAATCATCTAATGAACCGTTTGGAGGAATTTCTATTTTAGCTATCGGTGACTTTTACCAATTGAAACCAGTTTTTGACAAATACAGTCAAAACGCTACTCTGTTGTATGGCCCTTTGAGTACAAACTTATGGCAAGAACATTTCAAACTATTTGAACTAACTAAGATTATGTGCCAAAAAGATGATCTTCAATTTGCCGAACTACTAAACAGATTAAGAGAGGGGAAACATACATAGGAAGATATTTTTAAAATTAAGCAAAGAGAAATACCATCTAATGAGAGTATTTCTAAAACAATACCATATATTATGTCTACTAATGTCAAAGTTAATGAAATTAACAGACAAGTTTTGGAGCAACATAGCAAGCAACATCTAGTTTACATAACAGTAGCTAACGATACCGTTAGCTCTGATCTGTCAGAAAATGTTAAGAAAACTATACTTAAACAATTGCCCAAGGATCCAACAAAAACAATGGGACTTGCACATACATTACACATAGCTTTACAACTACGGTATGATTTAACTTGCAATGTGAATGTTAATGATGGGTTAACAAATGGCGCAACTGGTGTAGTGCAATTAGTTGAAGTAATTAACAATACACCATTTATTGTTTGGGTAGCATTTGACAATGTGAGTGTAGGCAAAACAACACGGCAGGAATATAAACACTTATATCATTCACAAATTGAAAAAACATGGACACCAATACATGCTATAGCTAGACATTTTCAATTACAAGGAAATGTATAACTATTATACGGAAAGAATTTCTTTTACGCCAAGCCTCGGCACGAACTATACATCGGACACAAGGTGAAACTATAGAACCACTTTATATACACTTTAATAACAGTAAAATTCATCATTTGCATTATGTAGCTTTAAGCAGAGCTAAATCAATTGAAAACATATATGTCCAAAATTTTGATGAGTGGAAAAGTTTAGTACATCCAAAAGTTAATGAGGAAATGCAAAGATTAAAGACACATATGCCACTAGAAATCTCAATCCCACAGTTAGAAAGATACACTGCACATTTTAATATCATCGCACACAATATACGATCACTTCAGAAACATTTCATATCAATGATAGCTGATAGAAACATGTTGCAGGCAGACATTATTTGTTTAAATGAGATCAACACTACAAGAAAGGCAACAGGGCAAGATTTTAATGTAGAACAATATCATCACATTATCTTTGATAAATTCCATACATATAACACAAACCATGGGATGATACTGTACTACAAAAAGGATCTTTTTATATTGCCTATTTATGAAACACACGAAGGGATAGACATTCTACATTTTACAATACATATTAATAGCACAGATTACCTGATTATTATAGTATATAAACCACCTAGGCATGGGCGAATTTTGCGAATTCGCGATCCGCGAATTTGTGGATTTGTGAATTCGCGATCCGCAAAATTCGCGAATTTGTGCGAATTTTTGTTTTTTTGCGTGTTCACGGGGTTTTTTGCGTCTTCGCGGGGATTTTTGCGTCTTTGCGAGCCGCTTGCATAGCGAAGTTACCCATGCAGTTGTTTATGGGAGATGGAGAGAGAGATAGATAGATAGATAGATAGATAGATAGATAGATAGATAGATAGATAGATAGATAAAGAGAGGGAAAGAGAGAGGGAGAGAGAGAACGAGAGAAAGAAAGAGAGGCCGGATCTCTGAAGTGCCAGATTCCTGAGTTGCCCCTACAGAACATACAGCTTTTAATTTTTAGCAAAATGCATATGAAAATTGTGCTGTAAAGGTCTCTTTTAGTTTAACCCCTCCTGACAACTCAAAATGGGTGTATTTGCCATCCTCTCCCTTCTTCCTGTTTTTTTATATCTGTAAGTGCTTCCTGATGAGGTTTAATTCCTTGGACAGGTGCCTCGTTGCCTACTTGTAACTATTCTCTGACCCTGCTTCAAGGGTCAGAGCAGGGTCAGAGAATAGTTGCAAGTAGGCAACGAGGCGCCAGGAAGCAATTAACAGCAGGTGTCCAAGTTGAAGTTAGTTTTTTTGTAACCCTTTTGTAAAAGGTTACAAAGAAATTAGGTTCAACTTTTGCACCTGCTGCTGTAACCCTTGCTTGGCTGAAGATTCGTCCCCGCTGATTCGCGGATTTTACCGCGATTGCGCGAGATTCGCGGATCGCGAAATCGCGGAAAATCCGCAAATTCACCCGCGAAACGGATTTTACGCCCACCCTTAAAACCACCACATAAAGTTATCACTTCTCTTTTAGATTTCATCACAAATATAAGTGATTTTTACTGAACACAAAATTGATCATTATGGGCGATTTCAATGTAGATTTATCACAAACAAATTCACACACTAACAAACTAATTAGGTTATTTGAAACAAAATTACAATGTAAACAACTCATAGACAATTACACAACTAACTACCAATCCATCTTAGATCATATATATACTAATGACATTATGCAAAACTATGGTACATTAGAATGCTATTACAGTCATCATAAAGAATTATGGGTTTCTATTTAACATCGTTTATAACATAATTTTCATTTCAGATGATGTCTATTGAAGAAATCAGTAACATTAGCGCAGATGAAAACAAACCGTATCAGAAACCTATAAGAGTCAATGTCATCAAGTGTTCAGGGAAAACTAACTACAAAAAATGCGAAACATGAAAATAAGGTACTATTTCATTTGGCTCTAGCAGATAAAACTGGGACAATTAAAGATACGTGCTATCAAGAAAAATTGTACCAACAAACAAAAAACAACTGTGGGCTACTCATTCGTAATTTCCTAATCAAAAACAAAACAATTCTGATTACAAAGCAAAGCAAAGTCACCAAATTTCCTGCGATGCCAATAAATGAGTTAATAATCAAAGAAGCAGAATGCATTTTACAACCGCCTCCACCACCAGCCATACCAATTAAGGAAATCAAACGTGCAACTTTAAAAAGTCTTATGACAGTTTGCGGAACTATTGCGGAAGTAAGTAACAACTTAATAATCTGTCGATCTATCTCTAACACGCCATGTCAACTCACGTTTCTCTATCATTAACTCTCTGTAAACAAAGCTCTACAGCTTGCAACACATAGCACTAAACACTCGATCTCTCTATATAGGCACATCAGGAGCACTCTCTATACATAACTCTATATACTATAACTCTAAATTAACTAAACTAACACACTCTCTATCAACACTTTGCTCAATCACAGTGTAAAAAAAACCCCACCTCTAAACATCTATCTCACTAATTACATAACCCTATCTCAATATACACTATGAAAGGCAAGTTAATTGCAATTCTAGATATCTCCTTAGCTGTGACACTCTAAACTCACCTCAATCAATCAACACCTCAGTCAAAATATAAAACTTCATTCTATATTGTCTATCTAATAGTAAAAACACAACAAAGTCTCAGTTCTAGCTCTCTAAAAAAAAAGACTGATAGAAAAACAGAAAATATCATCTCTCTTTAGCTATCTAGACACTTTAATTTTTCATGAAACAACAATTTCATTCACCTAGTCAGCATACGCTCTCTCTTTTTACACAACACAGTAAATCTCTCTATCACTCTGGGTAAATTTCGAAAAAATAACATGTTTCTTTCTATTTTAGGAAGAGGAAAGTAAAAATGTGTTCCTCAACTGACAACAATTCACACTCAAATCAATAACTTTAAAAGATGCCACGGATGAAATTAAAGTAACACTGTGGAGAGAAGCAACTCTATTTCAGATAAAGATCGGAGATTATGTTACGTTAACTCATGTCACAGTACGTGAATTTAATGCACAGAAAATATTAAATACCACAAGGCACAGCAAAATACAAGTAAGTATTTCAGTGCATATATACATTAACATTTGTGTCCCTCAACACCTCTCTCTCTCTTGCTCTCTCTCTCTATATCTCTCTCCCTCACTACCTCTATCTCTCTCTCTACATCTCTCTTTCTACATCTCTCTCACTCATCACCGCTCTCTCAAACTCTCTATATCACCAACACCACCTCGCTCTCTCGCTCTCTCTCTTTGTCTCACTAACAACATTTCTCTCTCTCTCTATTTCTCTCGCTCCAACACCACCTTTCTCTATATATCTTACTCTCTACCTCACCCTCCATACATCACTGTCTCTCGCACTCAGAAACTACATACAGTTTCTATATCCTCTACATAACTCAAGAATTTTGAATATCTCTCTCTAGATCTAGCTACATATATATTTATCTCAATCAATCTATCTCTGTCACTCTACTAAACCACCACTCACGCTCAATCTCTCTCAATCAAGAAGACTCTCTCACTCTCTATATCTCTCTCCCTCACAAACTCTATCTCTCACACTCTCTCCACATCTATGTCCCTTAACACCTCTCTCTATCTCTCTCTATACATCTCTTTCACTCACCACATCTCTCTATACATCTCTCACAGACCACATCTCTCTATCTCTACTACTATATCACTCATCCCCACTACCTCAAACCCTCTCTCTCACCATCACCACCGTTCTCTCTCTGTCTCTCCCTCACATGTTTTCTCCCTCTCTCTCTCTCTCCCTCACAACTTCTCTCTCTATCTCTATCTCTCTCCCACACCACCTCTCTATCTCTATCTCACTCTCTCCCTAAACACCTCTCTCTCACTCACCATCTATCTCTCTCTCTCTCTCTCTCTACATCTCTCTCTCTCTCTACATCACTCTCCCTCACCACCTCTCTCTCTATCTCTCTCTAAACATCTCTCCCTCACCACCTTGCTCTATCTCTACATATCTCTCAGTCACCAACTCTCTCTCTCTATCTTACTCACCACCTCTCTCTCTCTCCCCACCTCTCTCTCTCTCACTATATCTCCTTCATAAACTCACACACACCCTCTCACACACACACTCACAAACACACAAAACCTAACACAAACACACACAACACCTCACACATACACACACACAACACCTCACACAAACACACAAATACACTCTCAAACACACATACACACATACACCCTCAAAGCCACAAACACTCACACACACACAAATTATCTATCTACATATCTCTCAGTCACAAAATCTCTCTCTATCTGCATCTCTCTCAGTCACAAACTCTCTCTCTATCTACATCCCTCTCAGTCACAAACTCGCTCTCTCTCTATCTCACTCACCAACTCTCTCTCTCTCTCCCCACCTCTCTCTCTCCCACTCTATCTCCATCATAAACACACTCACACAAACACAACACCTCACAGACGCACACATAACACCTCACATACTCACACACACACACAACACCTCACACACACAACACTTTACACACACACACACAACACCACACACACACACACACACACACACAACACCTCACACACACGCACACACACACAACACATCACACACACAACACCTTACACACACACACACACACACACAACACCTCACACACACACAGCACCTCACAAACACACACACAACACCTCACACACACACAACACCTCACACACACACACACACACCTCACGCACACAACCCCTCACACACACACACCTCACACACACGCACACACACCTCACACACACACACACACACAACACCTCACACACACACAACACCTCACACACACACACAAACACACAACACCTCACACACACACACACAACACCTCACACACACACACACAACACCTTACACACAACACACACACAACACCTCACACACACACAACACCTCACACACACACACACACCTCACACACACAACACCTCACACACACACACCTCACACACACGCACACACACCTCACACACACACACACACCCTCACACACACACACACAACACCTCACACACACACACACACACAACACCTCACACACACACACACACAACACCTCACACACACACACAACACCTTACACACACACACACACACACAATACCTTACACACACACACAATACCTCACACACACCCACAACACCACACACACACAACACCTCACACACACACAACACCTCACACACACACACACACACCACCTCACACACACACACACAACACCTCACACACACCTACACGTGTTACCATCCTTGTGGGGACTATGTGTTTTCACCTGCCTTGTGGGGACTAACCCTTCCCAATGTTTTAAAAATATACCAATAACAGAAAAATGTTAAGAAAAAATTCATAATACAGGATCCTGCTTCAATTTTACAAATATGTTGTTATTTAGTCACGCGCACAGAACCATCATTGTGGGGACTTGGACATGTGTTACCATCCTTGTGGGGACCTACTCAATAATTCTCATTTCTGATTGAATACACTCATTATCTAATAGATGAATGCTATTTTTCAGTGCCATACATACACAACATGATACTTTAGTCAAATTTGAATAGGTCACTATGTCCTAGGTGCACCTAGAACAGAGATTTGTCTAATAATGCAATAAACAGTGGAAAATTATCTTATATATAAAGTGCATGGACAGGGATTCACAGATGTTTAGCCTATTACTGAGTGCACACAAACATTAAGGAATATGAAAACAACACATAGTTAAATTAATTTAGAGGCTTAAGATCCTGCAATGGGGTCAGATGGCAAAACCAAGTTGCCATTTGACCACCTAGTTGTTTTTCATCAACCTCACCAAATGGCACCATCTACGTATGGCTGTGCACTAATAGTTCCCAAAGAGATGGCATGATATTAAAATAATATTCTAGAGCTGACAGAGTAAGTGTATGGTGATGATAATTTTCAAGCCCCCACAGAGATATTGCATGATTAGATTGATGCCTAAGTCCCTACAGATATTGTGGTTTTGGTGTACGATGATAGTCATGCTGCAGTTCATGCAGAAATAACACTATTACAGTAATGCACACGTCCCACAGAGATAGTTTCTGATTATAGGAATGCCCAGGTCTCCACAGAGATAGTGTGGTATTATAGCCATGTTCAAGTCCCCACAGAGATAGTGTGTGATCATATTCACGTTCAAGTCCCCACAGAGATAGTGTGTGATCATAGTAATGTTCAAGTCCCCACAGAGATAGTGTGTGATCATAGTAATGTTCAAGTCCCCACAGAGATAGTGTGTGATCATAGTAATGTTCAAGTCCCCACAGAGATAGTGTGTGATCATAGTAATGTTCAAGGCCCCACAGAGATAGTGTGTGATAATAGTCATGTTCCAGTCCCCACTGAGATAGTGTGTTACTATAGGAATGCCCGGACCCCCACAGAGATAGTGTGTGATTATAACCATATTAAAGTCCCACATAGAGAGCATTATGATAGTGTTGTTCAAGTGTTGTAGAGAAAGTGTACGATGAGTCATTCTGACATTCATTCAGAATTCGTATAGCGCTTAATTATAGTCACTCTCATGACCCCGTTGACAAAATGTGTGATTATATTCATGTTCAAGTCCCCTCAGAGATAGTGTGTGATTATTGTTATGTTACATCTCCGCAGAGATAGTATGTGATTACAGTCATGTTCAGGGCCCCACATAGAGAGTGTTATAACAATGATGCTGAGGTACTTGCTGTTATAACAGTCATGCTGAGGCTCCTGCAGAGGTAGTATGTGATTATAATGATGCCTAGGTGCCTGCTCAGGTAGTGTGTAGTTACAGTCATGTTCAAGTGATGTTGAGATATGTTGTGATTATACTGAAGCTTAGGTCCCCAAAGCGATAGTGCATGATTAGGGAGGCCCACTAAGATGGTGATTATTGACCTATAGAGAAAGTGTGTGATGCATGTAAAGTTCCAGCCCCCCTAAAGACAGTCTGTTATGATATACATGTTGATGTCCCTGAAGAGATAGTATGTGATGACAGTCATATTCAAGTCCCACAAAGTTAAAGTATATGAACCCCCGTCCCCACAGAGATAGAGTGTAATTATAGACATGCCAGGTCCCCATAGAGATATGTGTGATGAAATTCATGTTCAATTACTAAAAGATAGTACTTGATTGATTATATTGATGCCCAGGTCCCCACAGATATAGTGTGTGATTATAGTGATGTGCAGGTCCCCACAGAGATAGTGTGTAATTATAGGGATGCCCAGGTCCTCACAGAGATAGTGTGTGACTACAGGGATGCCGGGTCCCCACAGAGATAGTGTGTGTTTATAGGGATGGCAGTTCCCCAACGAGATAGTGTGTGATTATAGGGGTGCCAGACCCCCACAGAGATAGTGTGTGATTATAAGGGAGCCAGGCCCCCACGGAGATAGTGTGTGTTTATAGGGGTGCCAGGCCCCCACAGAGATAGTGTGTGTTTATAGGGGTGCCAGGCCCCCACAGAGATAGTGTGTGTTAATAGGGGTGCCAGGCCCCCACAGAGATAGTGTGTGTTTATAGGGATGCCGGGTCCCCACAGAGATAGTGTGTGTTTATGGGGATGGCAGTTCCCCAACGAGATAGTGTGTGATTATAGGGGTGCCAGGCCCCCACAGAGATAGTGTGTGATTATAGGGGAGCAAGGCCCCCACAGAGATAGTGTGTGTTTATGGGGATGGCAGTTCCCCAATGAGATAGTGTGTGATTATAGGGGTGCCAGGCCCCCACAGAGATAGTGTGTGTTTATAGGGGTGCCAGGCCCCCACAGAGATAGTGTGTGTTTATAGGGATGGCAGGTCCCCATGGAGATATGTGTGATGATAGTCATGTTCAATTACTCAAAGATAGCATTTGATTGGTTATATTGATGCCCAGGTCCCCACAGAGATAGTGTGTGATTATAGGGGTGCTAGGTCCCCACAGAAATAGTCTATAATTATAGAGATGTCAAGCTCCCCACAGTGGTAGTGTGTAATTATAGAAATTTCCAGGTCCTCACAGAGTTGGTGTGTGATTATAGCGTTACCACAGTCCCCGCAGAAATAGTGTGTGATGACATTCATGTTCAGTTCCCCACAAAGGTAGTGTTTGATTGATTATATTGATACCCATTACCCCACTGAGATAGTGTGTGATTATAGACTTGCTCAAGTCCCCACAGAGATAGCATGTCTCCACAGTGATGTTTGTGATTATAGCCCACACATGGCACTTATCTCCGAAACACATATTGGGTTTCAAGATCGTAAACTTTTATCTCAAATGGGCTACGATCTTGTCGTTTGTTCAACACTAGGGGCATCAATCCGGGGAGTAGCCATTTTGAAACAGAAGCATATAAGAATGGTTATTACTAAAACCGCTGCTGACGATAGGGGAAGGTGGGTAATTGCTCAGGTGCAAATTGCAGAAAAATATTATATATTTTGTTTGGTTTATGGCCCTAATGTTGACGAGCCCAAACTATATGAGAAACTAAGCATCGAATTACTTGAGTGGGAGGGGGAACTACTTATAATGGGAGATTTCAACTGCGTTATGAATTATAAGAAGGATTCCACAAGTAAAATTAACACGATAAGGATGCGCAGAGTTAGAGCAGCTATAGTAGAATTGGGTAGGCTACATAATTTGAAAGATGTTTGGCGCATTAAACATCCTACCATAGCAGGATATACATATTATTCGGCCCCCCACAGAGTTTGCTCCAGAATCAATATGGTATGGGCAACAGATAGAATTGTGGATAATTGCAATATAGAACTCTGCCCGAGAGTCACATCAGACCATAATCCCATACTATTCGAATTCAAAACCCTTACCAAAGAGCAATCCCCCCGACAGTTTACATTCCCTAGGTATCTATTTACAGACGCCGAATTTATCATGGGTATCAAAGGACATATAAATGAATTTATAACACTTAATATTCACTCAACCTCAGTTAATTTCGTGTGGGACGCATGTAAATGCAGCATCAGAGGCTATGTGCAACAATACATTCTAAGGAAAAATGCTGAAAGACGGAGGGCAGATAAGGTAACTTTATCTAATATTCTTTTAGCTGAACAACAATTGATCGATGCTGCTACAGAAGGGAGGACAAATATAGAAGAACTGAGATTAGGATTGGTCTCATTGAGGTCGGCATTAAAAAAGACTCTCAGGGAGAAATTTAGTTCTAAAATTCATAGATATAAACTAGCCCAATATGAAGGGGGGGATAGAATCGGTAAAATTTTGGCCTACAAGGTAGCTGATAAAAAAGCTAAAACAATTATAAAATCAATAAAAGGGTCAGACTCAACTGAATATAATAAACCAGAGCAAATCTTAGAGCAATTTGCTAAATACTATACTCACTTATATACTCCAGATCACCTACCCTCTCAAGAAGAAATTATAAACTATTTAAGTACATTTTTGCCCAATCGATTTCCAATGGAAACAATCGAGCAACTTGGTGTTAAGATCTCCACTACTGAAATAAAAGCTGCCATCCAAGCACTGCCCTCAGGCAAGGCGGCGGGAGAAGACTGTTTGCCTATAGAACTATACAAAATATGCGAGAAAGATCTTATACCGCTATTTCACTTAATGATAGATTCTGTAGGTCAAACAGGAAGTGCTCCAATATCTTGGAGAACTGCTAAAATATTTTTTTTTCTAAAAAAAGGTAAACCACCAGATGACCGAGGTTCATACAGGCCCATCTCATTAATAAACACCGTTGCCAAGATTTTTGCCAAAATTCTCGCTAATCGTCTAGCCCCTATTATGCCTGATTTAGTGAACTGCCAACAACATGGGTTTGTGGTGGGGAGAGACACCACTACTCACATTAATACTGCTGTGACTGCATTTGATGTAGCCTCGACTGCCCCCACCCCACTCGGAATGGTTATGCTAGACGCGGAGAAAGCGTTCAATTCCCCACAAAGGTAGTGTTTGATTGATTATATTGATACCCATGACCCCACTGAGATAGTGTGTGATTATAGACTTGTTCAAGTCCCCACAGAGATAGCATGTCTCCACAGTGATGTTTGTGATTATAGGTATTATGAAGACTTAAACAGATAGTCTTAGTCTGGTGGCTTAGAAAACTAATGTAGCCACTTCAACAGTGGCAGCTGCTCCGCTAAGGCATCATCGGCATCATAAATCTGAAGCACTGGTGCTAAGGTTAAGTGTCAGTAGTTCCACCTGGGGTTTCCATGAGAGGTTGGAAGATAGAGTATCACTTAAATAATTGATAACATCTACCCTCTCGAGTGGTAAACCCCACAGCTCTAATCTGCCTCTGAATGACTTATGTTTTTTAAAGGACAAATAAATAGTCTTAACAGAATTGATCTCTAGATATGAGCAGAGAAAAAATTCCTTGAAACTGGATAATGTGTGCTGGAGTGTCCCAGAGATCAATAAGGTGTTGTCCACAAATGGCAGTATAGCTGTCTTTGTACCAGCCAGAGAAGGGGCATCAATTTGTGAACTAGAAAGAAAAATTAACAATATCATTAAGAAATAGAGAAAACAAGGTGGCACCAGAACGCAGCCTTGCAGACTCTTTTATTAATGAGGAGCCAGTCAGATACTTGGCCCTGGCTACCCCTGGGCATAATTTTCCTCATGTATACGAATCCGTAAACTCAGGTGGTTCTTAGGAATACCCATGTCAGCCAGCACTTGCCATAGCTTTTGTGCGTGGGACCAAGTCAAAAGATGATTTAAGATCGACAAAAGCAACATAAATACTTCCCTCACCGATCTCCACAGTCCTCCAATACAGAAGGAGAAAGCAAAAAACCTGGTCCATCATGGATATTTTTTTCGAAAACCTGCCTCGAATTATGATGTCATTTTCTATAGTCCACTCCTGTATTTTGCCCAAAACTAACAAGCAAAAATATTTCTATGCAGTTGATCAGACTGATTGGCCTGTAATTACACTGGAGCGATCTATCACCTTTCTATTGGGATGACCTCCGCTTCTTTTCAGGAGTCAGGTATTGAGGCTCTGTGTGCAATAGAGATTGACAGAGAGAGGCTATACCAGCACCAGTTTGCTCTTTCCTGATGAAATTTGTCTGCAGGAATGCCATCTGGTCCTGGTGCCCTGCTTCTGGCAACTGCATCCAAAGCAAGGGAAACATCAGCTAGATCAAATCAAAGGTCAGATATGTCTGTACTCACAGTAAAAAACTAAAACTAAAGTGATGTTATTAACTCTAAAAACACTGAAATTCAAACTGAAATAGTTAACTAAAGAAACTGTAACTCACATTTCATCATGCAGAATTTTGGCACCAATTATGTCATTTCACATGTCATCCATCATTGATTTTATCAAGGATGTCACAGAACATTTCATAAGTGATATAATATGTGAGGTACGTAACACATGACGAGGGAACTATTAATTCCAAATTAAGTTGATAGCGATATGAGTTTTTTATATTGCTCTAAATTTAAAAAATATAAATAAATTTAATGTATATTAATTTCTAACATAAAGATATGTTATACATTTTTTTAAACCTTGATAAACTTTTTACATGTTCATTATATACTTTACCACAGGGAGAGCACCGCCCCATTTCATCCTCAAACAAAAGTGATGCAGATGTGGTGCAAAGTGTTGTGTTGGAATTTACTTTCCAGTTCAAACCCAATTTCTGTTGAAAAGTTGCCAAAAGTAATGAAAATTAGCGCTCCCTGCCAATTTGCGCTACCTTGTGGTAAGGTAGCATTCCATGGGTGATATAGTGGCATTCCCATGGAACCACCCATGGGTTTTGGTGCAAATCCATATCTAATATCATTTGTAGATAGTGTTTCGGGTGTGTATGAGATAAACATGGACTTTTCCTGCATGTACTGTGAGAGACATAGAGAGAAAAGCTTTCTCTGCTGAGTATAACTAAGCTTGCACTGCCACTGCCCAAGCTTTATATTTGTTTTGTGCGTGAAAGAAGTAACACTTCTTTAACCTGTGCTGTACATATTCTGTCTATACAAGAAAGAAGTTTGCAGTTCTACCAATGGTGGTACAACCTTTCAGTGTGTTTGGAGCATGCATTGGTGTAAACTGAATAGTACCTATTGTATATGTGTGAGAGAAATGTACAGTTTATTTACAATCCCCTGTTCTGTACACGAATATATGACATTACAATGCAAACAATTACAACGCATGCTTTTACAACGCGGTTTTTACAGCAAAACTACCATTTCATCACATGATTGTACAATGCATGCCAATAAACGCATTTTTAAAACTACCATTACAATGAATTCCATTACAACGCATACCTTTACAACGCATACGGTTACAACGCATAATACTTTTAGGGCAACAGTAGGGTAAGTGTTGGATAGTGTGGGGGTAAAAATGTATATTCCCACTCCAGTGAGTAAATGTAAATGTATGTAAATGTATAGGCATTTATATAGCGCACTACTTACCCGTAGGGTCCCAAGGCGCTTCGACCGCTGCGAAACCCTTCCTGGCTTCCCTGAGAGATGGTCCCTTATTGGGTATCTCCAGGGTGAGACCAGGCATCCCCGGCGGTCTGGTGGGGCCGTTAGTGAAGATGAGGCAAGCTAATGCCCAGAGTTACCGAGTGTGATCGCTGATCAGAGTGGGCACCGAGGCGAGAGAATTATCGAGTCCGCTGACCCTGGTCCAGAAACCTGCCGCGCCGGGAATCGAACCCTGGTCCCGGGCCGTCCTCTGCTCTCGGGTCTGCCGCCTCTAACCAGTGAGTGCAACAGTCGGGTAAGTGTTGGATAGTGTCAGGGTAAACATTGCTATTCCCACTCCAGAGTGCAACAGTACTGAAAGTGTTAGATAGTGTAGGGGTAAATATTACAATTCCCATCTTCCCCAAAACCTATACCCACCCTAAAACAAAAAAAATCTCCATTACTTACCTTATATTGGGTTGCAATGCATGAGTTGTAGCGACATGCGTTGTAATGGATGTTTCCCGTGAGAGAATACTGCATTGTGTTGTACCTGTCCTGTAAGTGAAGTGACACTTGCAACACTAATGTCTAAAATGTTCTTTCTCTGTATTTTTGGAAGCTTGTTCTATACCTGTTAAAATAACTAAGATTATCTAGGACTCTTGATGATCTATGCTGCACCTATTGTATAGCCCTTAATATAGGTTCAGCAGTGAGGGTAAAATACTGTTCTACCTAATCGTAACTGGCCTCGCGTTCTCAGACTCAGATTTCCTTGCTGCAGGAACACAAGTATAGGAACACAAGACCCAAATTTACCCGTAGTGAATTAACCCACCAGAATGTCTGTCTGGTACAAAGAAAACTGAGGCTGAGCTGCAAGACTATCCTCACCTCACCCCAAAATCCCCACCCAAATTAGCACATCCTATTGTATTTAGGGGGAGCAGGTAATGTTGACAACATATTTGTTCCCTTTCCCTTGCCCCATTCCCTTCCCGAATTCCTCACTGGCCCTGCATGCCGCATCAGAGCAGGTGCTAAATGTGAGTATTATTCCACATAGAACTTGAAATTCTATGCAGAATTTCCACCTGACTAAATGGGTTTACAAATTATTCGCCATACTGTAGTCATGAACTTGTAATTGCATGGTATTGGCAGCTTGTAGATTCACTGTGCTTACAGGTGCAGAGTATCCACTCCATGAGTACAGTGCAATATGTAACCAGGCACTATGTGTTAAAGAAGATTCAGAAAACCCATATAATTCCTTTAAAAGCCAAGAAAACACACTTTGTCAGTGTAGCATATCTTTGTTTGTACAACACCATGTGCAGTGTTGAAGGTGGAAAAGACATAGGAACAAACATATTCCTACGAACTATCTATGCATTGGAAAAATATATGTTTATATTTGCATATTTTGTTGTTGTGGATATGCATGGAATTATAACAAAACCATGTGAAAATATCCAAAGTTTTGCATTATATTTTAGCATGTAATGCATCCTTCCATCAATTTTTGGACCAGGATAGATAGCATTTAAACATAAGCTCCGCAAACAACACCCAATTGTGTTCTGCTGTTCTTGTCCTTAGGTAATAGTTTTTTACAACAAATTGCGCCATTTGCAGTAAATGCTTACCACGAACGATGTATAATTATGCAAAGTGGCTTTTGGCCGCCATAAGTGTGGCAGGGTATGCTCAGACGTGAGTCCCTTGCTCACTTTGCCCCTGGATTCAAGCAAGCCGGGGTGAAGACGGCTGGAATGCCAGAAACCGGTCCTCGGAAGCTTGTTTCCGGTCCAGGGAAGGCATGGCTTGGCAGTTCGGGCTGGACTGTTCCCATGAGGCACAGGGTCAGACTGATTTGCATATAGCCATGTCTGAACTGGGGTGGCAGAGTGGGCTAAAGAACGGTGATGGATTAAACCCAGATCTTTTGACTGGGTGTGAGTGTTTGATTGGTTCAGATGCTCCGTCCATTACCACCCCCTTTTGTACCGCTTTTGGCCGCCATAAGTGTGGCATGGTATGCTCAGACGTGAGTCCCTTGCTCACTTTGCCACTGGATTCAAGCAAGCCGGGCTGAAGACGGCTGGAATGCCAGAAACCGGTCCTCTGAAGCTTGTTTCCGGTCCAGGGAAGGCATGGCTTGGCAGTTCGGGCTGGACTGTTCCCATGAGGCACAGGGTCAGACTGATTTGCATATAGCCATGTCTGAACTGGGGTGGCTGAGTGAGCTAAAGAACGGTGATGGATTAAACCCAGATCTTTTGACTGGGTGTGAGTGTTTGATTGGTTCAGATGCTCCGTCCATTACCACCCCCTTTTGTACCGCAAGTGGCGTAATGGCATCATTTTGGGAATCTCAAGCAAGAAATGTGGCCCGAAATTCCCAAATTTATGTGAATTATGCAAGTGTAATTTAAATTTCACCCTGGTGAATGCTTTATGGCAGAGTAGCTGCATCAAAAAGACACTGTTTTCTCTGTGAAAAAAAAATGGTTTTAGTAATGATAATATTCCTTACCATGACGTGCACAGCCCAAGTTAAACAGATCACGTTTAGGGGCCATCATTACCTAATTACATTGTACGGATCAGGATTTTACCCATCAGTGATCCCCCAGTGTAGTCTGGCTCTCAGCCTAGTAAGTTATCTTTTTGGCCTATCCCCACTGCAGGATAAAGCAAAGCATCATTTCAAACTAATTTGCCTCATGCTTATATAGAGCTGGTGTTTTAGTTACTGTCATATTTGTGTGTGCTATTTTTTCACAGTGTGCCTTTTTGGGAGCTACACTATGCTAGTCCAGGAATGAGATACAGACAGTGCTCTGCAGCGATACTCTAGTATCGTGGCCTGCAGACATCATCAAATAATTTGAATACGATGCACTTGTATCATAATTAAAGTTTTTTCCAGTTTCCCTAGACTTTGGCCCCCAGTGGAATGAATGTGTGCTCAGTGCACTTCATGGGGGTTGAAGGCTGCCCGAGTGCCCCAAACCATGGCATTTTTTTTTATTGTCTTGAGATTCTTGTGGTTGTGTCACTTATTTCACACTAAGCACTGTCCCACCCGAACGGAATGCAGCATTCCCCCTTCTATCTCTTCCCGGCTAAAAAATGAGAAAGGCTTAGCTGCCCAGATCAGAAAAACGTAAAGAAAACATTTCAGAATGTTAGGAACTCCCCTCGTTTCTTATTTTGTCTGTAATACGACAAAAAACAACGCTGTGAGACACGAAGGACAAACATGTTACTTTTACTAAACAAGGACATAGGCAGGTCCTGCAAGTAGGCTTTTTCAAAAGAAAGACATTCAAAGACACACTGCCGTCAGTAGCTGTTGGAGCAGAAGCGCCGCATTAACAATACAAAGGTTTCTATGGAAGCACCTTAAGTGACCGGCATTCAGGTGTGAATGTATGCAGATTGCATCCTTTGACTTCTCGGCCCGGAGACAGAGGTCACATTCAAAGCGCTGAACCTCGCGCTGTGGAATGAAAGGAGCACCTCTCCCCTCCCCCATCCCTTAAAAGCACGTTTTGGTTTTGGACTTGAAAGTGCAACGGAAAGGAACATTCAGCAAAAAAAAAAAAAAAGAAAGATGGGGTTCTACATATGTTTCACATTATGTCTGCACTGTATTTATTTCAGCGTCCACGGAATTTACATGTATGTGACAATTGTACACACCCAATGATCAGCCAAAACCTACGATTTCAAATTGCAAAGTGCTCATTTCATTGCAACCTGTAAATGAATACATGAAATATGTAACACATTCTACTACCGTTAATTCTTGCCATTCTAAGTTGAATATTTTTAAACAAATAGGATTAGGGAAAGAAACCAAACGATTTGGTACAATTAACCAAATCATTTCTTTAAAGTATGTTCTATGAAGAGACACGGCACCAGCATATTACATGTTGCTACATATTTGGGGTGCACTGCAGCTACTTACCAGTGCAGGAAAAGGGTTTCTAGACCGGAATAAGTGTTTCTGATCTCTCTAGAAGAAAATGTAGTAGCTATAGGCAGATTCACACTTGCTGTATATGCTGGCTTGAACTTTACATTGAATATATATATTGGGAACGCAGTGTTTAAAGCAAAATAATTGAACCTTGAGTGTAATGAAGCCAGAAATGTAGTTTATGTTGGCAGTAGAAAGCTTTTTGGATTCTTAAAGAAACACACGGGGCTTACTATCAATAATGCAGCAGGTGAAGTGACCTAATGGACCAGGGGCTTACTAGACTCATTGTTACTCTTATTCTACCACCATTGCAAGGATTGGCAGACCTCTTTTCTCTGCTTACATTAGGGCTCAGCACAACCTTGCTACTTCAATTAAACACTATCACTGGTGGGGCCTACAGCTCAAAACAGCACGGAAATCAGGCTAGCTTTGGGCAAAAGTTAAATTACAGTGGCATAATTCCTGTAATTTCTGGATTTTCACATTATGCTTGTTGTGCAAATTTGCCAAAATGACACCATTATTTCACTTTGCATATTTAAACATCATATGTCTATGAGGACATATTTCAAACTAAAATATAGCATGAAATGACAGATTTGCATTTTGCGAAATACATTTTCTATGTACAATTTTGGGGAACAGAATCATAATGAAGGCAATTTATCATACCTAATGAATTCCAAATCTGAGGTACTGAATTTACTGGTGGGGAAGGCTATAAATAGCACCCCACCTTCCAGGACACTCATCTAACTTAAATGGATAGGAGGAAGTGTGATTCTGTAATGTGACTAAAGCATCTTACAGTAGCATGGTGTCATTTACAGACAGCCCATTTTCTATTGAAATGACCACTAAATTTGCACACACATACAGTTTTACTGATAAAACCATATGCACACAAATGATACTGTGCGGGAATTGGGTATATGTGAATCATTTGAGAATGGCCAATTAAGTGTCTTGGTTTGTTTTAATCCTATTAAAATCTCTGTTTCCCGCACACTTCATAATTACAATACAGTGCTTAATTTCTGCTTCCCTAACTGCAAGATGTATACAGTTCATTTACAGGTATTTACATGTTGTTGTGTATTGCAAAAAACAACATTCTACATTGTCACATAATTCACTTTAAAAACTCCTTTTACTGTCCAGTCAGAGCAAACACAAGGAGATGATGGACGGAGCGCTGAAACTTTTCAGACACTCACCCCAGTCACATATCTGGGTTGAATCCATCATGGTTCTTTAACTCACTTCGCCACCAAAGTTCAGACATAGCTATCTGCAAATCAGTCTTGACCCTGCCCCTCATGGGAACAGTCCAGCCTGAACTGCCAAGCCATGTCTTCCATGGACCGGAAACAAGCATCCTGGGACCGGTGTCGGGCTAACACCCCTCATCAGCCAGGCTAGCTTGAATCCAGTGGTAAAGTGAGCAAGGGACCCATGTCTGGGCATACCCTGCCAACTTAGGGCAAACAAAGCAAACACAAGGAGTGGCCTTTGAGGAAAGGGGGGGGGGGGAGGTCTGGCGGTTATCTACCACACCTCCATCAATGTGACTTTTGGAACAGCATCCTTCCCAGATTGTGAGGCATTGGAGTTCTGCCTATACTACTCCTATCAGGCTACTTTCAAAGGCACCCTCCTATATAGAACTCCTGGCCTTAAGAGGCCTTTTTAACATTGGTGGGAAATCTGGTGGAAAAATGGCTTAGTTCCAGCTCCTAAACCATACTGGGAGATTTTAACTTCCACTTAGAGGCACACACAGACCCAGATACAGTGAATCTTTTGGACTTCATGAAAAGCGTTGATTTTAAACAGCATGTTGTGGGGCCTACTCATACGGCAGGGCACACGTTGGAAGGGATCTTTTCCAACAACCGGTAACTTACTTTTACAGGTCTGCTGCCCCTGGTCTGGTCAAACCTTGCGGCTGTATGCTTTGAGCTTACTGGGTCCAATCATCATGAGATGGATAAACTAACTAAGAAGCAAAGGATCTCAAGAGCATGGAATACAATTGAGGCTAAAGAATTAGAAGATCTGCTGAACTCTACCCTATTCTGTCCGTCTGTAGACATTGAAGAGGAGACTACTCAATATTCTAACTGGATCGATGTAGCTAGCAATAAGTTAGCATCTAAAAATGTCTCTAACTCTAATAGAGCACGGCCCTCCGCCCCATGGTACTCTCAGGAGCTGAAAGATCAAAAACTAAAGTGTAAACTGCTTGAGAGGAAATGGAGGAGGGGATACAACATCGCAGAAAAAGAGGCATATAAACTAAGCCTGGTGGCCTATAAAGTTCTACTTTTTACAACTAAGAAATATTTCTTTGCCAACCAAATAATTCTGTAATAAACTCAGCTAAAGAACTCTTCAAAATAGTCACCAACCTAGCATACCCTGGCACACCTAGTGTCTCTCCAAGTCAAGGGCTTTGTGAGTAAATAGCCATTTTTTTCTGTAGTAAAGTAGAGGCTATTTTTACCACATTTAAAGGGCCAAGGACAGATGGAACACTTGGTGTCAGGGAGAAATATAAAGCTCGGTCGGGTCTCTATCCGAGTTTTGAAGAGTTCACACCTCTGTCCATCAAGGACATTCGTAAATCACTGATGTCAGCCAAATCGGGTTTCCCCTATGACCCATGCTCGGTGGCGGTGTTAAAACTAGCCCCTGAACCCATTGTTATAACGCTCACTGCCATGATGAACTCGGTGTTTAAGGAAGGATATTTTACTAAAGCCTGAAAAACTGCTTCAATACTTCCTCTACTCAAGAAGTCGAATCTGGACCCAAAGGATCCCAATAACCTTCGGCGATCTCGCACATCCCCCTTCCAGCTAAATTGATAGAGAAAGGCATGAATGCACAACTAAGTACATTCTTACGAGAGGCACAAATATTGGATCCAACGCAATACGGGTTCAGAGAGGGACACAGTATTGAGTCCGCTCTCTTAAAATCAACAGAGGAAATAATGGCCGCGCTCGATCAGGGAGGCAAAGCTGCAATGATTATGTTGGAACTGTCTGCGACTTTTGACACGGTCCACCATGACTTGTTGCTGGACCGTTTGTGGGATTGTGGAATCCAAGGTAAAGCTTGGGATCTCCTGAAGTCCTTCCTCTCCGACAGAGTGCAAACAGTTTTGCTCGGTGCATTCTGGTCCAAACTGGGTATGAGCGGTAAATTCGGTTCCGCTCACGGAATTTACTGAATTTGGATAATTTTGCGTTCCGCGGAGAACGCGAAATTGCCCAAAATTCTGCGGCCCGCAACTTCACAAATTTATTTTGCTTGTTCGCGTTCTCAAATGCGTGTTTGCAAGATATTTCCCCCCCGAGCATGCAAACAGTGATTGTGAACGGTAAAAAAGCATCGCGAACAAGCAATTCCGCGTGTTTGCAGAATTTCTGCGTGTTCGCAGAGATTTTTTACCATTTCACAGAGATTTGCGTAACACCATTACGCATATTCCACCCACCCCTATTCTAAACCCTTCTCTCTACCCTGCGGAGTTCCGCAGGGGTCCTCACTTACTCCCACACTTTCTAATGTCTACGTGTCCCTGCTGGCCCCCCTGATAAAATCCTTTAGATTTTCTCTGACATTGTATGCAGACGACACTCAGATTGTGGTGCACCTGCTGCCTGGGCAAGAGACGGTGACTGTAAAACGATTTCATGACTGTATGGAAGCAGTGGGTAAATGGATGACCCAAAATTGTTTAAAACCTAATTCGGGTAAGACAGAAGTTATTCTGTTTGGCAATGACCCAACCCTCTGGACCCCAAGTTGCTGGCCAGATTCGCTGGGAGTACTTCCGACTCCTATGAGGAAAGTAAAGAACTTGGGTGTCCTGATTGATGACAAACTCAACTTTGAGGACCAGGTCAATGCAGTTGTCTCAGCGACTACATTTGCTCTTAGAAGATGCAAGAAAATCTTGCAGTTTCTACCTAAGGAAACCCAACGAACAGTAGTGACGGCATTAACTATGTCGCGGTTGGACTACTGCAACAGCCTTTACCTAAACATTCAGGAACGTTTCTGCATAGACTCCAACTTTTACAAAATTCGGCCGCCAGACTGCTCACAGGGACAGCTAAATATGCTTCAGTCTCCGGAGATATCAGAAGACTTCACTGGTTGCCCGTTAAGAAACAGGTGTAGTTCAAATCACTCTGTACAGCTTACAAAGCTCTTCATGGTTTCGGGCCAGAACATCTGAAGCAACAGTTTCAGTGGTATGTCCCCAATAGACCACTTCACTCTCTGGGAGCAAAATTTGTATCGGCCCCCATCTCTAAAAAAGCTAGCTGGGGAGGTAGATGCTTCTTAACAGAAGCAGCCAAGGCTAGGAATACCCTACCACTTCATCTTAGAAACATTCTGGATTTACTGGCATTCAGGAAAGCCTTAAAAACTTGGCTTTTTGGCGCTTAACGCTGGGCTCTTCATCTATATCTCTTTGGGTTGCGTATAGACAGTGCAAGGACACCTTCGGGTAGCAGTTGCGCTTTAAAAATACTATAACATAACATAACAATGCCCTGGGTACCTAGGGTACCATTTACCAGGGGCTGACATGTGGCCAGAGATGCCAATTGGGTTTTAGCTTCAATACAGTTTTAGGGAAGGAACACAGACCCTGATTGGCAGGAGCCCAGGGCACACTTAGTCAAAGCACATCAGCAATTCAGCAAAAAGTGGGGGCATACCATGCAAGACAAATGAATGGTACTTTCTCACAGTCCCCACAGAGATAGTGTGAGATTATAGGTATGATCAAGACCTTGTATAGATGGTGTGAGAAGGTAATAATGATCAAGTTCCCACAAAGACAGTGTATGAAGACGATATTCAGGTCTCCACACAAATATGTAGATAATGAAGTTCTAATCCCCATAGAGATCGAAACTATTACAGGAATGTTCAAGACCTTACTGATTTTGTGTGAAGGTAATCATGTTCAAGTCACCAAAAAACATAGTAGTTGAAAATAATGTTCAAGTCTCCATAAAGAGTGTGTGACTGTAATGCTGTTTTAGTATCAGAGAGATACTGTGGTTCTGATTCACAATGGTATACTTACACCTTTGAGTAAGTTTACGATTTTTCGAAATTCCCATGGAATTTTACTAGCAGTATCTTTATGACTGAGGAGTCTCTGCACTCGGGGCAGAGACTCCCTACATAAGAAGGTAGAGAGTCTTAAAAATACTGCTCAATAAATTGCTTTGCGGATTACAAAATGTCATAAACTTTCACCAATGTTTAAGTTTACCTTTGTGAATCAGGCCCTGTGTGATTATGGTAATGCTCAAGATCTTCCACAGATTATGCGTGAAGTTAATCATATTCAAGTCCCCGGAAAGATAATGTGTGGATATAATAGTCGAATCTCCCCACAGATAGTATATGGTTAGTGATATGTTTGAGTCCCTACAGAGACAGCATGTGGTTATTGGGATGTTCAAGCTGCCACAAAGATAGTGTGTGTTTATTATGATCATGTACCCCCAGAGATAGTGTGCAACTATAGTAGTGTTCAAGTCCCAAAAGTGATAGTGTTTAAATAATCTTCATGTCCTTACACAGATAGCATGTAAAGGTAAGATTGTTCACATTCAAACAGGGATTACAGGCATATATAACCCTGCACATATATAGTGTTAATATAGTGATGTTCAAGTTTAAAAAAGTTTGCGTGTGAAGTAAATGATGTTCAGGTCCCCACACAGATAGTGCATGATTATAGGACTGTTCAAGAATTGACATAGATTGTGTGTGAATATGATGTACAAATCTCCCCATAAAAATGGAGCGAATTTAAACATGTTCAAGTCCCCACAAAGATAGTGTGTGAATATGATGTTCAAATATCTCCATAAGAATTGTATGATTATAGACATGTTCAAGTCCCCACAAAGATAGTGTGTGGTTACAGGAATGCTTAAGTCCCCACAGTGATAGTGTGTGGTTACTGAGATGTTCAAGCTGCCACAAAGATAGTGTGTGTTAGGATATTCAAGTCCCCACAAAGATAGTGTGTGGTTACAGGGATGTTCAAGTCCCCGCAGTGATAGTGTGTGGTTACTGAGATGTTCAAGCTGCCGCAAAGATAGTGTGTATTTATTAGGATGTTAAAGTCCCCACAAAGACAGTCTGTGGTTACAGGGATGCTCATGTCCCCACAGTGATAGTGTGCAGTTACTGGGATGTTTAAGCTGCCAAAAAGATAGCGTGTGTTTATTAGGATTTTCAAGTCCCCACAAAGATAGTGTGTGGTTACAGGGATGCTTAACTCCCTACAGAGACAGCATATGGTTATTGGGATGTTCAAGCTGCCACAAAGATAGTGTGTGTTTATTATGTTTATGGTGTTCAAGTACCCACAGAGATAGTGTGCAACTATAGTACTGTTCAAGTACCAACAGTGATAGTGTTTAAATAATCTTCATGTCCTTACACAGATAGCATGTAAAGGCAAGATTGTTCACATTCAAACCGGGATTATAGGCATGTTCAACCCTGCACATACATAGTGTGTAATTATAGGGATGTTCAAGTTTCAAAAGGATTGTATGTGAAGTAAATGATGTTCAGGTCCCACACAGACAGCGCGTGATTATAGGACTGTTTAAGATCTCACACAGATTGTGTGTGAAATTAATCTTATTCAAGTCCCCACGAAGATAGTAGTGTGTGAATATATTGTTCAAATCTCCCCCCAAAATTTGTGTGATTACTAACAAGTTCAAGTCCCCACAAAGATATTGTGTGGTTACAGGGGTGCTCATGTCCCAGTAGTGATAGTGTGGGGTTACTGGGATGTTCAAGCTACCACAAAGATATTGTATGTTTATTAGGATGTTCAAGTCCCCACAAAGATAGTGTGCAAAGATAATAGTGTTCAAGGGCCTGATATAGATTTCGGCGGAAGGGCTACTCTGTCACAACAGTGACAGATATTGCATCCGCCGAAATATAAATCCCATAGAATATTATGGGATTTACATTTCGGTGGACGTGATATCCATCACTGTTATGAAATCTAAATCAGGACCTATGTCCCTATAGTGGTAGTGTTTAAATACTAACTTCAAGTATTCTCACAGATAGTGTGTGAAGGTAATGATGTTCACATTTAAACAGGATTACTATCTGATTATAGGCATGTTCAAATCTGGGTGCAGAGACTAAGGGGCTTATTATGATGGTGGGTGGACATCAGTCTGTCCGCCATCATAATGATGATGGGACACCCAGCCCAATTAGGATGCGTCCGCTACACTGGGGGGCGCTTCCTGGTCATTTAACATTGCGGACGGTGCTGCTGGCTGCAGCACTGTGCACAATTTCAAAATGCCACGATGTGCATTTCCATGCACAACATGGCAGGCACCACGCAGTGCCTGCCACTTTGTGCATGGAAATGTAGGGGGGTACCATGGATACCCCCCAGTGCGCCCCCACAAAAGGGGCCCACAACGGGCCCACAAAAGCCAGTCTCCGCCTGTCTTTTTGCGGCGGGATATCCGCCGCAAAAAGACAGGTGAAGGGCTCATGTTAATCACTACGGCAGTGCCTGCATGGTACCACCGCAATGATGTCCTGGTTCCGGGTTCTGCAAGGCGGGCGGAATAGGACTGCCTTGCGGAACCATGGCGGTTCCCTTTTTTTACACCACACATAGGGATAAACTTGGACTTTGAATTTTGGTCCTTTATCCTTCACTGTTTTTATACCATCCTATTGGCAACCTAATAAAATACTTTTCTGACCTAATTGTGACATTTTAAACCCTTCACTTCCCCTTCACAAACCAGCTCCGCAGTATTTCTGGTGTTGTAGCACACTGGGGTGGCATTCGGCCACTCCCGGTGGGGCCCAATGATGAAGCATGTCACCAACTAGTGGTGAGTGAGGGCCTTTTTAAGAACCGAACATGGTTTCTTTTGTACTTGTACACTTGCTGACAAACTAATCAGTTTTGTCCTACAGTCACTTCAGTAGTGACGCACCTTTGTTGTTTGATGTATGATTATTCAAGGGGTATAGGAGCGTCTCTTCTCCTTCCCTGACTCTCTTGTTGTTACAAGTACTCCCTTGTTTAGAAACATAGAGCTGCGGTGCCACCCAGTGATCTAGATAAACTAAACATCTGGCAGTGCTATATAAACATTTGTAATACTCCGTTGCACTCCCTTGGACAAACAGGAAAAATAGTAAAGCACCATATTTTCAAAGAGTCGCATGCCAATCATGTCTGTTTTGTGCGATTCTAAGCATTGCACGACAGTGCCAAGGCAAGCTAATAGTGTCTTTTGTGAAATTTATATACGACGAAGCCCTCCAGTACAAACTTCAACATAATGTCAAGAGACTAAGGGTAAGCTGTGTCAAGTGGATATTTTTGCAGAAATGATATGTGCGTCAGGAAATATCCTAGGCTTTTCCGTATACCCATTGTTTGCTCCTGGTTTCATTTGGTGGTATTACTTCATGCAAATGCAGGATACATTAGTTAAGTAGATCTGGCTTTGTGTGTATTCCAGTTGTCTTTGAACTGTTCCCACCCTGATATTGGGTTTGTGACCACAGAGCAGAGAATTTGGTGCTGCACTCACATCAATGTTTGACACATAAATCATTTTATATGGCAAAGTTGATTGAATCCCCTTCAATGTCACACGAGTACATGATCAAAATGTGAGCAAATTATGTCTGTATTTATAATAGATATAATATTTATAGTATACTGTCTACAGCTTAGATACTAACTTAGACTATTTCCATGCTAGGGTATGAGCTGTAGGTAATGTAGCACAATTACATTCCAAAACAGACACACATCTACTGTTTTCTGCCCGCACCCATATCCATACCTATGGCTCTTTCTTCTTAGATGTATACCAATAATTTTCTAGGCTTACCCAAAATATTAAGTGTAGTCCCTCATTTTAAAAAGTACTGCCCTCCTTAAATGACAGTCTATTTACTGCAACATTCATGCTTCAATTCCAATATACGTATGCTAGATTCCTTGCTAAAGATAGGCCTCCAAAACCTATAAACACTCTTTATAGTCTGCAGTTAAGCAAACCCCACAATCTCTTCTCCCAACTACTGACCAATATGATCATAGACAACATATTATGGCAAATACATTTTTCACTTCTAATCAAGACACTTTTCACCCCCTTAATGTGATATACTTGTCCATACTTTATGCATCCTATGTCTGCAGTGAAAGCCTTTCGTCTCTTGGGTGGAGTATGAGGCTCTCCAAGATTGAGTCATTTTTATACAGAATAAGTGTATAGTCATAGTAAGGGCTTTGAGTAGTTAAAATAGTTCAGTTGTGTACAGCAATTATGTGCTCCAGACATTTTGATATTGAAGTATGTTATGCCGTGAGCAAATGTTTTTGATCAGTGAGGCCCTCTGTTTTGGATGCTTCATTCCCTGACTAGTTGCTTTGAAGGTCCTAGGTCAGACACAACACACACTGCTTCTCTTTCCAGAGGTGTGCTGTTACCAGCAGGGCCCATCTCCCACTATGGGAGTGGAATCAACTTCAGAAGGTTCAGTTGCACCGGCCTATTCACTTGTTAATGGGAAATGTGTTATGTGCAAGGGTCATTGCCCTGAAGCTCTGCCTGGGTTTCTTCTCCAGACACATGATAGTAACATTCCCAATTGAAGGAAAGAGGAAGGAATATAAACACACATGCAGTTCATCTTCTCAGTAGGTCTAGTACTGATGTGTAACAGGCTGCAGCTACCTCATGACAGATCTCGAGACCTGAGCAGTAGTCTATATCATCCTCACCCATGGCTGTGGTTGCTTTAATAGACTTAACCAACACAAAAGTTCTCATGGTGAAGCAACAGAAGCCACTTCTCACATACTTCTGTAAATGCCTCATTCCCACCAGTGCTGTGCTTGTGTCACTCCACTTTGAAGCACTTTAAAGGAGCACCAGTTAAGTCATGTACAATTTCTTTAGGCACAGGGAAATTAAGTGATTTTGACCAGAATCACAGGATGTCAAGCTAACGTCAAGAATTGAGTTTGAAGTTTGCAGCTCTAGCATAACGCCACATCGTCTCCACTCTTCCGACTTGATCACCTTCTCACTTATAAGGCAGGTGGTTGAGCACAGCCTATGCTACTGCAGTATGTTGTAGTTAAACTAGTATGATCTTGGAAGGCAAACTATATTTAAATACAAAGGAAGGGCAAATTGAAGTGGACATCAACACGAGGGTGCCCATTTTACAGCAGAACTTTGCACCTTAGCTGAAGCACTAAGTCCAAACAGTAATACATGTGAGTGCCAATGCAGTAGTAAGGGCACTGTGAGCCCAAATGCAAGCTGGGGATTTGGTCTCCTATCCACCTCCCCTTTGTTGGCTTTTAAAACATACCCACTAGTTAGGGTGAACCAGGAGTCTGTGCCTCTGCACCTACTTCACTACGGTTGATAGATAGCAGAGTCTCATAGGTGACACCTGTTGGCTTTGCCAATGCTTGTTATATGGCTGTTCTTCACCCATCTATGGGAATGAAGCGGATTTAATTTGTAAAGCATTAGGAACAGTTTTAAAATTAAGCAATTCAATTAAATGTAATTTCAACTTATGGCAATATTTGAATATATTTTTTAAGAATGTCACTAATGTTCTAAGAACATGCTTTTCTGTTAAAATTAAACTTCCCATTGCTGTAGGCATGACAATACTGCAGTTCGGCATCTGAGAGAGCATAGCTGTTCGCACAATGCAACTCTAGGCACTCACTCATCTAACCATCATCTTAAGAACGTATTCCAAAGTGCATATTATTATGTAATCAAATTTGTAAAAAACGATCAATCAGTTATATTGTATCATGTTTTAATGCACCATCATTATTTAATTGCATATAAGGATCATACCACAATAGTGATGTAATCTGGGATTCAAATTGTATCCAAATTGCTTGTAACAATGTTTAACAATTTTTAAACTCAAATAGTCTGAATTCAAAATTTTCATGTAAATAAAGTTTTACTTTATTAAATGGGGAAAATTTTACTTTGCATGAAAAATATGTTTTAACCCCGGGTTTTGCAGCTTTTCCTTTGAAACATCTGTGCTTTCTGCTGCTAACTGGTGTTCCTGGTGAACAAAGTGTGTTTAAATGCAAAGTGTGTTTAAGACTGCAGTACCGCCTCCTGTCTATGGGGGCAGAGGGAGCAAAAATATAAACACACTTTCTGAAACACAGGTCCCCACAAGACAATTTTTTTAAAAGTTGTAAAAATTGACACAGATGTTCCTGAAGCCATTTTTTATCATTTAAAGGACATTACCTTGTGGGGACCTGGGTTCAGGTCCCCACAGTGCAATCAAGTCCCCACAGCGTGAGTGTGTTATCATACCCAAGTCCCCACAAGGATAGTAACACAAACCCACACACACACACACACACACACTATCACACACACCATCCCACTGTAGATAAAAAAACGATTAAAATCCTACAAAAGAAAATTCTAATGTTTTTATTATGTCCATTTTTTAACAACCGGAAACACCAGCACCACAGGAATTAATTGACGTGGAAATATATGGCATTGAAAACCCCAAAGGAGAATACAGTACAATAACGACACAAGTTGCTAACACTGAGACTTTTCAGTCAATGGACATTCAAAACCATATTCTCATAGAATGGTTTATGCTTGATGAAGAGGTGGACGACATTGGAGAAGCACTTATCCATTCTTTGCCACAAAAATGTGAAGTGCTTTTTTGCAATGGGAAAATAATTAAAATTGTTAAAGAGAAATCTGAAGAAGAATTTGTGTAAGAGATGAAACTTTACTGTTGACATGTTTCAGTTTTGTACAAAGGTAATTAATATATGTAAGAGTTTTTTATATTAATAAAGGTTTGGTTTGAAAATGCAAATACGTTTGATCTTACGATTTATATTTAACAACTTTCCCTATAAACAACACTCTCCATCAATACCAACATCACTAGACCTCAGTAATTTGGAACATCACTCTCCAGCACGCAATCTAATTCAATCACTTGCAATATAACTCACACTAACAATATCTCTCTCTCTATATATATATATATATCCTTATCTCATACACACTCATTCCCACACTAACTCTCACACAGACTCTGTCACAATCACTCACAAAATTATTCACTGTCTATAACTCAATACATCACTCTCTATCACTACAATACCTCAAACACGATCGCACCACATACCACTCTCTCCCTCCCTCAATACCTCACTATATAGAGCCAGACCGAGTTTGTGATTCAGGGACTCAGGGAGAGCAACCCCGCGGAGGAGCCACGCACGCAGATTTCTCCTCACTACCGCACTACTAACCACGCGAAGTCTGTCCCCCCTCCCTCCCTTCCCTTCTGCCTCCTCTGCCGCGAGGGTGACGGAGACGGTGCATGGGAGCACAGGAAGACCACGGGGGGAGAGCCCGGAGCTGCGCGCCGTGACAGGTGACCACCAACCTTTTCACACCGAATCACCGTCGAATCACTGCTCTGAGCAGCTCCGTGGCAAGAAGCACTGAGGCGGAGTCGCAGCAAGGCAGTAAGCACTAAAGGGGAGCCGAGGCGGAGCAACAACCGCCACAACCACCAGAACCGCCGAACCGCCCAGGCTGCAAGAGGCTGAATCAGATTGAATCTGGGTAAGAGAGGGGGAAGTAGGGTGGCGAGGGGGCCTCCGCCCATTGTACTCTGGTCTCTGCTCCCTGTTCTCGGCTCTCATCGCCCCCCTCCCACTATACAAGACGTGGAGAAGTTCCCAAGAGACCAGGTCAACTAACAACCAGAGACACAGGCAGCCCCTAATAACCCTCGACTATCAACTATTTTTTGTGATCTACTCATAAAAATAAAGATTTTTCAATAACCAAAAGAGAAAAGAAAGCCAGAGGGGGCCCATCGAAGGCAACACAGAGGCAACACAGAGGACCCAATAGTCATTCCAACTTTGCCTAACTGCTTAAAATTCTGCTTAAAATTCGACCAGCAGCACTAAATAGTCTTCAGCAACCAACCCAAAATTGTTGTTGGAACTGCAATCAGTATCATTGTCAAAAATTGCCAGTTCATCGCCAACTGGAAAGCCACCAGACGAAAGGCAGCAAAGGACGTGAAAGACGCAAGGGACAGATCACCCGAAACCTGAGACTCACCAATTCCCCTAATCCAATCCACCTAATCCTCCCACAGGGTGCCAAGCTGATAATGAGGTCTGGTAGGGTGAGGTGAGTCACAACCTCCACTAGCACTACCAGAAAAAGGAAAACAAGGAACTCTAGGGTTCCAAACGAGCTGTCTGAAAATAACACCCAAACCCTGACCACTCCGGCCACCTCGACCACCCCGACCGGCCAGGAGAACGCTCCCCGTGTGACCCTCGCCGCCAACCCAGGATCACCAGATACCCTGCTAGTAGTCTTAGTTCAAGACTTAAGAGAGGTAGAAAAAGGGGCTATTTGGAAGCAATCTGAGCCCCAGAGAAAAAAATTATTTCAACCTAAAATGTATTCCAAATTTTTCATTATTAAAGACGCAGGTGCGCTACTCCACCTCAACCTGTAACCAATTGAGCTTCCCTCCCCGCTGCATCCTCAGGTACCAGAAGGGACATCCGGCTACCTTCCAGCTTCACCGGCCACACCCGATACTGATACAGGCCTGTCCACCCTATTAACTGAACCAGGGGAGAGAAGAAACAACTACTTAAAAACATCGACCAAACCAAATACAGAGTCCTTAAAAGGCGCAACGGGACCATTAGCATTCACCACACTCCCCACAACTAACTTTGAAAAAACAACCGAGGGCGCCCCAGAATCGGCCCTGCCAGGCGACGAAATTACGCCTTTACCAGCTCTACTAGTTTTACCAGTTCTACCAGCTCCCCAGTCTAACCAAGTGAATGAAATGGAATTACCAGCAGATCCATGTGGGCTGCCATTAGAGCCTAAAATCATAGTACTTCATCGCCAGCATAAAGCCCCCCGAGTTATGGGATTCCCTGTTCCTTCTCCTGCAGTGTCAAACGTATTTCATTTCACAGGTCATCCGACCCTCCCATCGGAAGACAAAACTAATACAACGGAAGCCAGGGAAACAACTCCACCCTTCAACTCCACCCTCTGACTCCACCCTCTGACTCCACCCTCCAACTCCAACTCCACCCTCCAACTCCAACTCCACCCTCCAACTCGAACCTCCAACTCCACCCTCCAACTCCACTCTCCAACCTCACCCTCCAACTCCGACTCCACCCTCCAACCTCACCCTCCAACTCCACCCTCCAACCTCACCCTCCAACTCCACCCTCCAACCTCACCCTCCAACTCCACTCTCCAGCCTCACCCTCCAACTCCACCCTCCAACCTAACCCTCCAACTCCACCCTCCAACCTCACCCTCCAACTCCACCCTCCAACTCCACCCTCCAACTCCACCCTCCAACTCCACCCTAAAAACTCCAACTCCACCCTCCAACCCCAACTCCAACCTCCATCTCCAACCTCCAACTCCAACTCCACCCTCCAACTCTAACCTCCAACTCCACCCTCCAACTCCAACTCCACCCTCCAACTCCACCCTCCAACTCCAACTCTACCCTCCAACTCCAACTCCACCCTCCAACTCCACCCTCCAACTCCAACTCCACCCTCCAACTCCACCCTCCAACTCTACCCTCCAACTCCAACTCCACTTTCCAACTCCACCCTTCAACTCCACCCTCCAACTCCACCCTCCAACTCCAACTCCACCCTCCAACTCCAACTCCACCCTTCAACTCCAACTCCACCCTTCAACTCCAACTCCACCCTCCAACTCCACCCTCCAACTCCACTCTCCGACTCCACCCTCTAAGTCCACCCTCCAACTCCAACTCCACCCTCCAACTCCAACCTCCAACTCCACCCTCCAACTCCACCCTCCAACTCCACCCTCCAACTCCAACTCCACCCTCCAACTCCAACTCCACCCTTCAACTCCAACTCCACCCTCCAACTCCACCCTCCAACTCCACTCTCCGACTCCACCCTCCGACTCCACCCTCCAACTCCACCCTCCAACTCCACCCTCCAACTCCAACCTCCAACTCCACCCTCCAACTCCACCCTCCAACTCCACCCTCCAACCTCACCCTCCAACTCCAACTCTACCCTCCAACTCCAACTCCACCCTCCAACTCCACCCTCCGACTCCACCCTCTGACTCCACCCTCTGACTCCACCCTCCGACTCCACCCTCCAACTCCACCCTCCAACCTCACCCTCCAACTCCACCCTCCAACTCCAACTCCACCCTCCAACTCCAACCCCACCCTCCAACTCCACCCTCCAACTCCACCCTCCAACTCCACCCTCCAACTCCACCCTTCAACTCCAACCTCCAACTCCACCCTCCAACCTCACCCTCCAACCTCACCCTCCAACCTCACCCTCCAACCTCACCCTCCAAACTCACCCTCCAACTCCACCCTCCAACCTCACCCTCCAACTCCAACTCCACCCTCCAACTCCAACTCCACCGTCCAACTCCAACCTCCAACTTCAACCTCCAACCTCACCCTCCAACTCCACCCTCCAACTCCAACTCCACCCTCCTACTCCACCCTCCAACTCCACCCTCCAACTCCACCCTCCAACTCCCCCCTCCAACTCCAACTCCACCCTCCAACTCCACCCTCCAACTCTACCCTCCAACTCCACCGCCACCCTCCAACTCCACCCTCCTACTCCACCCTACAACTCTAACTCCACCCTCCAACTCCAACTCCACCCTCCAACTCCAACCCCACCCTCCAACTCCACCCTCCAACTCCACCCTCCAACTCCACCCTTCAACTCCAACCTCCAACTCCACCCTCCAACCTCACCCTCCAACCTCACCCTCCAACCTCACCCTCCAACCTCACCCTCCAACCTCACCCTCCAAACTCACCCTCCAACTCCACCCTCCAACCTCACCCTCCAACTCCAACTCCACCCTCCAACTCCAACTCCACCGTCCAACTCCAACCTCCAACTTCAACCTCCAACCTCACCCTCCAACTCCACCCTCCAACTCCAACTCCACCCTCCTACTCCACCCTCCAACTCCACCCTCCTACTCCACCCTCCAACTCCACCCTCCAACTCCACCCTCCAACTCCACCCTCCAACTCCAACTCCACCCTCCAACTCCACCCTCCAACTCCACCCTCCAACTCTACCCTCCAACTCCACTGCCACCCTCCAACTCCACCCTCCTACTCCACCCTCCAACTCCAACTCCACCCTCCAACTCCAACCTCCAACTCCACCCTCCAACTCCACCGTCCAACTCCAACTCCACCCTCCAACTCCAACTCCACCCTCCAACTCCAACTCCACCCTCCAACTCCACCCTCCAACTCCACCCTCCAACTCTACCCTCAAACTCCAACTCTACCCTCCAACTCCACCCTCCAACTACACCCTCCAAATCCACCCTCCAACTCCACCCTCCAACTCCAACTCCACCCTCCAACTGCAACTCCACTCTCCAACTCCAACTCCACCCTCCAACTCCACCCTCCGACTCCACCCTCCAACTCCACCCTCCAACTCCAACTCCACCCTCCAACTCCACCCTACAACTCCAACTCCACCCTCCAACTCCACCCTCCAACTCCAACTCCACCCTCCAACTCCACCCTCCAACTCCACCCTCCAACTCTACCCTCCAACTCCACCGCCACCCTCCAACTCCACCATCCAACTCCACCCTCCAACTCCAACTCCACCCTCCAACTCCAACCTCCGACTCCACCCTCCAACTCCACCGTCCAACTCCACCGTCCAACTCCAACTCCACCCTCCAACTCCACCCTCAAACTCCAACTCCACCCTCCAACTCCACCCTCCAACTCCACCCTCAAACTCTACCCTCAAACTCCAACTCTACCCTCCAACTCCAACTCCACCCTCCAACTCCACCCTCCAACTCCACCCTCCAACTCCACCCTCCAACTCCAACTCCACCCTCCAACTCCAACTCCACTCTCCAACTCCACCCTCCAACTCCATCCTCCAACTCCACCCTCCAACTCCACCCTCCGACTCCACCCTCCGACTCCACCCTCCGACTCCACCCTCCGACTCCAACCTCCAACTCCACCCTCCAACTCCAACTCCACCCTCCAACTCCAACCTCCAACTCCACCCTCCAACTCCACCCTCCACCCTCCAACTCCACCCTCCAACCTCGCCCTCCAACTCCACCCTCCAACTCCAACTCCACCCTCCAACTCCACCCTAAAAACTCCAACTCCACCCTCCAACCCCAACTCCACCCTCCAAGTCCAACCTCCAACTCCAACTCCACCCTCCAACTCGAACCTCCAACTCCACCCTCCAACTCCACCCTCCAACTCCAACTCCACCCTTCAACTCCACCCTCCAACTCCACCCTCCAACTCCTCCCTCCAACTCCAACTCCACTTTCCAACTCCACCCTCCAACTCCACCCTCCAACTCCAACTCAACCCTCCAACTCCACCCTCCAACTCCAACTCCACTCTCCAACTCCAACTCCACCCTCCAACTCCACCCTCCAACTCCACCCTCCGACTCCACCCTCCGACTCCACCCTCCGACTCCAACCTCCAACTCCACCCTCCAACTCCACCCTCCAACTCCAACTCCACCCTCCAACTCCACCCTCCAACTTCAACTCCACCCTCCAACTCCACCCTCCAACTCCACCCTCCAACTCTACCCTCCAACTCCACCGCCACCCTCCAACTCCACCCTCCAACTCCACCCTCCAACTCCAACTCCACCCTCCAACTCTAACCTCCAACTCCACCCTCCAACTCCACCATCCAACTCCACCGTCCAACTCCAACTCCAACTCCACCCTCCAACTCCACCCTCCTACTCCAACTCAACCCTCCAACTCCACCCTCCAACTCCACCCTCAAACTCCAACTCTACCCTCCAACTCCAACTCCACCCTCCAACTCCACCCTCCAACTCCACACTCCAACTCCACCCTCCAACTCCAACTCCACCCTCCAACTCCAACTCCACTCTCCAACTCCACCCTCCAACTCCACCCTCCAACTCCACCCTCCGACTCCACCCTCCGACTCCACCCTCCGACTCCACCCTCCGACTCCAACCTCCAACTCCACCCTCCAACTCCAACTCCACCCTCCAACTCCAACCTCCAACTCCACCCTCCAACTCCACCCTACACCCTCCAACTCCACCCTCCAACTCCACCCTAAAAACTCCAACTCCACCCTCCAACCCCAACTCCACCCTCCAACTCCAACCTCCAACTCCAACTCCACCCTCCAACTCCACCCTCCAACTCCACCCTCCAACTCCACCCTTCAACTCCAACCTCCAACTCCACCCTCCAACCTCACCCTCCAACCTCACCCTCCAACCTCACCCTCCAACCTCACCCTCCAAACTCACCCTCCAACTCCACCCTCCAACCTCACCCTCCAACTCCAACTCCACCCTCCAACTCCAACTCCACCGTCCAACTCCAACCTCCAACTTCAACCTCCAACCTCACCCTCCAACTCCACCCTCCAACTCCAACTCCACCCTCCTACTCCACCCTCCAACTCCACCCTCCAACTCCACCCTCCAACTCCACCCTCCAACTCCAACTCCACCCTCCAACTCCACCCTCCAACTCTACCCTCCAACTCCACCGCCACCCTCCAACTCCACCCTCCTACTCCACCCTACAACTCCAACTCCACCCTCCAACTCCAACTCCACCCTCCAACTCCAACCCCACCCTCCAACTCCACCCTCCAACTCCACCCTCCAACTCCACCCTTCAACTCCAACCTCCAACTCCACCCTCCAACCTCACCCTCCAACCTCACCCTCCAACCTCACCCTCCAACCTCACCCTCCAACCTCACCCTCCAAACTCACCCTCCAACTCCACCCTCCAACCTCACCCTCCAACTCCAACTCCACCCTCCAACTCCAACTCCACCGTCCAACTCCAACCTCCAACTTCAACCTCCAACCTCACCCTCCAACTCCACCCTCCAACTCCAACTCCACCCTCCTACTCACCCTCCAACTCCACCCTCCTACTCCACCCTCCAACTCCACCCTCCAACTCCACCCTCCAACTCCACCCTCCAACTCCAACTCCACCCTCCACTCCACCCTCCAACTCCACCCTCCAACTCTACCCTCCAACTCCACTGCCACCCTCCAACTCCACCCTCCTACTCCACCCTCCAACTCCAACTCCACCCTCCAACTCCAACCTCCAACTCCACCCTCCAACTCCACCGTCCAACTCCAACTCCACCCTCCAACTCCAACTCCACCCTCCAACTCCAACTCCACCCTCCAACTCCACCCTCCAACTCCACCCTCCAACTCTACCCTCAAACTCCAACTCTACCCTCCAACTCCACCCTCCAACTACACCCTCCAAATCCACCCTCCAACTCCACCCTCCAACTCCAACTCCACCCTCTAACTCCAACTCCACTCTCCAACTCCAACTCCACCCTCCAACTCCACCCTCCGACTCCACCCTCCGACTCCACCCTCCGACTACACCCTCCGACTCCAACCTCCAACTCCACCCTCCAACTCCACCCTCCAACTCCAACTCCACCCTCCAACTCCACCCTACAACTCCAACTCCACCCTCCAACTCCACCCTCCAACTCCACCCTCCAACTCCAACTCCACCCTCCAACTCCACCCTCCAACTCCACCCTCCAACTCTACCCTCCAACTCCACCGCCACCCTCCAACTCCACCATCCAACTCCACCCTCCAACTCCAAATCCACCCTCCAACTCCAACCTCCGACTCCACCCTCCAACTCCACCGTCCAACTCCACCGTCCAACTCCAACTCCACCCTCCAACTCCACCCTCAAACTCCAACTCCACCCTCCAACTCCACCCTCCAACTCCACCCTCAAACTCTACCCTCAAACTCCAACTCTACCCTCCAACTCCAACTCCACCCTCCAACTCCACCCTCCAACTCCACCCTCCAACTCCACCATCCAACTCCAACTCCACCCTCCAACTCCAACTCCACTCTCCAACTCCACCCTCCAACTCCATCCTCCAACTCCACCCTCCAACTCCACCCTCCGACTCCACCCTCCGACTCCACCCTCCGACTCCAACCTCCAACTCCACCCTCCAACTCCAACTCCACCCTCCAACTCCAACCTCCAACTCCACCCTCCAACTCCACCCTCCACCCTCCAACTCCACCCTCCAACCTCGCCCTCCAACTCCACCCTCCAACTCCAACTCCACCCTCCAACTCCACCCTAAAAACTCCAACTCCACCCTCCAACCCCAACTCCACCCTCCAAGTCCAACCTCCAACTCCAACTTCACCCTCCAACTCGAACCTCCAACTCCACCCTCCAACTCCACCCTCCAACTCCAACTCCACCCTCCAACTCCACCCTCCAACTCCACCCTCCAACTCCTCCCTCCAACTCCAACTCCACTTTCCAACTCCACCCTCCAACTCCACCCTCCAACTCCAACTCAACCCTCCAACTCCAACTCCACCCTCCAACTCCAACTCCACTCTCCAACTCCAACTCCACCCTCCAACTCCACCCTCCAACTCCACCCTCCGACTCCACCCTCCGACTCCACCCTCCGACTCCAACCTCCAACTCCACCCTCCAACTCCACCCTCCAACTCCAACTCCACCCTCCAACTCCACCCTCCAACTTCAACTCCACCCTCCAACTCCACCCTCCAACTCCACCCTCCAACTCTACCCTCCAACTCCACCGCCACCCTCCAACTCCACCCTCCAACTCCACCCTCCAACTCCAACTCCACCCTCCAACTCTAACCTCCAACTCCACCCTCCAACTCCACCATCCAACTCCACCGTCCAACTCTAACTCCACCCTCCAACTCCAACTCCACCCTCCTACTCCAACTCAACCCTCCAACTCCACCCTCCAACTCCACCCTCAAACTCCAACTCTACCCTCCAACTCCAACTCCACCCTCCAACTCCACCCTCCAACTCCACACTCCAACTCCACCCTCCAACTCCAACTCCACCCTCCAACTCCAACTCCACTCTCCAACTCCACCCTCCAACTCCACCCTCCAACTCCACCCTCCGACTCCACCCTCCGACTCCACCCTCCGACTCCACCCTCCGACTCCAACCTCCAACTCCACCCTCCAACTCCAACTCCACCCTCCAACTCCAACCTCCAACTCCACCCTCCAACTCCACCCTCCACCCTCCAACTCCACCCTCCAACTCCACCCTCCAACTCCACCCTAAAAACTCCAACTCCACCCTCCAACCCCAACTCCACCCTCCAACTCCAACCTCCAACTCCAACTCCACCCTCCAACTCTAACCTCCAACTCCACCCTCCAACTCCACCCTCCAACTCCAACTCCACCCTCCAACTCCACCCTCCAACTCCACCCTCCAACTCCACCCTCCAACTCCTCCATCCAACTCCAACCTCCAACTCCACCCTCCAACTCTAACCTCCAACTCCACCCTCCAACTCCACCCTCCAACTCCAACTCCACCCTCCAACTCCACCCTCCAACTCCACCCTCCAACTCCACCCTCCAACTCCTCCCTCCAACTCCAACTCCACTTTCCAACTCCACCCTCCAACTCCACCCTCCAACTCCAACTCCACCCTCCAACTCCAACTCCACCCTCCAACTCCACCCTCCAACTCCACTCTCCGACTCCACCCTCCGACTCCACCCTCCAACTCCACCCTCCAACTCCACCCTCCAACTCTACCCTCCAACTCCACAACCACCCTCCAACTCCACCCTCCAACTCCACCCTCCAACTCCAACTCCACCCTCCAACTCCAACCTCCAACTCCACCCTCCAACTCCACCGTCCAACTCCACCGTCCAACTCCAACTCCACCCTCCAACTCCAACTCCACCCTCCAACTCCAACTCCACCCTCCAACTCCAACTCCACCATCCAACTCCAAACTCCAACTCCACCCTCCAACTCCACCCTCCAACTCCACCCTCCAACTCCTCCCTCCAACCTCACCCTCCAACCTCACCCTCCAACCTCACCCTCCAACCTCACCCTCCAACCTCACCCTCCAACTCCACCCTCCAACCTCACCCTCCAACTCCATCTCCACCCTCCAACTCCAACTCCACCATCCAACTCCAAACTCCAACTCCACCCTCCAACTCCACCCTCCAACTCCACCCTCCAACTCCTCCCTCCAACTCCAACTCCACTTTCCAACTCCACCCTCCAACTCCACCCTCCAACTCCAACTCCACCCTCCAACTCCACCCTCCAACTCCACCCTCCAACTCTACCCTCCAACTCCACCACCACCCTCCAACTCCACCCTCCAACTCCACCCTCCAACTCCAACTCCACCCTCCAACTCCAACCTCCAACTCCACCCTCCAACTCCACCGTCCAACTCCACCGTCCAACTCCAACTCCACCCTCCAACTTCAACTCCACCCTCCAACTCCAACTCAACCCTCCAACTCCACCCTCCAACTCCACCATCAAACTCCAACTCTACCCTCCAACTCCAACTCCACCCTCCAACTCCACCCTCCAACTCCACCCTCCAACTCCACCCTCCAACTCCAACTCCACCCTCCAACTCCAACTCCACTCTCCAACTCCACCCTCCAACTCCACCCTCCAACTCCACCCTCCGACTCCACCCACCGACTCCACCCTCCGACTCCACCCTCCGACTCCAACCTCCAACTCCACCCTCCAACTCCAACTCCACCCTCCGACTCCAACCTCCAACCTCCAACTCCACCCTCCAACTCCACCCTCCAACTCCAACTCCACCCTCCAACTCTACCCTCCAACTCCAACTCCACCCTCCAACTCCACCCTCCAACTCCACCCTCCAACTCTACCCTCCAACTCCACCGCCACCCTCCAACTCCACCCTCCAACCCCACCCTCCAACTCCAACTCCACCCTCCAACTCCAACCTCCAACTCCACCCTCCAACTCCACCATCCAACTCCACCGTCCAACTCCAACTCCACCCTCCAACTCCAACTCCACCCTCCTACTCCAACTCAACCCTCCAACTCCACCCTCCAACTCCACCCTCAAACTCCAACTCTACCCTCCAACTCCACCGCCACCCTCCAACTCCACCCTCCAACCCCACCCTCCAACTCCAACTCCACCCTCCAACTCCACCCTCCAACTCCAACCTCCAACTCCACCCTCCAACTCCACCATCCAACTCCACCGTCCAACTCCAACTCCACCCTCCAACTCCAACTCCACCCTCCTACTCCAACTCAACCCTCCAACTCCACCCTCCAACTCCACCCTCAAACTCCAACTCTACCCTCCAACTCCAACTCCACCCTCCAACTCCACCCTCCAACTCCACACTCCAACTCCACCCTCCAACTCCAACTCCACCCTCCAACTCCAACTCCACTCTCCAACTCCACCCTCCAACTCCACCCTCCAACTCCACCCTCCGACTCCACCCTCCGACTCCACCCTCTGACTCCACCCTCCGACTCCAACCTCCAACTCCACCCTCCAACTCCAACTCCACCCTCCAACTCCAACCTCCAACTCCACCCTCCAACTCCACCCTCCACCCTCCAACTCCACCCTCCAACTCCACCCTCCAACTCCACCCTAAAAACTCCAACTCCACCCTCTAACCCCAACTCCACCCTCCAACTTCAACCTCCAACTCCAACTCCACCCTCCAACTCTAACCTCCAACTCCACCCTCCAACTCCACCCTCCAACTCCAACTCCACCCTCCAACTCCACCCTCCAACTCCACCCTCCAACTCCTCCCTCCAACTCCAACCTCCAACTCCACCCTCCAACTCTAACCTCCAACTCCACCCTCCAACTCCACCCTCCAACTCCAACTCCACCCTCCAACTCCACCCTCCAACTCCACCCTCCAACTCCACCCTCCAACTCCTCCCTCCAACTCCAACTCCACTTTCCAACTCCACCCTCCAACTCCACCCTCCAACTCCAACTCCACCCTCCAACTCCAACTCCACCCTCCAACTCCAACTCCACCCTCCAACTCCACTCTCCGACTCCACCCTCCGACTCCACCCTCCAACTCCACCCTCCAACTCCACCCTCCAACTCTACCCTCCAACTCCACCACCACCCTCCAACTCCACCCTCCAACTCCACCCTCCAACTCCAACTCCACCCTCCAACTCCACCGTCCAACTCCACCGTCCAACTCCAACTCCACCCTCCAACTCCAACTCCACCCTCCAACTCCAACTCCACCCTCCAACTCCAACTCCACCATCCAACTCCAAACTCCAACTCCACCCTCCAACTCCACCCTCCAACTCCACCCTCCAACTCCTCCCTCCAACCTCACCCTCCAACCTCACCCTCCAACCTCACCCTCCAACCTCACCCTCCAACTCCACCCTCCAACCTCACCCTCCAACTCCATCTCCACCCTCCAACTCCAACTCCACCATCCAACTCCAAACTCCAACTCCACCCTCCAACTCCACCCTCCAACTCCACCCTCCAACTCCTCCCTCCAACTCCAACTCCACTTTCCAACTCCACCCTCCAACTCCACCCTCCAACTCCAACTCCACCCTCCAACTCCACCCTCCAACTCCACCCTCCAACTCTACCCTCCAACTCCACCACCACCCTCCAACTCCACCCTCCAACTCCACCCTCCAACTCCAACTCCACCCTCCAACTCCAACCTCCAACTCCACCCTCCAACTCCACCATCCAACTCCACCGTCCAACTCCAACTCCACCCTCCAACTCCAACTCCACCCTCCAACTCCAACTCAACCCTCCAACTCCACCCTCCAACTCCACCATCAAACTCCAACTCTACCCTCCAACTCCAACTCCACCCTCCAACTCCACCCTCCAACTCCACCCTCCAACTCCACCCTCCAACTCCAACTCCACCCTCCAACTCCAACTCCACTCTCCAACTCCACCCTCCAACTCCACCCTCCAACTCCACCCTCCGACTCCACCCACCGACTCCACCCTCCGACTCCACCCTCCGACTCCAACCTCCAACTCCACCCTCCAACTCCAACTCCACCCTCCGACTCCAACCTCCAACTCCACCCTCCAACTCCACCCTCCAACTCCAACTCCACCCTCCAACTCTACCCTCCAACTCCAACTCCACCCTCCAACTCCACCCTCCAACTCCACCCTCCAACTCTACCCTCCAACTCCACCGCCACCCTCCAACTCCACCCTCCAACCCCACCCTCCAACTCCAACTCCACCCTCCAACTCCAACCTCCAACTCCACCCTCCAACTCCACCATCCAACTCCACCGTCCAACTCCAACTCCACCCTCCAACTCCAACTCCACCCTCCTACTCCAACTCAACCCTCCAACTCCACCCTCCAACTCCACCCTCAAACTCCAACTCTACCCTCCAACTCCACCGCCACCCTCCAACTCCACCCTCCAACCCCACCCTCCAACTCCAACTCCACCCTCCAACTCCACCCTCCAACTCCAACCTCCAACTCCACCCTCCAACTCCACCATCCAACTCCACCGTCCAACTCCAACTCCACCCTCCAACTCCAACTCCACCCTCCTACTCCAACTCAACCCTCCAACTCCACCCTCCAACTCCACCCTCAAACTCCAACTCTACCCTCCAACTCCAACTCCACCCTCCAACTCCACCCTCCAACTCCACACTCCAACTCCACCCTCCAACTCCAACTCCACCCTCCAACTCCAACTCCACTCTCCAACTCCACCCTCCAACTCCACCCTCCAACTCCACCCTCCGACTCCACCCTCCGACTCCACCCTCTGACTCCACCCTCCGACTCTAACCTCCAACTCCACCCTCCAACTCCAACTCCACCCTCCAACTCCAACCTCCAACTCCACCCTCCAACTCCACCCTCCACCCTCCAACTCCACCCTCCAACTCCACCCTCCAACTCCACCCTAAAAACTCCAACTCCACCCTCCAACCCCAACTCCACCCTCCAACTTCAACCTCCAACTCCAACTCCACCCTCCAACTCTAACCTCCAACTCCACCCTCCAACTCCACCCTCCAACTCCAACTCCACCCTCCAACTCCACCCTCCAACTCCACCCTCCAACTCCTCCCTCCAACTCCAACCTCCAACTCCACCCTCCAACTCTAACCTCCAACTCCACCCTCCAACTCCACCCTCCAACTCCAACTCCACCCTCCAACTCCACCCTCCAACTCCACCCTCCAACTCCACCCTCCAACTCCTCCCTCCAACTCCAACTCCACTTTCCAACTCCACCCTCCAACTCCACCCTCCAACTCCAACTCCACCCTCCAACTCCAACTCCACCCTCCAACTCCACCCTCCAACTCCACTCTCCGACTCCACCCTCCGACTCCACCCTCCAACTCCACCCTCCAACTCCACCCTCCAACTCTACCCTCCAACTCCACCACCACCCTCCAACTCCACCCTCCAACTCCACCCTCCAACTCCAACTCCACCCTCCAACTCCACCGTCCAACTCCACCGTCCAACTCCAACTCCACCCTCCAACTCCAACTCCACCCTCCAACTCCAACTCCACCCTCCAACTCCAACTCCACCATCCAACTCCAAACTCCAACTCCACCCTCCAACTCCACCCTCCAACTCCACCCTCCAACTCCTCCCTCCAACCTCACCCTCCAACCTCACCCTCCAACCTCACCCTCCAACCTCACCCTCCAACTCCACCCTCCAACCTCACCCTCCAACTCCATCTCCACCCTCCAACTCCAACTCCACCATCCAACTCCAAACTCCAACTCCACCCTCCAACTCCACCCTCCAACTCCACCCTCCAACTCCTCCCTCCAACTCCAACTCCACTTTCCAACTCCACCCTCCAACTCCACCCTCCAACTCCAACTCCACCCTCCAACTCCACCCTCGAACTCCACCCTCCAACTCTACCCTCCAACTCCACCACCACCCTCCAACTCCACCCTCCAACTCCACCCTCCAACTCCAACTCCACCCTCCAACTCCAACCTCCAACTCCACCCTCCAACTCCACCGTCCAACTCCACCGTCCAACTCCAACTCCACCCTCCAACTCCAACTCCACCCTCCAACTCCAACTCAACCCTCCAACTCCACCCTCCAACTCCACCATCAAACTCCAACTCTACCCTCCAACTCCAACTCCACCCTCCAACTCCACCCTCCAACTCCACCCTCCAACTCCACCCTCCACCTCCAACTCCACCCTCCAACTCCAACTCCACTCTCCAACTCCACCCTCCAACTCCACCCTCCAACTCCACCCTCCGACTCCACCCACCGACTCCACCCTCCGACTCCACCCTCCGACTCCAACCTCCAACTCCACCCTCCAACTCCAACTCCACCCTCCAACTCCAACCTCCAACTCCACCCTCCAACTCCACCCTCCACCCTCCAACTCCACCCTCCAACTCCACCCTCCAACTCCACCCTCCAACTCCACCCTCCAACTCCACCCTAAAAACTCCAACTCCACCCTCCAACCCCAACTCCACCCTCCAACTCCACCCTCCAACTCTAACCTCCAACTCCACCCTCCAACTCCACCCTCCAACTCCACCCTCCAACTCCACCCTCTAACTCCACCCTCCAACTCCACCCTCCAACTCCAACTCCACTTTCCAACTCCACCCTCCAACTCCACCCTCCAACTCCAACTCCACCCTCCAACTCCAACTCCACCCTCCAACTCCACCCTCCAACTCCACTCTCCGACTCCACCCTCCGACTCCACCCTCCGACTCCACCCTCCGACTCCACCCTCCGACTCCAACCTCCAACTCCACCCTCCAACTCCAACCTCCAACTCCACCCTCCAACTCCACCCTCCAACTCCACCCTCCAACTCCACCCTCCAACCTCACCCTCCAACTCCAACCCAACCCTCCAACTCCAACTCCACCCTCCAACTCCACCCTTAGACTCCACCCTCCGACTCCACCCTTTGACTCCACCCTCTGACTCCACCCTCTGACTCCACCCTCTGACTCCACCCTCTGACTCCACCCTCCGACTCCACCCTCCGACTCCACCCTCCAACTCCACCCTCCAACTCCACCCTCCAACCTCACCCTCCAACTTCACCCTCCAACTCCAACTCCACCCTCCAACTCCAACTCCACCCTCGAACTCCACCCTTCACCTCCACCCTCCAACTCCACTCTCCAACCTCACCCTCCAACTCCACCCTCCAACCTCACCCTCCAACTCCACCCTCCAACCTCACCCTCCAACTCCACTCTCCAACCTCACCCTCCAACTCCACCCTCCAACCTCACCCTCCAACTCCACCCTCCAACCTCACCCTCCAACTCCACCCTCCAACCTCACCCTCCAACTCCAACTCCACCCTCCAACCTCACCCTCCAACTCCAACTCCACCCTCCAACTCCAACCCCACCCTCCAACTCCACCCTCCAACTCCACCCTCCAACTCCAACCTCCAACCTCACCCTCCAACCTCACCCTCCAACCTCACCCTCCAACCTCACCCTCCAACCTCACCCTCCAACTCCACCCTCCAACCTCACCCTCCAACTCCATCTCCACCCTCTAACTCCAACTCCACCATCCAACTCCAAACTCCAACTCCACCCTCCATCTCCACCCTCCAACTCCACCCTCCAACTCCAACCTCCAACCTCAATCTCCAACTCCACCCTCCAACTCCAACTCCACCTTCCAACTCTAGCTCCACCCTCCAACTCCACCCTCCAACTCCACCCTCCAACTTCAACTCCACCCTCCAACTTCAACTCCACCCTCTAAATCCAACTCCACCCTCCAACTCCACCCTCCAACTCAACCCTCCAACTCCACCCTCCAACTCCACATCCACCCTCCAACTCCACCTCCAACTCCACCCTCCAACTCCAACTCCACCCTCCACCCTCCAACTCCACCCTCCAACTCAACCCCCCAACTTCACCCTCCAACTCCACCTCCACCCTCCACCTCCACCCTCCAACTCCAACTCCACCCTCCAAATCCACCTCCACCCTCCAACTCCAACTCCACCCTCCAACTCCACCCTCCAACTCCACCCTCCAACTCCACCCTCCAACTCCTCCCTCCAACTCCAACCTCCAACTCCACCCTCCAACTCTAACCTCCAACTCCACCCTCCAACTCCACCCTCCAACTCCACCCTCCAACTCCACCCTCCAACTCCTCCCTCCAACTCCAACTCCACTTTCCAACTCCACCCTCCAACTCCACCCTCCAACTCCAACTCCACCCTCCAACTCCAACTCCACCCTCCAACTCCACCCTCCAACTCCACTCTCCGACTCCACCCTCCGACTCCACCCTCCAACTCCACCCTCCAACTCCACCCTCCAACTCTACCCTCCAACTCCACAACCACCCTCCAACTCCACCCTCCAACTCCACCCTCCAACTCCAACTCCACCCTCCAACTCCAACCTCCAACTCCACCCTCCAACTCCACCGTCCAACTCCACCGTCCAACTCCAACTCCACCCTCCAACTCCAACTCCACCCTCCAACTCCAACTCCACCCTCCAACTCCAACTCCACCATCCAACTCCAAACTCCAACCCCACCCTCCAACTCCACCCTCCAACTCCACCCTCCAACTCCTCCCTCCAACCTCACCCTCCAACCTCACCCTCCAACCTCACCCTCCAACCTCACCCTCCAACCTCACCCTCCAACTCCACCCTCCAACCTCACCCTCCAACTCCATCTCCACCCTCCAACTCCAACTCCACCATCCAACTCCAAACTCCAACTCCACCCTCCAACTCCACCCTCCAACTCCACCCTCCAACTCCTCCCTCCAACTCCAACTCCACTTTCCAACTCCACCCTCCAACTCCACCCTCCAACTCCAACTCCACCCTCCAACTCCACCCTCCAACTCCACCCTCCAACTCTACCCTCCAACTCCACCACCACCCTCCAACTCCACCCTCCAACTCCACCCTCCAACTCCAACTCCACCCTCCAACTCCAACCTCCAACTCCACCCTCCAACTCCACCGTCCAACTCCACCGTCCAACTCCAACTCCACCCTCCAACTCCAACTCCACCCTCCAACTCCAACTCAACCCTCCAACTCCACCCTCCAACTCCACCATCAAACTCCAACTCTACCCTCCAACTCCAACTCCACCCTCCAACTCCACCCTCCAACTCCACCCTCCAACTCCACCCTCCAACTCCAACTCCACCCTCCAACTCCAACTCCACTCTCCAACTCCACCCTCCAACTCCACCCTCCAACTCCACCCTCCGACTCCACCCACCGACTCCACCCTCCGACTCCACCCTCCGACTCCAACCTCCAACTCCACCCTCCAACTCCAACTCCACCCTCCGACTCCAACCTCCAACTCCACCCTCCAACTCCACCCTCCAACTCCAACTCCACCCTCCAACTCTACCCTCCAACTCCAACTCCACCCTCCAACTCCACCCTCCAACTCCACCCTCCAACTCTACCCTCCAACTCCACTGCCACCCTCCAACTCCACCCTCCAACCCCACCCTCCAACTCCAACTCCACCCTCCAACTCCAACCTCCAACTCCACCCTCCAACTCCACCATCCAACTCCACCGTCCAACTCCAACTCCACCCTCCAACTCCAACTCCACCCTCCTACTCCAACTCAACCCTCCAACTCCACCCTCCAACTCCACCCTCAAACTCCAACTCTACCCTCCAACTCCACCGCCACCCTCCAACTCCACCCTCCAACCCCACCCTCCAACTCCAACTCCACCCTCCAACTCCACCCTCCAACTCCAACCTCCAACTCCACCCTCCAACTCCACCATCCAACTCCAACGTCCAACTCCAACTCCACCCTCCAACTCCAACTCCACCCTCCTACTCCAACTCAACCCTCCAACTCCACCCTCCAACTCCACCCTCAAACTCCAACTCTACCCTCCAACTCCAACTCCACCCTCCAACTCCACCCTCCAACTCCACACTCCAACTCCACCCTCCAACTCCAACTCCACCCTCCAACTCCAACTCCACTCTCCAACTCCACCCTCCAACTCCACCCTCCAACTCCACCCTCCGACTCCACCCTCCGACTCCACCCTCTGACTTCACCCTCCGACTCCAACCTCCAACTCCACCCTCCAACTCCAACTCCACCCTCCAACTCCAACCTCCAACTCCACCCTCCAACTCCACCCTCCACCCTCCAACTCCACCCTCCAACTCCACCCTCCAACTCCACCCTAAAAACTCCAACTCCACCCTCCAACCCCAACTCCACCCTCCAACTCCAACCTCCAACTCCAACTCCACCCTCCAACTCTAACCTCCAACTCCACCCTCCAACTCCACCCTCCAACTCCAACTCCACCCTCCAACTCCACCCTCCAACTCCACCCTCCAACTCCTCCCTCCAACTCCAACCTCCAACTCCACCCTCCAACTCTAACCTCCAACTCCACCCTCCAACTCCACCCTCCAACTCCAACTCCACCCTCCAACTCCACCCTCCAACTCCACCCTCCAACTCCACCCTCCAACTCCTCCCTCCAACTCCAACTCCACTTTCCAACTCCACCCTCCAACTCCACCCTCCAACTCCAACTCCACCCTCCAACTCCAACTCCACCCTCCAACTCCACCCTCCAACTCCACTCTCCGACTCCACCCTCCGACTCCACCCTCCAACTCCACCCTCCAACTCCACCCTCCAACTCTACCCTCCAACTCCACCACCACCCTCCAACTCCACCCTCCAACTCCACCCTCCAACTCCAACTCCACCCTCCAACTCCACCGTCCAACTCCACCGTCCAACTCCAACTCCACCCTCCAACTCCAACTCCACCCTCCAACTCCAACTCCACCCTCCAACTCCAACTCCACCATCCAACTCCAAACTCCAACTCCACCCTCCAACTCCACCCTCCAACTCCACCCTCCAACTCCTCCCTCCAACCTCACCCTCCAACCTCACCCTCCAACCTCACCCTCCAACCTCACCCTCCAACCTCACCCTCCAACTCCACCCTCCAACCTCACCCTCCAACTCCATCTCCACCCTCCAACTCCAACTCCACCATCCAACTCCAAACTCCAACTCCACCCTCCAACTCCACCCTCCAACTCCACCCTCCAACTCTACCCTCCAACTCCACCACCACCCTCCAACTCCACCCTCCAACTCCACCCTCCAACTCCAACTCCACCCTCCAACTCCAACCTCCAACTCCACCCTCCAACTCCACCGTCCAACTCCACCGTCCAACTCCAACTCCACCCTCCAACTCCAACTCCACCCTCCAACTCCAACTCAACCCTCCAACTCCACCCTCCAACTCCACCATCAAACTCCAACTCTACCCTCCAACTCCAACTCCACCCTCCAACTCCACCCTCCAACTCCACCCTCCAACCTCACCCTCCAACCTCACCCTCCAACCTCACCCTCCAACTCCACCCTCCAACCTCACCCTCCAACTCCATCTCCACCCTCCAACTCCAACTCCACCATCCAACTCCAAACTCCAACTCCACCCTCCATCTCCACCCTCCAACTCCACCCTCCAACTCCAACCTCCAACCTCAATCTCCAACTCCACCCTCCAACTCCAACTCCACCTTCCAACTCCAGCTCCACCCTCCAACTCCACCCTCCAACTCCACCCTCCAACTTCAACTCCACCCTCCAACTTCAACTCCACCCTCTAAATCCAACTCCACCCTCCAACTCCACCCTCCAACTCAACCCTCCAACTCCACCCTCCAACTCCACATCCACCCTCCAACTCCACCTCCAACTCCACCCTCCAACTCCAACTCCACCCTCCACCCTCCAACTCCACCCTCCAACTCAACCCCCCAACTTCACCCTCCAACTCCACCTCCACCCTCCACCTCCACCCTCCAACTCCAACTCCACCCTCCAAATCCACCTCCACCCTCCAACTCCACCTTCAAACTCCAACTCTACCCTCCAACTCCACACTCCAAATCCAACTCCACCCTCCAACTCCAACTCCACCCTCCAACTACACCCTCCAACTCCACCCAAAACTCCACCCTCCATCACTCAGAGACACCACCACATCACTCAGGAACACCATCACATCACTCGGGAACACCACCACATCACTCGGGAACACCACCGCATCACTCGGAGACACCACCACATCACTCAGGGACAACACCATATCACTCGGGGACAACACCACATCACTCAGGGACACCACCACATCACTCGGGGACACCACCACATCACTCGGGGACACCACCACATCACTCTGGGACACCACCACATCACTAATACACCACAACATCAGTCAGCCCAACCACATCATCACTCAGCACCACAACAGCACTGTCCTTGCTTGCTACCAACAAGCATTGCCATAGCCAATAGGACTCGCATTAGGAACGTGTAAGCTATTGGCTTTGTGAATAATGATGCTATTAGTTTATATATTTTCAAAGCCAAAACATATTAAACAAATGCGTCTTTTACAATACCAATAGCTCATACTTTCCTAATGCGAGACCTATTGCATTGCAAATGCTTGTTTTATCTGTCAGCCACCCCTAAGGTAGGGCCAAGGTCCCCCTGTGCGCCGGGTGCAGTGTTTGTGAAAGGTAGGACAAGCCCTGTGTGTGTGGCATGTCTTGATAGCGAATTATGGCCAATTTTGTTTTTCGCTATTGCAAGGCTACATGTTTTCTCTATAGGACAGAATGGGGAGTTTGTTTATAACATCTTATAAACATAACTGGACCAGGTAATTAGGTGGGAAAATAACTTTTAGCATGCCTGAACTCATAAACAAAAGATGCCTCTTTGAGTAAAGGTGATTTTTACAATCAGCGTTTGAAAAATACCCCTTTTAGAAAGTAGGTATTTTCTTGCTCAGTCATCCTGTGTGCCTCTGCTAGAATGTGGATTGCCTGTCTGGGGTTTAGATGACAGAAGGCTGGGGAGCAGGAGTGGCTCCATATAGTCTAGGTGTTTCAGGAAAGAATAGACCTGGGCTGCAATTGGGGAAGGGGAGGAGACGTGACCTCTGACCCTGTTCACAGGGCCGGTCGCTCCATGCACCACACGACTCCCCGTGATTGTGCCAGAGTTGTTCCCGCTGCTGCCCTGAGCCCGCCCTGCTGCTGAGTATTGTGCCTGATTTTGTCTTTTGTACATCCTTTGTGCCCTGTGATTGTCTTTACTGTATTGCCATTTTTGCCCTGTGACTGTTTTCTAATTTTTTCTTCGCCGCCCTGCGCGACCGTCTTCTCGCTCTGTGCACCCCCCACCCCGCTCCCCCGCCGCTGCTCCCCTGTGGCCGCCCCCTTTTCGTTCCTGTGCCCAGCATCCTTCCTATTCGCCGCCCGCTCCCGCCTCCCAGCTGCTCCTCCCCCCCACTTGGTCATTTATGGCTGGGACCGCGCGGTTGTGAGCTGTGACCTCTGACCCTGTTCCCAGGGCCGGTCGCTCCACGCACCACACGGCCCCCCGTAATTGTGCCCGAGTTGTTCCCGCTGCTGCCCTGAGCCCGCCCTGCTGCTGAGTATTGTGTCTGATTTGACTTTTGTACCATCCTTTGTGCCCTGTGACTGTCTTTACTGTATTGCCATTTGTGCCCTTTGACTGTTTTCTAGTTTTTTCTTCGCCGCCCCGCACGACCGTCTTCCCGCTCTGTGCAACCCCCGCCCCCGCTCCCCCACCGCTGCTCCCCTGCGGCCCGCCCCCTTTTCGTTCCTGTGCCCAGCACCCTTCCTATTCGCCGCCCCGCTCCTGCCTCCCAGCTGCTACTCCCTCCCACTTTGCCATTTATGGCTGGGACCGCACGTACGCGCAGCGAACATGCACAGCGGGTGCGCCGTTTGCACGCCAAAGCATGCCAAAGGCAGGCACATCTGCACCCGTCTGCGCCTGGACTGCGCCCAACGCCAAGACCCCTGGCCCTCGACGATGCTAGCGCACCCGACGGACTTAGGATGCCGACACCCTCCACGCACTCAACGCCGGCCGAAACCCCACCTGCTACAGAGCCACCCCGAAACGCACCCATGGACCCTTCACCTGCCAAGACTGCAAATTCACCTGCCTCCGACCCGGTTCGGCACCCGCCAAGCCTAGCACCAACAACAACCACCTCAAGTGCATCCTGCTGAACACCCGCTACGTCCACAGGCACGCCGTCGAACTCTGGAACCTCCTGGACACAACAGCACCAGACGTTGCCTTCCTCACAGAAACCTGGATGAACCCCTCCTCAGCCCTCGACATCGCCATAGCCATCCCGGACGGCTACAAGATCACCCAGAGGGACCGCGTCAACCAAACTGGAGGGGGCATTGCCATCGTCCACAGAAACACCATCCGAGTCACGACCAACTCCGACTACACACTCTCTGCCACCAAACACCTCCACTTCCAGATACACACCGACCCCAGAACGACCCTTAGAGGCACTCTTGTCTACAGACCCCCGGGACCACGCACACAATTCAGCGAAGCCATCACAGACTTCGTCAGCCCGCACGCCCTCACCTCCTCAGACTACATCCTCCTAGGGGACCTCAACTTCCACCTGGAGAACAACAAGGACAGCAACACCACCACCCTGCTGGACAACCTCGCCAACCTCGGACTCAAGCAACTGGTGAACACCCCCACCCATAACGCCGGCCACACGCTTGACCCCATCTTCTCCTCCAGCAAGCACATATCCTTCAGCCACACCACCGGACTACACTGGACAGATCACAGCTGCGTCCACTTCAACTTCAGGAGAACCACGACTCACCACCACCTGCAACAGGTTCCCCGCAGAAGCTGCTGCAAGATTACCGCTGACCAGCTCACCACCTTCCTCAGCCAGAACCCCCCCACCAACACGACGGACCCCAATGAAGCAGCCCGCAACCTCACACAGTGGCTCACCAACTGCGCCGACGACCTCGCACCACTGAAGAAACCACCCAGCAGACCCGGCAGCAAGAAAGCCTTGTGGTTCACCAACGACCTCAAAAATTCCGAGAAAACCTGCCGCACCCTCGAGAAAGCCTGGCGCCACGACCAGACAACAGAAAATATGACAGCCCTCAAGAATGCCACCCGCAAACACCACCAACTGATCCGCACCACCAAAAGGACTACATTCAAAGAACAACTAGACAACAACACCCACAACAGCAAGGAACTCTTCAGCATCGTCAAAGAGCTCACCAACCCCAGCGCCTGCAATAACAACATCACACCCTCGCAAGACCTCTGCGACTCACTCACCTTGTTTTTTCACCACAAGATCGCCGACATGCACAACAGCTTCAGAGCACAGACCACGCACCTAATCACCGAACCAGCGCACCCAACCACCACCCTCTGCACCTGGACCTCGGTCAGCACCAAAGACACCACCCGCACGATGAACACCATCCACTCCGGCTACCCTACCGACCCATGCCCACACCACATCTTTAACAAAGCCGACTCCATCATCGCACCCCAACTCCGGGACATCATCAACAGCTCATTTGCATCCGCCACCTTCCCGGAGAGCTGGAAATATGCCGAGCTCAGCGCCCTCCTGAAGAAACCCACTGCGGACCCCACGGACCTCAAGAACATCCGCCCCATCTAGCTCCTCCAATTTCCTGCCAAAGTAATCGAGAAGACCGTCAACAAACAACTCTCCGCCTTCCTCGAGACAAACGGATCCCTCGACCCCTCGCAGTCCGGTTTCCGAGCAAACCACAGCACCGAGACCGCCCTCATCGCAGCGACCGACGACATCAGGTCACTGCACGACAACGGGGAAACAGCTGCCCTCATCCTCCTGGACCTCTCAGCAGCCTTCGACACGGTATAATACCGCACCTTGATACAGCGCCTCAGCAACACCGGAATCCAAGGAAAGGCTTTGGAGTGGAACCCAGAAAGTCAGTCTCCCTTCATTCAGATTCGCGGCCACCGAAGTCATCTGCGGCGTCCCGCAAGGATCCTCACTCAGCCCCACCCTCTTCAACGTCTACATGTGCCCCCTCGCAGCCATCGCACGCGGACACCACCTTAAGATCATATCCTATGCCGACGACACCCAGCTGATCCTCCCCCTCACCAACGACCCCGCCTCCGCCAGAGCCAGCCTCCAGGAAGGAATGAAAGACGTCGTGGAATGGATGAAGCTCAGCCGTCTGAAACTGAACTCAGACAAAACGGAAGTCCTCATCCTGGGACCATCCCCCTCTGCCTGAGACGAATCCTGGTGGCCCCCTGCCCTGGGCACCGCACCCAAGCCAACGGACCACGCACGCAACCTGGGCTTCATCCTGGACTCCTCCCTCACGATGACCAAGCAAGTCAACGCCGTCTCGTCATCCTGTTTCAACACCCTGCGCATGCTCCAAAAGATCTTCCGGTGGATCCCCACCACAACAGGAAGATGGTCACCCAGGCCCTCCTCACCAGCCATCTGGACTACGGGAACAACCTCTATGCTGGAACCACAGCCAAACTCCAGAAAAGACTCCAGCGCATACAGAACGCCTCAGCACGACTCATCTTGGACATCCCTCGTCACAGCCACATCTCCGCCCATCTGAAAGACCTGCACTGGCTCCCCGTCAGCAAGAGGATCACGTTCAGACTCCGCACCCACGCACTCAAGGCCCTCCACGACATGGGCCCCAAATACCTCAACAGCCGCCTCACATTCTACACACCCACTGCCAGCTCCGATCCGCCAGTTTTGCCCTCGCCACTGTCCCACGAATTCGCAGAGCCACGGCCGGAGGAAGATCCTTCTCCTACCTGGCGGCCAAGACATAGAACTCCCTCCCCACCGACCTCAAGTTGACCCAGGACCATCTCTCCTTCAGGAAGCAGCTCAAGACCTGGCTGTTCAAACAGTAACAACTCCCCCCACCCTCAGCGCCTTGAGACCCCAGCGGGTGAGTAGCGCGCTATACAAATGTGCTTGATTGATTGATTGATAGATATCCATGCACGTCAAAGGGCCTGGTCTGCCTCTGACCATGCCGTCTCCACCTCCTGCCAGGAAGTCACACCAGAGAAGGCAGAACTAGTTCTGGCTGGGCACAGACACTCTCTGCCTAAGAGATCAAAGGATTTTGGGATATAAATACTGGGGCTCAAACCCCTGAACTTTAGAACTCTTTTGGACCAAGAAGACTGCCAAGAAGAAGAGCTGGAGAAGCTGTGAGGAGGAACTACCACATTGCTGTGTGCTTGGCTGTGTTGGCCGGCAGTGGCTGCTTCTGTCTTGGGCACTGAAAGGACTGGACTGAACTTTCTGCAATCTACTTTTGTGAATGTCTCCAAGGGCATGAGGTAGAGCTTGTCCCCTGTTCAAGAAGTCTCAGGAACAGCAAAGACTTCAAGCTCTTCTGCCCTCAGAACTGGGGGCAGATTTACAAGCCCCCTGCACCACCAGTACGTCACTTTTTGTGATGTACTGGTGGCGCAGGGGGCTCCTCCATATTTACAAGGACAGGAAAAGCCACCCTGCGTGACTTTTCCTCTCCTTGTAAATACAGCCCCTTCACACGCAGCAGTTTGCGTTGAAGGGGCGTTCCATGGGTGTTGCTGTGGGTGTTCCCATGCAACACCCATGTAACAAACATCTCCAGATTCACGAGAAATCGTAAATCTGGAGATGCATCTGAATGCTATGCCACCCTAGAGGTGGCGTAGGAAGGTGCAACTAGCAGAAATGTTTTCATTTCTCCTCGTGTTTTTCTCTTACATGTGTGCTGCATTCTACAGCACGCATTGAAAGAGGTAAAAGACTTTAGTGATTGTTTTTGCGCAGGAAGGTACCCCTTCCTGCACAAAAACAATCTCCCCATGGGGCAGGCATCCTTGCACCATGGTACAAGGGTGCCTCTGCCGGCGCGTAGCAGCTGTTTGTGTGCCAGGGCAGGGGAGAGCACAGGAATGCAACATATTCTTGTAAATATGTCGCATTCCTGTGCCCTGAAAGTGCTGGAGTGTAGCGCAGCCAAAGGGGTTGCGGAGCCACGCTGCGGCACTTTCTTGTACATCTGCCCCTGTGGATTTTGTCCTGCAACAGGAGAAAAAGCAAACCAACGGCATCTATGACGGTGTTGCCAACTCCGTGTCTTGAAAGCACCGCAGAGGGCACCGCCACAATGCGACTATGGTCTCACTGATGACGTCGCCACCGAGCCGCTGCTTGCATTGCCACCCGTGGGCACCGCACTCCCCACTGCCTCTCTTCATGATGATGCCTTGGTTTCCACGACTACGATGCTCGGTGCCGAAATCTACGCCACTGCTTGCACCGTGGTTTGAGGGCACTGCTCGTAAAGTTACATGATGCACCGCCCTCATCCCACACCACATCCTTGGCCTACCAATGCCGGAGCCATCGACTCCAGTTTCTCAGCCGAAGACAGTGTTTCAGCAACGACTACGCCGCTACTTGCACAGTGAAATCCCAGCACCATGACCAGCACCTCATTCACCTCATTCACCTCTACCGCAACCCTGGACTCACCGATGCCGCCATCTGATGCCGCCACCAAGCCGCTGCTCGCACCACAACCTGAGGGCACCGCACGCCGCACCGCTGCACTTCGCACCGCAGCACCTGACGCCTGACGATGTCAGAGCTCCTGACTCCAACAGAAAGGAGATCGATCTGTAACGCGTGTGACTTCGATTGCCCGATGAGTCCTGCAACGACCTCCGGAACAGACGCTGTGCTTTCAGAAGCTCAGAGAGGTTGCCGATGTCCTGCATTTTTAATAGATACTGTTTGCAGGTCTTCCCAACACCGTAGCTCGAACTGCTTGGATTTGTTTGTGCACAATGCCGTGATAGCCCCGAACAGAGCTATTGGCATCAAGGAACTGTTTTTCAAGCATATTTTGATAACTGAAGATTTTTAAGAACTGTACTGTGGATTTTTAAAATCATTTTTGCTCTTGTCTTAAGTATATAACAATATTGGATATTTTTCTAAACTAGTGTGGTGTCCTTTTGTAGAGCTTACACTATATTACTGTTGGTTATGTCAAAATGTTTAACACACTGCCCCTAAGATAAGCCTGACTGCTTGTGCTAAGCTACCAAGGGGGTGAGCAGGTGTTATTTCAGGAGTGTAACTCCCTTATCCTAACTAGAGTGGTGGTTTCTGCCTGGTGTTGGCACATGCCCTAGCCTACCAAAAATCCAAGTTTTTAACATTTTCCTAGATGGCCGCCGAGCCCTCTGCCAAAGACTCATGGGACCCCCTTACAAACCCAGATTTGTTGTGATAGGTAATTTTGATGTCGCCTCAATGGATTTTGGGCCCTTGCCAGTCACTGGTACTTGACCCACCCACTCGAGTGAGGTACCATTTTTCTCAGAAGATTTTGAGGAATGTGGTGTGGGTGCAATTTTGTGGATCCACGCAGATTCCAGAACTTTGCAAAAAAAGGTTCTGTTTTCAATGTGAAAATGTGGTGGGTCCACGTTGTGTTTTGGGCCGCTTCCTGTCGCGGGCACTACTGACACAAGTGAGGTACCATTTTTCTCGGAATACTTTGGGGAACGCGGGGTGTGTGGAATTTTGTGGATCCACGCAGATTCCAGAACTTTCCACAACAGAAATTTGAGAAAAATGTGGGTTGTTTGACAAATGTTGAGTTTTGCAAGGGATTCTGGGTAACAGAACCTAGTGAGAGCTAGTCAAGTCCCCTGGGTGTCTATTTTAAAAAAATGAATAGTTTTGCTAGGCTTCTCTAGGTGCTGGTGTAGCTAGGGTTCAAAATCTACAGCTAGGAACTTCGCAAAAAAAGGGTCAGTTTTCACTGTGAAAATATGGTGTGTCCACGTTGCGTTTTGGGCCATTTCCTGTCGCGGGCACTAGGCTTACCCACACAAGTGAGATACCATTTTTCTCTGAAGACTTTAGGGAATGCGGGTTGGCTGGAATTTTGTGGATTGACACAGATTTCAGAACTACCTACCACAGAAATGTAAGGACCATTTTTTTGGGGACAAATTTTGAGGTTTGCAAGGGATTCTGGGTAACAGAACCTGGTGAGAGCCAGTCAAGTCACCCCATCCTGGATTCCACTGGGTGTCTAGTTTTAAATAAAAAATAAGATTTTTAACCCTAGCTCTGCCTGCACCAGGGTAAACCTAGCAAACCTATACAATGTGAAAATGTAGTATGTCCACGTTGTGTTCTGAGCTGTTTCCTGTCGCAGGATATAGGCCCACCCACACAAGTGAGGTACCATTGTTATCGGGAGACTCAGGGTAACACAGAATTGGAGAGAAACTGGAATTACCTATTGACTTTCAATGCATTTCAGCCTTCCAAATGAAAGACAATGTGTAAAAAAGAAGTCATTTTGAAAAATGACTTTTAATACTCATGCTAGTATGGATACTACCAATTTTGGAAATGTGCAAATATCTACTGTTTCTAAACTCTATATTTTGTTCCAATTTCAGAAATACATAGGTGTCTTTCATACCGATTTTTCTATGTATATACTTTCCCACATTGATTGCTATATACCCGATACATAATAAAAAACCATTGCAAGACGCTGATCAGTTATTGGTTCTGGGTTCGTCGGGTTCTTGGTAGACCTATAAGTCCTATATATCCCCAAAACCAGAAGGGTCTAGCGGATGTAACAGTATATTGATTTTAAACAGCTGTCACAATTAGAAGAAGTTGCAGGTGAAAATGTTGAGCCAAATTAATAACCATTATTGCTTTCATACCCATTTCTACCATTAACTGGAAGAAGGTTGAAAGCACAAAAAATAGGCTATATCCCAGTAAAATGCGAAAACTGTGTAAAAAATGTTGGTTTACTGCCAAAGTCTGTCGGTCCATAAAAGCTGGGGAAATGGTGATTTCAGCCTACAAACCCTTTGTTGATACCATTTGCAGGGACAAAAACACTCACTTTCATTTGCACTTTTTTCCCATTTTTCCCCCAAAAACTAAATTTTACAGTATTTTGGCTAATTCCTGGGTCCCCTCCAGGGGAATCCACAAACGATGGGTACCTCTAGAATACCCATGATGTTGGAAAAAAAGGACACAAATTTGGCATGGATACCTTATGTGGTTAAAAAGTTACAGGAGCCTAAATACGAACTACCTCAAATAGCCCAAAAAAGCCTTAGCACTAGGGGGGAGGTCTAGCAGCGAAAGGGTTAACAACGGTGTAATGTGGTGGATTTGTGTTAAAGGGAGTACACACATATATATATATATATATATATATATATATATATATATATATATATATATATATATATATATATATATATATATATATATATATATATATATATATATATATATATATATGTTCACACTGGGTGTCCCCCTGCGAGGACGCACTTAAAAAAAACACAGCGAATCCTGCACCATTAAACAGCATTCTTTTATTCATCCAAACCGGACATCACAGCGCTCGTTGAAATCCTTTGCCCTACGCGTTTCAGAGCTACAAGCTCCTTGTTCACGGGCTTCGTGCAAAGTCAGTAGGCAGATTCAGGTGAAAATTCCGAGTCATTTAATTTGCTGGCTTTTGTTCAACTTCCGATGAGTCACGCCCTCTGATGGGTTGGTTAATTAATTCAGCCTTCTGGGACTCGTAGTTTTGCACCTCGATAAACATCCTCCAGTGGATTCTGCCGATTTGACAATTCATTTGGCACAATTTTAAACTCTCTGGTGAGTACCAAACTCTGGATTCCGGTTTGATTTTCATTTCTGTTTTTAATCCAAAGGCGCTGAAACAGATAGTCTGTGCGTCGTGGCCTGCCATTATTTCCGGCAGTAGTGCAGTCCTCTCGGCCTGGGACCGGCCGATATAAATGTTCACACTGGGTGTCCCCCTGCGAGGACGCACTTAAAAAAAACAGCGAATCCTGCACCATTAAACAGCATTCTTTTATTCATCCAAACCGGACATCACAGCGCTCGTTGAAATCCTTTGCCCTACGCGTTTCAGAGCTACAAGCTCCTTGTTCACGGGCTTCGTGCAAAGTCAGTAGGCAGATTCAGGTGAAAATTCCGAGTCATTTAATTTGCTGGCTTTTGTTCAACTTCCGATGAGTCACGCCCTCTGATGGGTTGGTTAATTAATTCAGCCTTCTGGGACTCGTAGTTTTGCACCTCGATAAACATCCTCCAGTGGATTCTGCCGATTTGACAATTCATTTGGCACAATTTTAAACTCTCTGGTGAGTACCAAACTGTGGATTCCGGTTTGATTTTCATTTCTGTTTTTAATCCAAAGGCGCTGAAACAGATAGTCTGTGCGTCGTGGCCTGCCATTATTTCCGGCAGTAGTGCAGTCCTCTCGGCCTGGGACCGGCCGATATAAATGTTCACACTGGGTGTCCCCCTGCGAGGACGCACTTAAAAAAAACAGCGAATCCTGCACCATTAAACAGCATTCTTTTATTCATCCAAACCGGACATCACAGCGCTCGTTGAAATCCTTTGCCCTACGCGTTTCAGAGCTACAAGCTCCTTGTTCACGGGCTTCGTGCAAAGTCAGTAGGCAGATTCAGGTGAAAATTCCGAGTCATTTAATTTGCTGGCTTTTGTTCAACTTCCGATGAGTCACGCCCTCTGATGGGTTGGTTAATTAATTCAGCCTTCTGGGACTCGTAGTTTTGCACCTCGATAAACATCCTCCAGTGGATTCTGCCGATTTGACAATTCATTTGGCACAATTTTAAACTCTCTGGTGAGTACCAAACTGTGGATTCCGGTTTGATTTTCATTTCTGTTTTTAATCCAAAGGCGCTGAAACAGATAGTCTGTGCGTCGTGGCCTGCCATTATTTCCGGCAGTAGTGCAGTCCTCTCGGCCTGGGACCGGCCGATATAAATGTTCACACTGGGTGTCCCCCTGCGAGGACGCACTTAAAAAAAACAGCGAATCCTGCACCATTAAACAGCATTCTTTTATTCATCCAAACCGGACATCACAGCGCTCGTTGAAATCCTTTGCCCTACACGTTTCAGAGCTACAAGCTCCTTGTTCACGGGCTTCGTGCAAAGTCAGTAGGCAGAGTCAGGTGAAAATTCCGAGTCATTTAATTTGCTGGCTTTTGTTCAACTTCCGATGAGTCACGCCCTCTGATGGGTTGGTTAATTAATTCAGCCTTCTGGGACTCGTAGTTTTGCACCTCGATAAACATCCTCCAGTGGATTCTGCCGATTTGACAATTCATTTGGCACAATTTTAAACTCTCTGGTGAGTACCAAACTGTGGATTCCGGTTTGATTTTCATTTCTGTTTTTAATCCAAAGGCGCTGAAACAGATAGTCTGTGCGTCGTGGCCTGCCATTATTTCCGGCAGTAGTGCAGTCCTCTCGGCCTGGGACCGGCCGATATAAATGTTCACACTGGGTGTCCCCCTGCGAGGACGCACTTAAAAAAAACAGCGAATCCTGCACCATTAAACAGCATTCTTTTATTCATCCAAACCGGACATCACAGCGCTCGTTGAAATCCTTTGCCCTACACGTTTCAGAGCTACAAGCTCCTTGTTCACGGGCTTCGTGCAAAGTCAGTAGGCAGAGTCAGGTGAAAATTCCGAGTCATTTAATTTGCTGGCTTTTGTTCAACTTCCGATGAGTCACGCCCTCTGATGGGTTGGTTAATTAATTCAGCCTTCTGGGACTCGTAGTTTTGCACCTCGATAAACATCCTCCAGTGGATTCTGCCGATTTGACAATTCATTTGGCACAATTTTAAACTCTCTGGTGAGTACCAAACTCTGGATTCCGGTTTGATTTTCATTTCTGTTTTTAATCCAAAGGCGCTGAAACAGATAGTCTGTGCGTCGTGGCCTGCCATTATTTCCGGCAGTAGTGCAGTCCTCTCGGCCTGGGACCGGCCGATATAAATGTTCACACTGGGTGTCCCCCTGCGAGGACGCACTTAAAAAAAACAGCGAATCCTGCACCATTAAACAGCATTCTTTTATTCATCCAAACCGGACATCACAGCGCTCGTTGAAATCCTTTGCCCTACGCGTTTCAGAGCTACAAGCTCCTTGTTCACGGGCTTCGTGCAAAGTCAGTAGGCAGAGTCAGGTGAAAATTCCGAGTCATTTAATTTGCTGGCTTTTGTTCAACTTCCGATGAGTCACGCCCTCTGATGGGTTGGTTAATTAATTCAGCCTTCTGGGACTCGTAGTTTTGCACCTCGATAAACATCCTCCAGTGGATTCTGCCGATTTGACAATTCATTTGGCACAATTTTAAACTCTCTGGTGAGTACCAAACTCTGGATTCCGGTTTGATTTTCATTTCTGTTTTTAATCCAAAGGCGCTGAAACAGATAGTCTGTGCGTCGTGGCCTGCCATTATTTCCGGCAGTAGTGCAGTCCTCTCGGCCTGGGAACGGCCGATATAAATGTTCACACTGGGTGTCCCCCTGCGAGGACGCACTTAAAAAAAACAGCGAATCCTGCACCATTAAACAGCATTCTTTTATTCATCCAAACCGGACATCACAGCGCTCGTTGAAATCCTTTGCCCTACGCGTTTCAGAGCTACAAGCTCCTTGTTCACGGGCTTCGTGCAAAGTCAGTAGGCAGATTCAGGTGAAAATTCCGAGTCATTTAATTTGCTGGCTTTTGTTCAACTTCCGATGAGTCACGCCCTCTGATGGGTTGGTTAATTAATTCAGCCTTCTGGGACTCGTAGTTTTGCACCTCGATAAACATCCTCCAGTGGATTCTGCCGATTTGACAATTCATTTGGCACAATTTTAAACTCTCTGGTGAGTACCAAACTCTGGATTCCGGTTTGATTTTCATTTCTGTTTTTAATCCAAAGGCGCTGAAACAGATAGTCTGTGCGTCGTGGCCTGCCATTATTTCCGGCAGTAGTGCAGTCCTCTCGGCCTGGGACCGGCCGATATAAATGTTCACACTGGGTGTCCCCCTGCGAGGACGCACTTAAAAAAACCAGCGAATCCTGCACCATTAAACAGCATTCTTTTATTCATCCAAACCGGACATCACAGCGCTCGTTGAAATCCTTTGCCCTACGCGTTTTCTGTGCACAGACTATCTGTTTCAGCGCCTTTGGATTAAAAACAGAAATGAAAATCAAACCGGAATCCAGAGTTTGGTACTCACCAGAGAGTTTAAAATTGTGCCAAATGAATTGTCAAATCGGCAGAATCCACTGGAGGATGTTTATCGAGGTGCAAAACTACGAGTCCCAGAAGGCTGAATTAATTAACCAACCCATCAGAGGGCGTGACTCATCGGAAGTTGAACAAAAGCCAGCAAATTAAATGACTCGGAATTTTCACCTGACTCTGCCTACTGACTTTGCACGAAGCCCGTGAACAAGGAGCTTGTAGCTCTGAAACGCGTAGGGCAAAGGATTTCAACGAGCGCTGTGATGTCCGGTTTGGATGAATAAAAGAATGCTGTTTAATGGTGCAGGATTCGCTGTTTTTTTTAAGTGCGTCCTCGCAGGGGGACACCCAGTGTGAACATTTATATCGGCCGGTCCCAGGCCGAGAGGACTGCACTACTGCCGGAAATAATGGCAGGCCACGACGCACAGACTATCTGTTTCAGCGCCTTTGGATTAAAAACAGAAATGAAAATCAAACCGGAATCCAGAGTTTGGTACTCACCAGAGAGTTTAAAATTGTGCCAAATGAATTGTCAAATCGGCAGAATCCACTGGAGGATGTTTATCGAGGTGCAAAACTACGAGTCCCAGAAGGCTGAATTAATTAACCAACCCATCAGAGGGCGTGACTCATCGGAAGTTGAACAAAAGCCAGCAAATTAAATGACTCGGAATTTTCACCTGACTCTGCCTACTGACTTTGCACGAAGCCCGTGAACAAGGAGCTTGTAGCTCTGAAACGCGTAGGGCAAAGGATTTCAACGAGCGCTGTGATGTCCGGTTTGGATGAATAAAAGAATGCCGTTTAATGGTGCAGGATTCGCTGTTTTTTTTAAGTGCGTCCTCGCAGGGGGACACCCAGTGTGAACATTTATATCGGCCGGTCCCAGGCCGAGAGGACTGCACTACTGCCGGAAATAATGGCAGGCCACGACGCACAGACTATCTGTTTCAGCGCCTTTGGATTAAAAACAGAAATGAAAATCAAACCGGAATCCAGAGTTTGGTACTCACCAGAGAGTTTAAAATTGTGCCAAATGAATTGTCAAATCGGCAGAATCCACTGGAGGATGTTTATCGAGGTGCAAAACTACGAGTCCCAGAAGGCTGAATTAATTAACCAACCCATCAGAGGGCGTGACTCATCGGAAGTTGAACAAAAGCCAGCAAATTAAATGACTCGGAATTTTCACCTGACTCTGCCTACTGACTTTGCACGAAGCCCGTGAACAAGGAGCTTGTAGCTCTGAAACGCGTAGGGCAAAGGATTTCAACGAGCGCTGTGATGTCCGGTTTGGATGAATAAAAGAATGCTGTTTAATGGTGCAGGATTCGCTGTTTTTTTTAAGTGCGTCCTCGCAGGGGGACACCCAGTGTGAACATTTATATCGGCCGGTCCCAGGCCGAGAGGACTGCACTACTGCCGGAAATAATGGCAGGCCACGACGCACAGACTATCTGTTTCAGCGCCTTTGGATTAAAAACAGAAATGAAAATCAAACCGGAATCCAGAGTTTGGTACTCACCAGAGAGTTTAAAATTGTGCCAAATGAATTGTCAAATCGGCAGAATCCACTGGAGGATGTTTATCGAGGTGCAAAACTACGAGTCCCAGAAGGCTGAATTAATTAACCAACCCATCAGAGGGCGTGACTCATCGGAAGTTGAACAAAAGCCAGCAAATTAAATGACTCGGAATTTTCACCTGACTCTGCCTACTGACTTTGCACGAAGCCCGTGAACAAGGAGCTTGTAGCTCTGAAACGCGTAGGGCAAAGGATTTCAACGAGCGCTGTGATGTCCGGTTTGGATGAATAAAAGAATGCTGTTTAATGGTGCAGGATTCGCTGTTTTTTTTAAGTGCGTCCTCGCAGGGGGACACCCAGTGTGAACATTTATATCGGCCGGTCCCAGGCCGAGAGGACTGCACTACTGCCGGAAATAATGGCAGGCCACGACGCACAGACTATCTGTTTCAGCGCCTTTGGATTAAAAACAGAAATGAAAATCAAACCGGAATCCAGAGTTTGGTACTCACCAGAGAGTTTAAAATTGTGCCAAATGAATTGTCAAATCGGCAGAATCCACTGGAGGATGTTTATCGAGGTGCAAAACTACGAGTCCCAGAAGGCTGAATTAATTAACCAACCCATCAGAGGGCGTGACTCATCGGAAGTTGAACAAAAGCCAGCAAATTAAATGACTCGGAATTTTCACCTGACTCTGCCTACTGACTTTGCACGAAGCCCGTGAACAAGGAGCTTGTAGCTCTGAAACGCGTAGGGCAAAGGATTTCAACGAGCGCTGTGATGTCCGGTTTGGATGAATAAAAGAATGCTGTTTAATGGTGCAGGATTCGCTGTTTTTTTTAAGTGCGTCCTCGCAGGGGGACACCCAGTGTGAACATTTATATCGGCCGGTCCCAGGCCGAGAGGACTGCACTACTGCCGGAAATAATGGCAGGCCACGACGCACAGACTATCTGTTTCAGCGCCTTTGGATTAAAAACAGAAATGAAAATCAAACCGGAATCCAGAGTTTGGTACTCACCAGAGAGTTTAAAATTGTGCCAAATGAATTGTCAAATCGGCAGAATCCACTGGAGGATGTTTATCGAGGTGCAAAACTACGAGTCCCAGAAGGCTGAATTAATTAACCAACCCATCAGAGGGCGTGACTCATCGGAAGTTGAACAAAAGCCAGCAAATTAAATGACTCTGAATTTTCACCTGACTCTGCCTACTGACTTTGCACGAAGCCCGTGAACAAGGAGCTTGTAGCTCTGAAACGCGTAGGGCAAAGGATTTCAACGAGCGCTGTGATGTCCGGTTTGGATGAATAAAAGAATGCTGTTTAATGGTGCAGGATTCGCTGTTTTTTTTAAGTGCGTCCTCGCAGGGGAACACCCAGTGTGAACATTTATATCGGCCGGTCCCAGGCCGAGAGGACTGCACTACTGCCGGAAATAATGGCAGGCCACGACGCACAGACTATCTGTTTCAGCGCCTTTGGATTAAAAACAGAAATGAAAATCAAACCGGAATCCAGAGTTTGGTACTCACCAGAGAGTTTAAAATTGTGCCAAATGAATTGTCAAATCGGCAGAATCCACTGGAGGATGTTTATCGAGGTGCAAAACTACGAGTCCCAGAAGGCTGAATTAATTAACCAACCCATCAGAGGGCGTGACTCATCGGAAGTTGAACAAAAGCCAGCAAATTAAATGACTCGGAATTTTCACCTGACTCTGCCTACTGACTTTGCACGAAGCCCGTGAACAAGGAGCTTGTAGCTCTGAAACGCGTAGGGCAAAGGATTTCAACGAGCGCTGTGATGTCCGGTTTGGATGAATAAAAGAATGCTGTTTAATGGTGCAGGATTCGCTGTTTTTTTTAAGTGCGTCCTCGCAGGGGGACACCCAGTGTGAACATTTATATCGGCCGGTCCCAGGCCGAGAGGACTGCACTACTGCCGGAAATAATGGCAGGCCACGACGCACAGACTATCTGTTTCAGCGCCTTTGGATTAAAAACAGAAATGAAAATCAAACCGGAATCCAGAGTTTGGTACTCACCAGAGAGTTTAAAATTGTGCCAAATGAATTGTCAAATCGGCAGAATCCACTGGAGGATGTTTATCGAGGTGCAAAACTACGAGTCCCAGAAGGCTGAATTAATTAACCAACCCATCAGAGGGCGTGACTCATCGGAAGTTGAACAAAAGCCAGCAAATTAAATGACTCGGAATTTTCACCTGACTCTGCCTACTGACTTTGCACGAAGCCCGTGAACAAGGAGCTTGTAGCTCTGAAACGCGTAGGGCAAAGGATTTCAACGAGCGCTGTGATGTCCGGTTTGGATGAATAAAAGAATGCTGTTTAATGGTGCAGGATTCGCTGTTTTTTTTAAGTGCGTCCTCGCAGGGGGACACCCAGTGTGAACATTTATATCGGCCGGTCCCAGGCCGAGAGGACTGCACTACTGCCGGAAATAATGGCAGGCCACGACGCACAGACTATCTGTTTCAGCGCCTTTGGATTAAAAACAGAAATGAAAATCAAACCGGAATCCAGAGTTTGGTACTCACCAGAGAGTTTAAAATTGTGCCAAATGAATTGTCAAATCGGCAGAATCCACTGGAGGATGTTTATCGAGGTGCAAAACTACGAGTCCCAGAAGGCTGAATTAATTAACCAACCCATCAGAGGGCGTGACTCATCGGAAGTTGAACAAAAGCCAGCAAATTAAATGACTCGGAATTTTCACCTGACTCTGCCTACTGACTTTGCACGAAGCCCGTGAACAAGGAGCTTGTAGCTCTGAAACGCGTAGGGCAAAGGATTTCAACGAGCGCTGTGATGTCCGGTTTGGATGAATAAAAGAATGCTGTTTAATGGTGCAGGATTCGCTGTTTTTTTTAAGTGCGTCCTCGCAGGGGGACACCCAGTGTGAACATTTATATCGGCCGGTCCCAGGCCGAGAGGACTGCACTACTGCCGGAAATAATGGCAGGCCACGACGCACAGACTATCTGTTTCAGCGCCTTTGGATTAAAAACAGAAATGAAAATCAAACCGGAATCCAGAGTTTGGTACTCACCAGAGAGTTTAAAATTGTGCCAAATGAATTGTCAAATCGGCAGAATCCACTGGAGGATGTTTATCGAGGTGCAAAACTACGAGTCCCAGAAGGCTGAATTAATTAACCAACCCATCAGAGGGCGTGACTCATCGGAAGTTGAACAAAAGCCAGCAAATTAAATGACTCGGAATTTTCACCTGACTCTGCCTACTGACTTTGCACGAAGCCCGTGAACAAGGAGCTTGTAGCTCTGAAACGTGTAGGGCAAAGGATTTCAACGAGCGCTGTGATGTCCGGTTTGGATGAATAAAAGAATGCTGTTTAATGGTGCAGGATTCGCTGTTTTTTTTAAGTGCGTCCTCGCAGGGGGACACCCAGTGTGAACATTTATATCGGCCGGTCCCAGGCCGAGAGGACTGCACTACTGCCGGAAATAATGGCAGGCCACGACGCACAGACTATCTGTTTCAGCGCCTTTGGATTAAAAACAGAAATGAAAATCAAACCGGAATCCAGAGTTTGGTACTCACCAGAGAGTTTAAAATTGTGCCAAATGAATTGTCAAATCGGCAGAATCCACTGGAGGATGTTTATCGAGGTGCAAAACTACGAGTCCCAGAAGGCTGAATTAATTAACCAACCCATCAGAGGGCGTGACTCATCGGAAGTTGAACAAAAGCCAGCAAATTAAATGACTCGGAATTTTCACCTGACTCTGCCTACTGACTTTGCACGAAGCCCGTGAACAAGGAGCTTGTAGCTCTGAAACGCGTAGGGCAAAGGATTTCAACGAGCGCTGTGATGTCCGGTTTGGATGAATAAAAGAATGCTGTTTAATGGTGCAGGATTCGCTGTTTTTTTTAAGTGCGTCCTCGCAGGGGGACACCCAGTGTGAACATTTATATCGGCCGGTCCCAGGCCGAGAGGACTGCACTACTGCCGGAAATAATGGCAGGCCACGACGCACAGACTATCTGTTTCAGCGCCTTTGGATTAAAAACAGAAATGAAAATCAAACCGGAATCCAGAGTTTGGTACTCACCAGAGAGTTTAAAATTGTGCCAAATGAATTGTCAAATCGGCAGAATCCACTGGAGGATGTTTATCGAGGTGCAAAACTACGAGTCCCAGAAGGCTGAATTAATTAACCAACCCATCAGAGGGCGTGACTCATCGGAAGTTGAACAAAAGCCAGCAAATTAAATGACTCGGAATTTTCACCTGACTCTGCCTACTGACTTTGCACGAAGCCCGTGAACAAGGAGCTTGTAGCTCTGAAACGCGTAGGGCAAAGGATTTCAACGAGCGCTGTGATGTCCGGTTTGGATGAATAAAAGAATGCTGTTTAATGGTGCAGGATTCGCTGTTTTTTTTAAGTGCGTCCTCGCAGGGGGACACCCAGTGTGAACATTTATATCGGCCGGTCCCAGGCCGAGAGGACTGCACTACTGCCGGAAATAATGGCAGGCCACGACGCACAGACTATCTGTTTCAGCGCCTTTGGATTAAAAACAGAAATGAAAATCAAACCGGAATCCAGAGTTTGGTACTCACCAGAGAGTTTAAAATTGTGCCAAATGAATTGTCAAATCGGCAGAATCCACTGGAGGATGTTTATCGAGGTGCAAAACTACGAGTCCCAGAAGGCTGAATTAATTAACCAACCCATCAGAGGGCGTGACTCATCGGAAGTTGAACAAAAGCCAGCAAATTAAATGACTCGGAATTTTCACCTGACTCTGCCTACTGACTTTGCACGAAGCCCGTGAACAAGGAGCTTGTAGCTCTGAAACGCGTAGGGCAAAGGAGTTCAACGAGCGCTGTGATGTCCGGTTTGGATGAATAAAAGAATGCTGTTTAATGGTGCAGGATTCGCTGTTTTTTTTTAAGTGCGTCCTCGCAGGGGGACACCCAGTGTGAACATATATATATATATATATATATATATATATATTACCTACTGGCGGTCGCCAGTAGGTATATATAGTTAGGATTTTTTCCCTATGGGATTTCTGAAAATTCTATGCCTAATAACTTTTGCGTTCGTGGACGGAATTGGCTGAAATTTTCAGGAAAATGGCACATTTTGTTTCTGAGCAGACCTTGAAAATTTGGGGGGGTTTTGTGGAGGGGGGGCCGAGAAAAAAGGGGGGTCCCAAAACGCCTTTTTCCCATGTTAATTTCCATAGGGCGGTTGGACTCACTTTTAGCCCGAACGGCTGAATGGATTTTCACGAAACTTGGCAAAATTGTAGGGACTGTTAGCCCGATGTGCCTTTGCTAGGTCTCAATATATGTGCTTCAGTGGATTTTGAGAAATTAACGTTTAAATCAAGATATATATCTGTAACAGCGCTCCGGGCAGCGATCCGGTTCGCGAACCTTTCGCGTAACGGAACTTTGCGATGAGAAGCTGATTGGCCCTCCGGTGTCTGTCAACATTCTAAACAGTCCGGAGCGGCCGCCATCTTGTCTCTCGGTAGGATCGAGAGACAAGAGGAGGCCAAAACAAAGGGGGAAATTACCATAAGGGGGCATAGTAGATCCTCGTTGACCCCCTAGGTTTTATGTGGAGGTTTTAAAAGGGCCTAGGAGGGTCCAAAAAAAAAAATTTTTTTTTGCGTGGTAAGCGCCAAGTTCGCGAACCGGATAGCTTTCTGGGCAGCGAACTTTATGGATAAAAGAATGAAAGACTTTTCTAATACTGTATGTTAATTGTTTGTTGTTTTTCTTGTTTTTTTTTGTTTTCTTTATTTATTTATTTTTTTTATTATGATTGTGTTTCATACTTTATTAAATTTTCTAACATTTCATTGTCAGAAATGTCATAATTTATTATAGGGTGTAATTGTTTTTCATTTTGAAGCAAGTTGTCTACTGCTTCAACACATTGTAGAAGTTCGTGGTCTCTACTGTCATCCATAAAGTCATCAAGTTTGTCTTGGCTGCTCTCCTTCAGTTCAATCGAAAATGAAACTTGCTGCTCGCCTTCCATTTTGCCTGAAATTTGGATTAAAAAAATATATATTAGTAGAGATAGGGCACTGTTGGGATTAATTTTAGATAGGCAGTTTTTATCAGTGAATTTATCTTTTGGCAGTGTATAGTATGAGAGTGGAAATAGGACTAAAAAAAAGTGTATGTGATTTAACCAAGACACTACTACTACAGAGGGATAGTGTATATGTAGCAGAAAAAGTCTACTATATTAAGTCATAGTGCACAATATATTAAATTATAACTTACCTTCACAAAGAAGTTGAAGTTTTTTGAAGCTTTTGAAATAGGAGGTACAACAAGAAGTAGTAGTCAAAATGGCTGTGTTTCCTTCTCTCCCTTTATATATATACAGGTATATAACCAATCAAATGTCAGGTAATAAAAGTAGAAAATGAAAGTAACATTTTCATTGGTTGTCAATTCCAACAATTCAGATGTGTTTTGTGAAGTAATTTACCTCACGGTACTTGGAGAGGTCTACAGGCTAAATGGCTAAATGGAATTTCAATGAAATTTGTGAGAATGGAAGGGATTGTTATGTAGTATGAGCTAATCTATATTTGGTGAGAGTGTTTCTAGTCGTTATTCTGTAAATTACTTTCCCGCCTTTTTTTAGGACCGCTTTCCGGGAAGCTGCCCGGTTAGCGAACCTTAAGCGTCACGGGAGTCCACCATTTTGTGTTTCGTTCGCATTAAGATACAAGATGGAGGGCAAATAATGTTTAGAATGGGTAGAAGGGGTCATGGTAGACTTATCTTGACCCCCTAGGTTTTCTGAGCGTGGCTGAGGAGGCTTATATGTGCGGAAAAAAAAATTTTTTTAAAAAAATTCCGCGAGGTTAGCTTTCGGTTAGCGAACCGGGTAGCGCTCCGGGGAGCGAATTTTGTGGAAAATTAGTGAAAAAAGTTAGAGAAAAATAATAATTGTGAGTGATCAGATGTAGGGTAGCTCTGAGAAGAGCTTTTGGGTTTATGGTACATTTAGGTACTTATAAGTAGGTACCAATGCAGAGTCTTAAATTCAGAATGAAAATTCTGTTGCCCTCATCTGAGAAGTGAACTCCATCTCCTCTGTAGATATCTTGCATGTAGTAACGCAAGTTATTGTTGTACAGAGAGCCCATTCCATGGTCTCTCATGTAAGCTGAAACAGATTTGTTTACATGCTTCCTCGCTTTCTCAATTTGTGGACAAAATTGGTTGGACCACCTCCATTTCTGTCTTTGGCATATATTGGGAATATCTTGACCCCCTAGGTTTTCTGAGCGTGGCTGAGGAGGCTTATATGTGCGGAAAAAAAAATTTTTTTAAAAAAATTCCGCGAGGTTAGCTTTCGGTTAGCGAACCGGGTAGCGCTCCGGGGAGCGAATTTTGTGGAAAATTAGTGAAAAAAGTTAGAGAAAAATAATAATTGTGAGTGATCAGATGTAGGGTAGCTCTGAGAAGAGCTTTTGGGTTTATGGTACATTTAGGTACTTATAAGTAGGTACCAATGCAGAGTCTTAAATTCAGAATGAAAATTCTGTTGCCCTCATCTGAGAAGTGAACTCCATCTCCTCTGTAGATATCTTGCATGTAGTAACGCAAGTTATTGTTGTACAGAGAGCCCATTCCATGGTCTCTCATGTAAGCTGAAACAGATTTGTTTACATGCTTCCTCGCTTTCTCAATTTGTGGACAAAATTGGTTGGACCACCTCCATTTCTGTCTTTGGCATATATTGGAATATACCAAGGCAGTTTGAGGAAAAAGTGCCATTAATTGCTCCAAGGTGTCCTTTAAAAGCATTTCCAGACCTACCCCTGTCAAAGTGCCCAAATCATTACCTCCACAGTGCACTATTAACAGGTCAGGTTTTGGCAAATGCATAAAGGTTTTCACCAATGGTATCAATTGGTGACATTTTAATCCTCTTTGGCCCAACCACTTAATTTCCACATCTTGTAAATTGAGGTTGTGTAAATTTCTGCTCTCAGCATACCTTTGAGCCCAGTGGATGTAACTATGTCCAACAATCCAGACGTTAAACATGGTGGAAGAAGGTTGTTCTGCAGTCAGATGAAGTGTGGTAATGAAAGGGCAGTTGAAACAGTAGGAGTTTCTAAAGAAAAAAAACTGTGGATTTACAATGCTAATGATTCATTAGCAGTGATTGGTGCATTTCCATTTCTGAAAACAGAAAGTTAGGGTGCATGGATGTGTTCTTTGAAAGATGTAATTTGAATGGTCAAGGAAGAAACATTTAATGAAAGATTGCACTGGATACGCAGGTGCACTGAGAGTTCAGAGTTCAATTGAAACATTGTTGTGTGAATTTGCAAACATGAGAGGTCTTCCAGGAGGTGGTTGCTATGGAAACAAGGCAGACAGGGCAGAGGGGGGAAGGGTTTTGATTTGAAAAAAGTGAGGGAAGAGGTATGATTGGCTAATATGAGAGATATGTGAAAAGAATATCTGTATTTCTGTGCTTTCAATAGCTGCAGCCTTTGGAGTGCATCCTTTTTCTTCTGCTGAAGACAATTTGGTGTATTTCTGAGACTGTTTTCAAAACTCAAAAAATATTTGCTAAGGTGAGAAAAGATTTATTTAATTTAGATAGAGAATAGTATGATTTAAGGAGAAAATGATGAAGAAAGCTGTGTTTTTAAAATGTGGTTTTGTCTCTAGTGATATACTAATAGAATTAGTTTCAAAGAGAAATTATAATTGCATATTTGGTGTAACATTCTGGCATGCAGTTACACAAGATATTGTAATACATGGAGGCCATTTCATGGTCTGTTATGTAAGCTGAAACAGATATGTTGCTTTTAAAAACGATTTAAGAAATCAATTACATTTCTAGATATGTACTGCTAGAGCTTCATAGGTTGTTTTGGGCCATATTTATAAGGTATTTGAGTGTCTAAGATGTTGTGTTCGCCTTTTAAAATGTAAAGTGTTCCTCATGGGACAAGTGTCTTGTAAATACGCTCCCACTTGTGCTTGGCAAATTTAGATTTTGATTATGGGAGTTACCTAGCCATGTTAATAGTGTCCCAAAAATGGTGCTAGGGCATTCCAGAAAACACTTTCATGTGTCTCAAGGACATTTTTAGTCATTTCTTCATGAATGCAGGTATACAATTGATTTATATGCTGTGTTTAAAAACGAATTTTGAAATGAATTAAATTTCAGGATATGTACTGTTAGAGCTTCATAGGTTGTTTGGGGTCATATTTAGAAGGCATTTTAGTGTCTTTGAAGTTATTTTTCCCTTTTTAAATGGAAAGCGTTCCTCATGGGGCCCTGAGCAGTTCTTAGCCATGTTATTTAATAGGAAGTGGATAACATGGCTAAGAGCATTTGCTGGGAAATGCATGAATATCGCTGATTTTTCTGCTATATTCATGCATTGTGGCCGTTTTTTTTCACATTGCTTCATAGGTTGTTTGGGTTCATATTTAGAAGGCATTTTAGTGTCTTTGATGTTATTTTTCCCTTTTTAAATGGAAAGCGTTCCTCATGGGGCCCTGAGCAGTTCTTAGCCATGTTATTTAATAGGAAGTGGATCACATGGCTAAGAGCATTTGCTGGAAAATGCATGAATATCGCTGATTTTTCTGCTATATTCATGCATTGTGGCCGTTTTTTTCACATTGCTTCATAGGTTGTTTGGGTTCATATTTAGAAGGTATTTTAGTGTCTTTGATGTTATTTTTCCCTTTTTAAATGGAAAGCGTTCCTCATGGGGCCCTGAGCAGTTCTTAGCCATGTTATTTAATTGGAAGTGGATAACATGGCTAAGAGCATTTGCTGGAAAATGCATGAATATCGCTGATTTTTCTGCTATATTCATGCATTGCGGCAGTTTTTTTTCACATTGCTTCATAGGTTGTTTGGGTTCATATTTAGAAGGCATTTTAGTGTCTTTGATGTTATTTTTCCCTTTTTAAATGGAAAGCGTTCCTCATGGTGCCCTGAGCAGTTCTTAGCCATGTTATTTAATAGGAAGTGGATAACATGGCTAAGAGCATTTGTTGGAAAATGCATGAATATCGCTGATTTTTCTGCGTTATTCATGCATTGCAGGCCTTTTTTTATCACATTTGCAAGCATTTCTTAGCCATGTTATCCAATGGGAGGTGGATAACATGGCTAAGAGCATTTGCTTCAAAGGTTGTTTGGGGTTATATACCATTTTTGGGAAATTATTAACATGCCTATCTAACTCCCATAATCAAAATCTAAATTTGCCAACCGCAGGTGGGAGCGTATTTACAATAAATTTGCACCATGAAGAATGTAAAATAGCATACTAGATACTCAAATAACTTATAAATATGATCCAAAACATCTTATGAAGCACTAGTAGTGCATATTTCCAGAAATGTATTGGTTTTCATTTAATGATTTACTTCATTGGTAGGCCTTCACATGTTTTTTTACCTTGGTTTTTTTTCAGTGAAAATCTTATCTGCAACCATGTGTTGGCCTCACCTCAAATAAACAAAACAGGTGATGGACTGAATGTGGATCAATGACACACATTCACCCCAGTCCAAAGATCTGGGCCTAAACAAACCTTTAGATAGGCTACATCTTATCGTCATCCTGAATTAATGATTTAAAATATTAGGGAGTGATTTATGAGTGTTGTATGCCTGTTTTGTACCATTGAGTGTCATTTTTGTGATGCAGTGCTGGTGGAAAATATTTGCTATGTTAAATAATTAGTACAGCATTAAGTTTTAGATGACTGTTATTTATTTACTGTTTGGTAATAGTGGTTAATAACATTTTATATTATATTTTTTCACAGATTCAACTGCAGATTCTTTCATAGTTTGGAAAATGCCTTCCAGAAGTCGAATACGAAAGGCTAGAAAACGTCAAAGACAGCAGGATGATGTTTTATTGCAGCAGTCCTCTTCCCCAAATACTTGTCAAAACACCAAGAAAGGTCCGGGTAAGAGCACGAAATCATTCTTAAGAAATATTTGTAGTAAAAAAAATTTTGCTCAAAAAAATGTGTCTCTTAACAAAAAGAGAAGTAATTTAAATGGAAAGGAGAGACCCATCACAAATGTTACTGGTAGAGGAAGAGATAACTCTGTGCATGATAGTAGAAGGAAACAACAGTTTAGGGACATTCGACAACGAATGTTCCGTAATAGGATATTAGTTAATTTATTGAAAAATATTAAAAAGAAAGGCCAACAGAAAGCGGCATTTTATAGGAAGAAGAAAAATGTAGAGAAAATTATTGATCATGCTTTTGAAATCAAGCGAAAGTTGTTTATTTTGGTAATCAATAGAATTAGGAAACTAAGCAAGGTAATTTCTGATTTCAAAACAAAAAGTAGATGGAAGAGAGTAGTAAATCGTACTAACTTTTGTGAAGTTTTTTCTGGAGAATGGATGCATAGTTCAAGTTCTGAGGCATTTTTTAATGAGGAGACTTATTTTCAGGATAATGATTTGGTGCATGCAGTTGACATCAGTGGTCGAGCTTATGAAGTGAAGGATGGTTGTCCAGTTGAAAAAGAACTACTTGTGACAACAGAGACAGAAGAGGCGCTAAGTGATGAGGTTTTAGGAAGACGTCCTAAGGGTCCTGTGTACATTTGGAAGTGTAGTTCTATTTGCAGTGTGCGACAGGTTTCCATCAATTTGCTATGTGATTTTATACGGACATTTAATAAGAAAAGTTTGAAGCAGAAAATGAAGTTGTTGCAAGATTTAGATCCTTGCAGAGTGAGACAAATGACAGGTTTGCGTGGTCATTCACTGGCTTGTCTTTCCAGGAGAGTATGCCAGAGTGTTTTTCATCATTTCAGGATGCTAGCAGTGCATCATAATAAAGTGAGAAAATTAGTGAGAATGTTGTATTATGCTAAGAGTCCAGCAATTATGCTTAAACAGTTATGTGCTGCTCTTTTGCATGGTTCTGAAATAGATGTGAAGAATCTTTGTGAAGAAATTGAGTTTTGTTACTTTGGTAGTAAAGATGAGAATGTTCAAATTGACCCTGAAGTAGAGGGTAATGTGGAAGATAATGTACAGGTTTCCAGTACAGATAATTTTCAGAAGGAAATTGCCACGTTTCAGATGAAATCAAGTGAGAGGCCTAATTTCACTTGTGTATGTTGTCGACGCACTTATTATAAGAATCAGACTAAGGTAGTGGATTTATATGCAAAAAGTGAAAGGGAAAATAATAGTGAATGGAAGGATTTAGCCACATACTTGATGGTAGAAAATTATTTTGATTTGGGATCGGATCAACGTGTGTGTACTTATTGTTGTAATAAATTAAACCAAAACCAGATGCCTGCTAGGGCAGTTCATAATAATCTGGAATTGGTTGAGATTCCTTCTGAATTGAAGGATTTAAATACTTATGAATCTATTTTGATTCAAAGTATCCATCCCTTTCAGGCTATTGTAAGAATGGAGCCAAAGACAGGGAAATTGCCTCCAGCAGATTTACAGAGAGGATTAAAGGGAAGAGTTGTTTATTTGCCTCTAGATTTGAACAAAAACATTAACACAATTGGAATAGAAAAAGTGGAAGAGGAACCTCTGGTTATCTTGGTTAATGGGGTTCCGACAAAGAATAAGAAAATATGGCAAGATTTAGTGGATGTTAGGAAAGTCAAAAAGGCAACAGTGTATTTGAAGAAAAATAATAAGTACTATAAGAATGTATATGTTGCAGAAGAGGAAGTAAGTGATGAAGAGGATAGCGATTTGTGTGCTGGCCAAATTGAGAAAGTAGAGGCCTCTAAAAGTGAAGAAATATATGAACATTATAGTGTTCATCCTTTGCATTCCAAGGAAGTGATGGGGAATGCTATTGAGTTGTTTCAAATGAAACAAGCCAAAGGGAGTCCCATTAGTGTTTGGGAGGAAAGTTTGGAAGCTCGGTGTTTCCCACAGCTATTTCCCACAGGTCAAGGAGGAAGATATGATGAGCGACCTCGTGAAATTCCTGCGTCTGAATACCGGACTTTACGATTGTATGCAGAAGATCCTAGGTTTCGGCAATGCATTCCCTATTTGTTTCATCTCCTGTTTGAAAGCGATCTGTCTGGACTGTCATATGCAGTGAACCACATCTTAAAAAGTGGTATACAGATGCGAAACATCTCGGCAAGTGACTTTATGCATAAAGTCAATGTCCAAGACAGTATTTTGGATTCTCACTTAATTAATCTCATGGCGTGTCAGCGTGGTACTAATGAGTACTGGTACCGTCGTCATGGTGACTTAAAATGTATGCTGAGGAACTTAGGAACTCCGACATGGTTCCTCACTCTGAGCTGTGCCGAGTATGGCTGGGATGACTTACTTGAATTTCTACGAGAGGCAAATGGAAATATTGAAAACATTGAATTCAAGACACCTGGAGAACTGTGTTCTTTGGATCCTGTGAATGTATGCAGGTACTTCAATCATAGATTTGAAGCTATGATGTCTTTCATCACAAATAAAAAGAATCCACCTCTTGGAGAGGTGTTGGATTTCTTCTGGAGAAAGGAGTACCAAGCAAGAGGTGCCCCTCATATACATATGTTGCTGTGGATCAAGGATGCACCTAAATTTGGAACAGATCCGGATGACTTAGTGATGAATTTCATCGAACAGTATTCTACGTGTGCTGTTCCAAACGCAACGGAGAAGAAAAGTCTAAGAGAACAAGTTCTACGTTTCCAAAGCCATCGTTGTGGAAAGTACTGTCGTCGTAAATTCAGAAACAAGGACAAGTTCTACACCAAATGTCGTTTCAACTTTCCACGACCGGTGATTTCTAAAGGAAGAGTGAACAGTTTGATGTCTTCGCTGCGACATAATGTGACGAGGAAATCACCCAAGAATACATACAATTTGAAAAGGAACGAAGAGTCCAAGTACATCAATGACTACAACCCAGTGATTTTGTCCATGTGGAATGCCAACATGGATATACAGTTTGTGGCTGACAACTGTATGGCTGTGGCTCGGTATGTGACATCTTACATCACCAAAAAAGAAAAGACCGAACTGAAGGATATGTGGGAGGACATTTCCCATGAAAAGAGCCTCAGCAAGAAGTTGTACAGTTTCAGTCTGAAGATGTTGTCGCATCGAGAAATCGGAGCTTACGAATGTTCTGATCGATTGTCTTCAGCAAGTCTCTATGCCAAATCCAGGAGTCTCGTTTGGGCGAGTCTTGGTCTTGCTGCAACGCGAAATCGAGTTCTTAAACCTGTTCGGGAAATTGAGTATTTGGCAGAAAAGGAACCAAACAGTACCGACATTTTGAAGACCAACATGTTGGATACATATTATCCAAATCGAAGCAGTCACCTTGAGAATATTTGTCTATATGAGGTTCTCCAAAATTATATATTCAAGAGGAACATCAAAGAAGATATTGAGAAAGGAGTGTATGCTGTAATTGGAAGTGAGGGATGCCTGGTCAAGCAAAGAAAATGCCAATTAGTAAACCATCGAAAATTAAGTGGCGAATCTCCAGAAAAAAAGGAGTTTTTCTATTTAGCACTTTTGCAACTTTTCAAGCCTTGGCGTGCAGAAGAGGAACTGCTTGGAGATTTCCTCTGTTACGAAGACTCTTTCAATGCAGCCAAGGAGTCCATAGAATGTCCTGCTTTTTCTAAATATCAAGAAATGCTAACTTTGGAAATTGAGCAGGAAGCAACGATTGCAGCCGAGATTGCCAGAGACAGTTCTCAGGACAGTCAGAGTTCTGTTTCATTGAGTCAAGATCCACTTGGAGGACCTATTATCGAAAATGAAGCTGCCACTGCTATGAATGAAGTAGAAAGAGCCATGGCACATGCTCAGGAGGATTCAGTTAACTTACAAGACTTGGAAAAACAACTCAACGTTGAGCAGAGGAAAATATATGATGAAGTTACCAAGGAAATTGAGCACGGATTAAGTCATGAGAAGAAAGAGTGCTCGTGTACGTCGTTGAAGCCTGTCCGACTGTACGTGAGTGGAGAAGCGGGAACTGGAAAAAGTTTCCTCATTAAAGCAATCTCTTGTTATTTGCAGGAAAGGACTGAGTCATCGCTGTCTTGTGTTGTCACCGCTCCTACTGGACTGGCAGCACATAATATTAAAGGTATTACTTTGCATCGTCTATTGATGCTGCCGGTGGAGCATGACAACAAATTACAATACAACAAGTTATCTGGAGATGCTTGCTGTGAAGTTTCAAGAGTTTTGAGGAAAATGAAACTACTTATCATTGACGAAGTAAGCATGGTTTCCAATGTCATGCTTGCCTTTGTGCATTTGAGAATGCAAGAAGTACTTAAAACTGAATATGATGTCTTATTTGGTGGGAAACACATTATTGTTTTCGGAGATCTTCTACAGCTGACACCAGTAAAAGGTCAACCTGTGTTCAAAATACTCACGCATGAAGATACCAGGAAGTGCCTAGGGAGCATTGGCAACGTCAATATATGGTTAAACTTCAATTATGCAGAACTGCATCAAAATATGCGTCAGGCAAAGGATGAAGATTACAAGAATATTCTACAAGATATTAGAATTGGAAAAGTGACCGAGCATGGGAAAGAAGCTTTAAATGCACGGTTACTGTCAAATTTGTATCCCAAACAAGATATTGTGCCTGAGAATATTTTTCAGAAAATTACTGAGAAGAAATCCGGGATATGTCTCATGCCAACTCTTGCAGAATGTGCCATCTTCAACAACAAAATGTTGAATTTAGAAAAGCAAGAGATTGTGAAACTTGAAGCTATCGACAAATTAGAGCATATGGGATCAACAATTATTTTGTCAGACAATTTGAAATCAAAATTGGATTCATTAGAGAAGACTATATCTAAAACAGCGGGTTTTGAAAAGACTTTGAATGTGTGTTTAAATTGCCGAATTATTTTGAGAAGGAATTTACATGTAGAAAGAGGTCTGGTAAATGGATCAATGGGTAATGTTGTTGATTTTGAGAAATACAGAAATAGAGATGGAATAGAATTTTTAAAAATTAAATTTGATGGCATTGAGGAAGTACAGCAAATTGGTCGTTGTTCTGCTAGGTTTTTGCTTGTTAAAGATTTATATGTTCGCCGTAAACAGTTTCCTGTTTGCTTGGCATATGCGGTGACAATCCATAAATCGCAAGGTTTAAGTGTAGACTGTGCATTGGTGAATATTGGCAGTTCTGTGTTCAAGGAGGGTATGGCATATGTGGCATTGTCACGAGTTAGAACTTTATCGGGATTGTACTTGATTGACTGTGATGTCACAAACATTTGTGCGGATCTAGATTGTGTTAAGGAATACAATAGGTTAAGAAGAGAGTATGCGCCACATTTGCCTCAATATCCTTTGTTTGAGAAACGTGTGGTAGGCCGCAAACGTAGAAATAGCAGTAATAGTAGGGAGGTTGTTGCAAAAAGACTAAAAGTCAATGAACCGAAAATTGTTAGCAGAAAGAAAGTGGATTCTGTTGAAGATGTTGTCGGTTTTCAATTTGAAAACAGTTCTGGTGTCAACTGCTATGCAAATGTAGTGGTTAATGTTCTCTTTTCACTAGAGAGTTTAAAAGAACAGATTCTGTTGAATTCTGAACAAATTTTATGCTGTTTGTTGAATTCTGTTTTCGAGAAATGTAGCAGTGATCGAACAAAAGTAGAAAGTGTGTCTGAAGTTCGTTATCTGTTAGATGAATGTTCAGGTCAAACAGACTTCTCTGAAAATAATCAGCAAGATTGTCAGGAGTTTTTAATGTATATGCTTGATATATTGCAAGTTGAGGGTGTAGATGTAGATCACCTGTTTGGGCTTTCTTATCAATGGCAGCATGACTGCGAGAACTGTATGGTATCAAGTACTACTAGTGTAGACTCAGAAAGATTTATATATTTAACTTTGCCAGACAGTAAATCAGTCTCCTTTAATAAGCTAGTAAATGCAGCGGATCACAACATGGAGTGTAGCCAATGTAAATGTGATATGATGTCAACATTATTTATACGTAGATATGGCCAGTATGTCATTTTAAATGATGCAACGATGTAGGCCTGATGGAACAAAATTGTCAACTTTAATAAAAAATTTTGTGGCTTCTCAGCTGTCAATATCAGGGAGGACTTTTGTTACTGTAGCAATTATCTATCACGATGGTCCATCAACAACATCAGACATTATACAGCTTACTTAAAGTCTGGAAACGGCTGGTCATTCTGTAATGATTCTGTTGTAACGTTCAAAAAAAAATTGCCGTTTGACCTTAAAAATTCTTACCTGGTGTTTTTAAAACCAAAATTTTAAGTAGAGGGAATGTAAGTCTGCAATGCTGTCTCGATTAAAAATTCAACTATATAAACCTAATGCAAGTAAGTCTGCTTCATAGTAAGCAGTATCAGTGTCATAGGAAAAGGAGAACATGACTGACAAAGAAGAGTAAGATATTAGTAGTCCAGGATTGTGAAAATAATCTCAAATATTTTATTTTTGAAAGTTGCGAAAATAGAAAATGTCGGGATTTGATTGGAAGAATTACAAGATTTGCGAATCGCGGCAACATGATTTGGCCTAGTGGAAACATGTGATATAATGAGAGAAGTTTTTTTTCTATGTAACATATTTCACGTATCGATGGAGGTTTTCTTTCAGAAAGTGGCGGGCTGAAAATATTTAAAGCACAACAGAGTGGATGCTGTTTATAGGAGATCCTTCGACGTCATTGAAAGTAAGTTAATTTTAAGAAGTTTTGAAATCAGATTTCTTAGGTTGTATGGGTTTTTTAAACACAGTCATTTTGATTGTGTTTTTTTTTCCCCGCTGTTACATGATGAATACCTTCAAGTCACTGATTTAAGTGAAATTTGATACATTCTGAGAACAGCAAAAATAAACCATTTAACATGTATAATTAATGTTATGCTTTTTGTCCTTATGATATACATTTAGAAATGTGTGGTACATATGGGTAAGGTGAGTTCTGTAAATATCAATTTTAATGCTTAGAGTGCTGTACTTCTGGGTAGTGTTTTTTTTTTATAAAAAAAAGAGGCCTCACCTCAAAGAAAGCTCTTGAAAGCACACATCTTATTTGCATCCTAAAACAATCATTTACAATGTTAGACACAATTTTATTATGACTTTACATCTTTTTTGCGCTGCTATTGCATCACTATTGTGAGACATTAGCAGTGCAAGAAAAACATCATGTTTCAAAATAGGCCTCAGTTCAGCAATATCAAGATACAGTTTCTTTCGAATATATATCTTTAGGATTGTGTAGGGAACGTAGAGAAGCAGAGACTTCTGTAAATGTCAAAGTTGTTGAAAAACTGTTTGTTTTTGAACCTTTTCCCTTGTCTTTTCTAATTTTTAAATACATGTTTTAATATTTTTTGAAATGTTTGTTCTTTGTTTTACAGATTGAAAGTATGAAAAAATATTTAAAAAAGGTAACAAGAATTATAAGGTAAATGTTTTCCACTCTTTTTACCCGCAATGCACTGCTGATGATGTCATTGACAGTATCTCTCATTTACTCTCTCTAGCTGTCTTTCTTTTTACATTATTCTCTGTTTACTTCCCTTATACTAACTCTTCTTTTTTTTTAAAAAAATATTTTTTTTAGTTCGCTTAAAGTTCGCGAACCGGTCAGCGAACTTGAAGCGAACCAAAAGAAATAGAGCTTGCCAGAGTGATAAACATTCTAGCAATTTTGTTTGAAAGGGGAGGTAGTTCTGAAAAGAACTGTTTTTTTTTGTTTTTGTTGTTTTATGTTTTTTTTGTAATTTTTTGAACATTTTTTGATTTTTTTGTATTTTTAGAACTGTTTTATGTTTTTTTTGTGTTTTTTAAGGAGGGGAGACAACAAAAAACAGGCTTTCAAAACGGCTCAACTGGAGCAAAAAAAAAGAAAATTACTTTTTGGGTGCATTAGGGCACTTATGATTTTCATATGCAATGTTCATGAGGTTGACACTCATGTTGCCATATGACAGCATAGCACCACAGTAAATACAAGACACCTTCATGTGCTGGAAGTTACGTTGGATGTTTGGCACAGTCTCTTGTGCCTCTCTTCCCGTCAAAGACAATGTGGATGTAGATCTTGCCACAGGAGTTGCCGTCGGATTGTCTACAAGATCCCTTAACTCAGCCCGGCTGTAGTTCAAGGGATGCCACCTGCTCATGTGACGGTGCATTGTATAGTTCCCCATACTGTACTTCTTTTCTGTGCCTCTCGACAATCTGTGGTCACAGATGAGGCAGGTGGCATATTTTGCATTCACTTTCTTGGTTCCAGGAGGGATGGTGAAAAACTGCCAGATGAAACTGGTTTTTCGTTTAGAAACCCGGGGCAACTCATCAACAAATTGTTGTCCCTCTCTCTCCTCTTCTTCTTCTTCCTCATCTTCCTCCTCTCTGTTAGTCATAATTTGACTGGGTGGTCCTCTCTTCTTATGGGGAGGTGGAGGTGGTGGTGGGGGTGCACCAGCTGCAGCAACAATGGAAGCCATTGTGGATCTTCAGATAAATGGTCTTTCTCTCACCAAGATGAAAGTCAGAGTGAGGAAATAAGGAGGGGTTTACTTGATTTGGGGAAAACAAAAGTTCTGAGCCAATGAAAAGTGTTATTTTTAGGTCACATGACCTAGTCATACATCATTTGGAAACCAAAAGTGAAATGAACCAATGAGAAGTTTGATAAACAAGTCACATGACCTGTTCCGCTTACGTTACGCGGCGCGCGCCGCGTCCCAGATCGCTTCCGGTTCGCGGTCCGGAGCACTTCCGGGAGCGCTAACGCGGCGCGTCATTAGACGCATTACGCGATAACGTGATACGTCGCGCTTCCGCGGCGCGTCACTGTTCCGCTAACGTAACGTTGACCGGTTCGCGGACTAGATCGCGGCATCAAGATGAGCTAACGGAAAGCTTCCCGGTTCGCGAACTAGAAGCGAAGAAAAAAAATATTAAAAAAAAAATTATCAATAAACATCTAAATATATTTTGGGATTTAAAGAATAATACATTTTACAGCTACAGATGTTAGCTTTTAAAAAACCAATGAAATTCACTGAAAAAACCATAGGTTATAGACCATATATAGTTAGAAATTTGCATTTAAAAAACCATTGAAATTCAATGAAAAAACCATAGGTTATAGACCATATATAGTTAGGAATTCGCATTTACAAAACCTTATTTTACTCGCATAAAACCATTGAAATTCCATATATAGTTAGTTGCGCTAACTATATATCGCGCACCCGCAATCCACTGCTGATGATGTCACATATTACATCATTCATGACATGGTCAGTGACATCACTGATGACATCACTGATGACATCTCAAATGACATCACTGATGACAACATCCAGTGACTGTATGTTTCTGTGAAGTTAAAATATGTCTTACATATTGAAGAATGAGTGGATGTATAAGTGTCTGGATGAAGGATTTAGTAGGTGCATGACTGACTGTATGAGTGAGTGATTAAATGTGTCTCACTGAGTGCATGGGTTAGTGACTAAACTGTCTTAATTTGTGCATCATTATGTCTGTTGTTCTGTAAACTGTTGCATGTGTTGATAAGTAGCTATATGAGTAACTATATGGGTTATTGATTGGTTACCTTAGTATTTGTATGGGAGACTGAGTGTGTGTGTGGGTGGCTGGGAGGTGTATGACTCTGTGCATAGATGTGTGAGCAGTTGATTCACTAGAGGTATGGTTTCAAAAGTGCATGTGGTAACAGCTGTATGGGCGGTTGACTGTGTGCATGAGTGTATTGGTGAGTGAATGGATATCTCAGTGCTACATGTCAAAGTAAGTACATATGTAAAACACAGTACATGTGAGAGTTGACATATATAAATAACTGTGCATAAGAGCCAGTGAATGTGTGAGTGGCTGTATGGATCATTGTGAACTTGTATCAGGGATTGTATAAGAGAGTAAATATGTGTTAGTATATGTTTGAATAAGTAAAGTTTGTATAACTGTATAGTTGAGGAAATGGAGGTGTGATTGATTCTTTGCATGACTGACTAGGTGTGTGAGTAACTCCATGGATGAGTGACAGTCTGTGAGTGTCTGTTTACACTGATTGTATCTAAGGTTATATTAGAGTCTGAAGAGGTTCATCGTATTATCACATGAATGATATCATCAGTGATGTGATCAGTAATGTCAAATGAGATGTCATCAGTGATGTCATCAGTGATGTCATTTGAGATGTCATCAGTGATGTCATTTGAGATGTCATCAGTGATGTCATCAGTGATGTCACTGACCATGTCATGAATGATGTAATATGTGACATCATCAGCAGTGGATTGCGGGTGCGCGATATATAGTTAGCGCAACTAACTATATATGGAATTTCAATGGTTTTATGCGAGTAAAATAAGGTTTTGTAAATGCGAATTCCTAACTATATATGGTCTATAACCTATGGTTTTTTCATTGATATATATATATATATATATATATATATATTACCTACTGGCGCTCGCCAGTAGGTATATATAGTCAGGATTTTTTCTCTATGGGATTTTTGAAAATTCTATGTCTAATAACTTTGGCGTTTGTGGACGGAATTGGGGGGTTCGTCAAGAGGGGGCCGAGAAAAAAGGGGGGTCCCAAAACGCGTTTTTCCCATGTTAATTTCCATAGGGCGGTTGGCCTCACTTTTAGCCCGAACGGCTGAATGGATTTGCACGAAACTTGGCAAAATTGTAGGGACTGTTAGCCCGATGTGCCTTTGCTAGGTCTCAATATATGTGCTCCAGTGGATTTTGAGAAATTAACGTTCAAAAAAAGATATATCTGTAACAGCGCTCCGGGCAGCGCTCCAGTTCGCGTACTTGACGCGTAACGGAACTTCGCGAAGCGAAGCTGATTGGCTCTCCGGTGTCTGTCAACATTCTAAACAGTCCGGAGCGGCCGCCATCTTGTCTCTCGGTAGGATCGAGAGACAAGAGGAGGCCAAAACAAAGGGGTAAATGACCATAAGGGGGCATATTAGATCCTCCCTGACCCCCTAGGTTTGATGTGGAGGTTTTAAAAGGGCCCCGCGGGGTAAAAAAAAAGAATTTTTTTTTTTTCCGTGGGAAGCTTCCGGTTTGCGAACCGGGAAGCGGCCTGGGGAGCGTACTATGAGGACAAAAGAATGATAGACTTTTCAAATATTGTATGTTAATTGATTGTTTGTTTTGTTGATTTTTTTTTATTTACTATCTAACACAAAAAAGTTGCACAGTATATTTTAAGTCTCATTTTATATTATATCTTTTGGGTACTTTTTCAGCATTTTCAAATAAAAAAGAATAATGTCTCAAACAATTTTAACTTATAAAATTTAAATTTATTGTTCTGATTTTTCAAAATCTAAAAGAATTTGTAACATTAATTCATCTGGTATGTCGTCATTTTCATTCCATGATTCACATTCTTCAACACATTTAATTAATTCTTCGTCTACAGTAAGTTAACGACAATTATAAGGTAAATGTTTTGTACTCTTTTCGTTACATTTCTATCACATTCACCTACTATTAGTTCCACAGCTTCTATAGGGCTTCTGACTATAGGGCTTTAAACAAAGTTTAACTAACTGTGGCGATTTGGTGCTGTGCCCGTGGCTTTTAGGTCAATGCGCAAGCGCATTGACCTAAAATGCGCGTGCACATCACCAAATCGCCGTCTGTTCCCTCAACCGCACTCCTCCCACACCTTTGAAGTGAAGCTTAGCTTCACTTCAAAGGCCCCGGCTGCTTGACACCCTCATGCCACTCTCCCCACTCCGCCCCCTCCCCTGCCCGCCGTGTGCATTTCTCCTCCCCCCCTCCCCACAGCAACACCACTCACACACGCAACGCCACTGACACACGCAATGCCACTCACACACGCAACACCACTCATACACTTAATGCCACTCACACACGCAATGCCACTCACACACACAACGCCACTCACACATGCAACGCCACTCACACACGTAACTCATCCACGCAACGCCACTCATCCACGCAACGCCACTCATCCACGCAACGCCACTCATCCACGCAACGCCACTCATCCACGCAACGCCACTCATCCATTTGCAAAACCAAAAGGTCAAACTCTTCTATTGCGAGACCTATTGCATTTTCAATGCTTGATTCTTTCACTTCCTTATCTATTTTGTTTTTCACAATTATATCCTCTTCCATCTTTTCTTCGGTAAATAAATCTATTAAACAGCATCTCTGGTTTAGTCCCTATAGCTGTCTTTCTTTTAACATTACTCTCTGTTTACTTCCCTTGTACTTACTCTTCTTTTTTTTTAAAAAAAATTTTTGGGTTAGCTCCCGGTTCGCGTACCGGCGAGTGAACCGGAAAGCGAACCAAAAGAAATAGAGCTTGCCAGAGTGCTAAACATTCTAGCAATTTTTTTATAAAGGGGAGGTAGTTCTGAAAATAACTTTTTTTTATGTTTTTGTTGTTTTATATATTTTTTTAATTTTCTGAACATTTTTAGTTTTTTTGTATTTTTTGAACAATTTTATGTTTTTTTGTTTTTTTGGAGGGGAAAGAACAAAAAACAGGTATTGGAAAGGGCTCAACAGGAGCAATTTTTTATTTATTTTTTGGGGCGTTTAGAGCACTTGTGATTTTCAAATGCTCTGTTTACTAAGTTAATGCTCATATTGGCACATGAAAGTAAGGTACCGCAATATATACAGACAATCTTTATGTGGACAAAGTTTTCCTGTATGTTTGGCACTGTTTCCCGTGCCTCTGGCCCCGACAGAGATATCTGTGTTGATGTCCTGGCCACAGGAGTTGGTGGGTTATCCTGCAGGTCACGCATCTCTGCCCGGCTGTAATTTAGAGGATGCCACCTCTGCATGTGACGGTGCATAGTATAGTTGCCGTAACTATACTTCTTATTTGTGCCTCTAGATAAGTCCTCTTTGCATATTAGGCACATCACATAACGAGCATTAACTTTTTTCTGTCCTTCAGGAAATGAAAAAAACTGCCAAATGAAACTATTTTTATGATGAGATACCCGGGGCTCCTCTTGTAAAAACTGTGGTGCCTGTTCTTCCTCTTCCTCTTCTTGATCCTCTTCCTCCTCTGTGTTGGCAAGGAGGTGGAGGTGGTCCTCTCTTCCTATGAGAAGGTGGTGGTGGTGGTGGGGGTCCACCAGCTGAAGCTACTAGTGAAGCCATTTTCCACTGAGCAAAATAGGTCTTCCTTTCACAAAGTTGAAAGTCAGAGTGAAAAAAAAGGTGGGGGCTTTCATCATTTGGGAAAAAAATAGTTCTAAACCAATGAAAAGTGTTATTTTTAGGTCACCTGACCTAGCCTTACATCATTAGGAAACCAAAAGTGAAATGAACCAAAGAAAAGTTTTATTAACAAGTCACATGACCTGTTACACTTATGTTACGCGCTGTGCGCCGCGCCCCGGATCGCTTCCGGGAAGCTGCGTTTCGCGCCTCAGTTCGCGGTCCGGAGCACTTCCGGGTGCGCTAACGCGGCGCGTCATAAGACGCATTACGCGACAACGTGATATGTTGCGCTTCCGCGACGGTCACGATGTTGATTTCTAACGCGGCAGTTGCGCAAACGGAACGTTTACCGGTTTGCGGACCGGGTCGCGGCATCAAATTCAGCTAACGGAAAGCTTCCCGGTTCGCGAACCGGGGGCGAACAAAAAAAACATTAAAAAAAAATTATTAATAAACATATAAAATATATTTTTGGATTTAAAGAAAAATACATTTTACAGCTACAGATATTAGCTTTTAAAAAACCAATGAAATTCACTGAAAAAAACCATAGGTTATAGACCATATATAGTTAGGAATTAGCATTTACAAAACCTTGAAAATTCACTGAAAAAACCATAGGTTATAGACCATATATAGTTAGGAATTAGCATTTACAAAACCTTATTTTACTCACACAAAACCATTGAAATTTCATATATAGTTAGTTGCACTAACTATATATCGCGCATCCGCAATCCACTGCTGATCATGTCACATATTACATCATTCATGACATGATCAGTGACATCACTGATGACATCACTGATGACATCACTGATGACATCTCAAATGACATCACTGATGACATCACTGATGACAACATCCAGTGACTGTATGTTTCTGAAAAGTCAAAATATGTCTTACATATTGAAGAATGAGTGGATGTACAAGTGTCTGGATGAAGGATTTAGTAGGTGCATGACTGACTGTATGAGTGAGTGATTAAATGTGTCTCACTGAGTGCATGGGTTAGTGACTAAACTGTCTTAATTTGTGCATCATTATGTCTGTTGTTCTGTAAACTGCTGCATGTGTTGATCAGTAGCTTTATGATTAAGTATATGGGTTATTGATTGGTTGCCCAAGTATTTGTATGGGAGAGTGAGTGTGTGTGTGGGTGGCTGTGAGGTGTGTGACTATGTGCATAGAAGTGTGAGCAGTTGATTCACTAGATGTATGGGTTCAAAAGTGCATGTGGAAACAGCTGTATGGGCGGTTGACTGTCTGCATTAGTGTATTGGTGAGTGAATGGATATCTCAGTGTTACATGTCAAAGTAAGTACATATGTAAAACACAGTCCATGTAAGAGTTGACATATATAAATAACCGTGCATAAGAGCCAGTGAATGTGTGAGTGGCTGTATGGATCATTGTGAACTTGTATCAGGGATTGTATAAGAGAGTAAATATGTGTTAGTATAGGTTTGAATAAGTAAGGTGTGTATAACTGTATAGTTGAGGAATGGAAGTGTGATTGATTCTTTGCATGACTGACTAGGTGTGTGAGTAACTCCATGGATGAGTGACAGTCTGTGAGCGTCTATTTACTCTGAGTGTATCTAAGATTATATTAGAGTCTGAAGAGGTTCACCGTATTATCACATGAATGATGTCATCAGTGATGTGATCAGTAAGGGCAAATGAGATGTCATCAGTGATGTCATCAGTGATGTCATTTGAGATGTCATCAGTGATGTCATCAGTGATGTCACTGATCATGTCATGAATGATGTAATATGTGACATGATCAGCAGTGGATTGCGGGTGCGCGATATATAGTTAGTGCAACTAACTATATATAAAATTTCAATGGTTTTGTGTGAGTAAAATAAGGTTTTGTAAATGCTAATTCCTAACTATATATGGTCTATAACCTATGGTTTTTTCAGTGAATTTTCAAGGTTTTGTAAATGCTAATTCCTAACTATATATGGTCTATAACCTATGGTTTTTTCAGTGAATATATATATATATATATATATATATAGTCTTTATATATATTCACATGTACATATGTATTTGATTGTGGGTCTCCCTCCTAATTATATATTATACATATATGTATATGTCTGTATATAAAATCTAGCTATTTATTATATGCACACATATGCATATACCTCTATATAACTATACAGTGATGGGTTACTTTATTGTGCACTGTTATTTGGGGATGTATCCAAATATTTGAGCTGGAAACACAACCTATTTTCCTTATTTTTGGGTGCAGAATAAATATAAACCCTTATGTATTATTACCCAGCCCTTAATGGGGGTAATTTTAAAGGGAAATGTGTATGGCCCTATGTACTTGTCTATATGTAGGCCTAGTCCATGTTTTTTTGGGCATGTGCCAAACCTGCATTGTCCTTGAGCCAGTGTACCTGGTTTTCCTGGTATAAGCAGGTTAGCATACAATATTAACCTACCATCGCAACTTTAGAGTTTGTAGAGGCTCAGTAGGTAATGCTGCAATACTGCGCGTATTTTTACCTTGAAGTGCGATGTTCCTCTGTTACGTTGTATGTTGCAATGCTATGCCGCAAGTTTAATACATTTGTTGAAGTTACTGCAGTTACTGGTAAAAATTGACATAGTACATGTAATAGTGTGTTATTTTGGGCTATACGTTGTTTACCTTGTGTGTGTCATGTGTTAAATAGAATCAGCTGTTAATAAATATTTAGCGATGCATTGAATAATAAGTTGCTTGCCTAAATATTGTACTTGTTTTTACCTTTGTTTGTTTATTACATATGTCAAATGGTTGTAAGGAAGTTGCTTTACTTTTAAGTGCGTGTTTGAGGCAGCAGCAAAGACTAGTTGTGATCTGTTCTGTTGAAAAGTGGGTTATTGGTAAGGGCAAATGTAGGTCTGTCACTTGCAATAAGGCCACTAACACATGATAAGACTAAGCATAGGTCTTAGAAAATTATTCCTATGCTCAACCCTGGGTAATTTGACTGCGAACAGACTGGCTTAACTTGAAAGACAGGTATGTAAAGCATTTAAAAACACAATTTCAGTAAATAATTAAGACACAACACATAATAAAAATCCAACACCAATTCATAAAAATAGGAAATATGTTTATCTTTTTTTTTTTTACTTTTTATTGAACCAGACATAACATAAACAAATAAATCATCAGGTGAGCGAATCTCAAGGACATGAGAAGGGCATTACTGTCAATCATACAAATAATCATTACAGTATATATAATAATTGGGATCACGGGGAATCTGGCGCTGCTTCATCTCTCAGTGTCGAAGGGGCGCACATATGTCACCCCGGTGGCTATTCCAAACCCCCAAATCTTCCCCCATTTCTCGGGACAGCCCCTGGCCACATATACCGCCCTCTCCAGAAACATGCACCAGTCCAGATCTTGACACCACTTGGCAGGCTGGGGTGGCTGACTGGCTCCCCACAACTGAGCGATGTTACGTTTCGCCACCCTACACGCCAAAGCCACCCATTGTTTCTGATAACCGTTTAAATCAGTGTGTTCCCACACATTTAAAATACATCTACAGGCTTCCGATCAAAGCTCCATCCCCAGCACCTCTCCCATAATATCATGCACCTTCATCCAGTAGGTTTTTATCTCATCACAATGCCATAAAATGTGTATGAACGTGTCCACTTCACCACACCCTCTCCTGCAATCTCCACTAGTGACCCTTCCCATATTAACCAGCCTTGGCCCAGTAAAGTAAGATCTGTGTAGGATTTTAAGTTGCATCAACCTGAACCTCATCTGGATAGCCTCTACTCTCGGGGAAGAGACTGCCTCTGTTCAATCCTCATCGCCAAGTTCCAATCCCGTCTGCAACCCACTCATCTTTGATACTACCCAGCGGGCTATCCATATTATTAATTAGTTTCTTGTAGATCAGTGAGAAAGTCTTGTCAGGGAGGTACCCGTCCAATAGTCGGTCCTCAAGGGGGGAGGCATCCAGATGCTCAGTATCAGACGGCACATGAGTAAGCAGGGCGTGTCTAATCTGGCGGTATTGAAAGTGTTCATTGGTATGTAGGCTATACTGTTGTTGAAGGGACTCGAAAGTCTGTACATCGTCCCTCCCCCACACATCCTTAATTTGACTGATACCGATGTGGTCCCATTTGTCAAACCCCTTAGTAGGCAACAGGCTCCCAAGCCTCTCCGAGTTAAACAGGGGAGTAGCCATAGTTAATTTCCCTTCCCATCCCAAACCTCTGTTGGCCGCATGCCAGACGTGCGCCGCATGCGCTGTCGGACTCGAAAGAGCAAATCTCCCCGGTCCGGCATATAGAGCTCTGGCTATGTCTCCACCTGGGGAGAGTCCTCTATCCATAGCAAAATCAGGATCTCCAGGCGAGCCATAGATCACGTGATTCACTGCGGCGAGATGAGTGGCCCAATAATATTTTTTCAAGTCCGGCAGCCCAATTCCACCATCATACCAGTGAAGTGTGAGTTTGACAAAGGCTTTACGAGCCCTGCCGTCCCACAGAAGCTGCCGCTGGAGCGCTTCAATCTCCCGTAAATAAGCCGCAGGCACAGGGTCCATGGAGTTCTGAAGTATATACAAAAACCGGGGCAGAGCCAACATTTTAAACAGAACCGCCCTACCAAGTAACGACAATGGGAGGGCCCTCCATCGTTCCACGTCCCTTCTAAGCTGACTCAGGGGAGGCACCAAGTTGTTGTTGTATCTCACCTTTGGATCCAACGTTATATAGATCCCTAGATATTTAAAACCCACCTGTTCTATACTAATAGGGCATGCCTCGGGGACGACCGGTGGGTCACCGGATATGACAAATAAAACAGATTTCGTCCAATTTATGGCAAATTCAGAATATCTGCCGAGGATCGCTAGAACATCTAGGAAGTTGCTCAAGGACACTCTGGGTTTTGTTAAATATAACAAAATATCATCTGCGTAAAGCGAGATTTTATCTTCCCAGTCCAACGTCCACCGCAGCCCGCATATTGACCGGTCCCATCGGACCCATGACGCGAGCAGCTCCAGTGCTAGCACAAAAAGGAGTGGGGACACTGGACATCCCTGCCTCGTGCCCCTTCCAAGAACAAAGTTGGCTGATTTGCAGTTATTTACAATCACTCTGGCCAGGGGAGCGGCATACAACAATCTGACCCATCCAATAAACTCAGGGCCAAAGCCCAACTGACTCAAAACGGCAAAGTGGTAAGCCCACTCAACTCGATCAAAGGCCATGGTGGCATCCAGGGACACCAAGACTGATGGTTCTAATATCTTCGAAGAACCTCCCAATATTCCATGGAGTCTACGCAAATTCAGGGCTGTATTTCGACGTGGCATAAAGCCAGACTGATCGGGGTGTATCAGAGCAGTGATGACCTTAACTAATCTAGTGGCAAGCAACTTTGCCAGTATCTTGGGTTCCGCATTAAGAAGCGAGATAGGCCGATATGAGGAAGGGGACGTCTGGACCCTGCCCAATTTATAATTAATGACAATATTCGCCACCCGTTGATCATAAGGCAATTCTTCCAAGTCCCTACTCTCTAGGAACATGGCACTCAAATGAGGAGCAATTGTGTTAGTGTTCAGTTTATATAGTTCTATAGGCAGTTCGTTAGGGTCAGTCGCCTTCCCGGACTGGATACCCCTAATAGCTTGTGCAATTTCATCATCTGTAATGGGTGACTCCAAGAATCCCCTATGTTCTTCTGTCAGGCTGGGCATCGCAATATCTCTGATCATCTCTCCATTTTCTATTTCGGTAAAGCCATTTGGCGATGCATACACCTCCTTATAATATTCAGAAAAGGTATCTGCCACTGCCTGTGGATCTGCAACTTTATCAGGTCACGACCCCTCCAACTCCGGCACCAGACGAGAGGCACGCTCTCCACGCTCGAGCCAAGCAATCAATTTACCGGCCTTATCGCCATGCTCATATATTCGGCTTTGCACCTCGTTATTTTGTGCAATTGCTCACTCCCTAGAAATAAGAAGAAGGGGTCCCAGTAGAGAGGACGTAAGAATGAAAGAAATTCAAGACAAAGTAGAAAATAAATACATCTATAATGTTTTATTCACATTATAGGGAGGAAGATTGTCAAAACCAAATGTACAATACAAAATCGTATCAGTGCCCCAAGGGGGGTAGGGGGGACGTGCAAACGTGAGGGTAGTGTGAGGAAGGAATTAGTGACCATAAAAACAAGTATTATTCAGACATTCTCATAAGTTAAATGTCAATTCGACAACGTAGTAGACAACAAATCAGATTAACAGTTCGAGATACACATGCCCCTAAGTCCGTACTATACACAATTTGGGGTAGGAGGAGGCTGTGTGGGAGTTTCTCAACTCCCACACAGCCTCCTCCTACCCCCTACCCACACGTCCCCCCTACCCCCCTTGGGGCACTGATACGATTTTGTATTGTACATTTGGTTTTGACAATCTTCCTCCCTATAATGTGAATAAAACATTATAGATGTATTTATTTTCTACTTTGTCTTGAATTTCTTTCATTCTTACGTCCTCTCTACTGGGACCCCTTCTTCTTAACGCTAAACACCCATGTCCCAGTGACTTTCTTGGGTCAACCCTTTTTCTCATAACACACTCCCTAGAAAGGCCTTTATATTCATCTTGTTTCAGTTTTAACAAATGCATGTCTTCCCGAGTCTCCCTGTCTGTCACCTTTCTCTCCAAGACTACCACTTCTGCCTCCACCTTAACCACTTTGGTTTGGTGCCTCCTCTTTTTCCCCACAATCAAAGAATGGACCGCTCCCCGTAACACCACCTTGTATGCCTCCCTAAGGGACTGTGCTGAGTCAACTGTACCTAGGTTATCCTGAAAAAAATGTTCCAATACCTGGTGCACCTCCTTTTTGGTGGCAGGGTCTCTCAAAAGCCAGACATTGATCGGTGTGATTCTACCCACTGCAGGCTGTCCCACCTCAAGTTGCAGCCACACCGGGGAATGGTCAGAAATGCCCCTCCCCAGGTGCCCCACCTCTCTAATGGTACGCGCCATGGGCGCCGGGACCAAAATATAATCCAATCTAGACATACTATTGTGTGCGGCCGAAACGTGGGTGAAGCCTTACTGAGTTAGGTTACGGAGTCTCCAGCAATCTACCAGCCCCAAAGATTCAAGAAAGTCAGGGAGCCACCCCTGTGCCGCCACCCGCGCCCGTGGAGGAAATCTATCAACGGCACAATCCAACACGGCATTAAAGTCAACCCCCAGAACAAGAAGACCCAAAGGCAGAGTGAGGAAAATGGAGGTCAAATCTTTAAAGGTGTCAGCCTGAAGGCCCGGTGGTATGTAGATAGATAAAAAGGTTGCTGTCCGACCCCCCAGTCCTCCCGATATGCCAACATATCTGCCCCTAACATCATAGCATATGTTATACCCTTGTTCCTCAGTTTCCTCTTTACTGCCATGAAGCTTTGTCTTTGTTTTTACACTGTTTGATTGAAACCGGGTACAAGGTGAGAATAGCATTCTCGAATTTTAGTGGAGCCCCGGTCCTCGCCGCCTAAAGGATCACATCTCTGTCCCGAAAGTTCAGAACTCTAGCAATCATAGGACGGGGAGGAGCCCCCAGCTTAGGCTTACCTCCCGGAACTCTGTGGATCTGCTTAACCATGAAGTAGTTACTTAACCCTTAGGTTGCAGGTGGTTAAGAATAAGGTTTTCCACAAATAAATCTGGAGTTTGCCCTTCCGGCACCCCCAGTATACGAACGTTGTTGCGCCGTGCCCTTCCTTCAAAATCTTCAAACTTACGATCGGTGAGAACCCTTGAGGCTTTAAGATCTCGCACCTCTTGCTGCAACAGGTTCACATCGTCGAATAGGCTAGCTGTCTTGACTTCCAGCGATTTGACTTTTTCACTCACCTTTGTGAGGTCGGCTCTGATTAACCCTATCTCTATTGTCACGGTATCAAGCTTATTGTCTAGAACCTCGATTTTCTGGCCCAGAGAAGACTGAACCCCGGTGATGGCCACCATGAGGTCTGCCAGCGATGGCTCAGTGCCCGTAGGAGCCTTCTCCGTCCCCCCGGCAGGGCCCCTCTTCGGATCCAACGGGGACCCTTTAGGTAAAGTGTAGCGGTCCAATTTATTAGTCTGGATATTTCTGGAACCTCTAGGGGGCTTAGGCTGGGTTTTATCCTGTTCCGCTCACGCCGCCATTTTGGCTCCTGATAGTACGCACGTCGTTTTCAACGCAGTCGTTGAGGTCGCTGTACACCACTCATTCAGAATGTCCGACACGGTGAGGGTCGATTACAGATGTTGCACGTAGAGTCCAACCGGCCAAATTCAGTCAAAAATCAGGATCACTTCCTTTAGTTTACACAGCACCCAGAGGCATGCATTGTTGTCAAGGGCCGCACCTCCTCCTCTTTTTACTCTCTGCAGTTATGAGATATACAACAATGAAGGTGTCACACCTCACGCACCACCCAGTCAGAACAAATGCACCAGCCGGCCGCCGCTCATATCCTCCAAGCTATTCTTTATCCGGCAACACACAGCACTCCACAACAATGTGACCGAGGGTGCAGAGGCCTCCAAAAAAAAGATGCATCACGTGAGGTTCCGGTCTTCAATGGAAGTAGGCCGCAATATTCGCGACGGCATAGCTCCTCCATCCAAGCTCGGAGACGGTTCGATCGACCCTCGGCGGCCGTCGCTATTATTCCCTCACCGGAGGGTCTGTGCAGGGCTCAGGATTGGTAGCAGGATAGCGGAGCAAGCGAGAGGGGCCGGCAGAGCCGGGTCCCTAAGCGGCCATCTTGGTGGCCGCCGTAACTCCTCCCCCAATATGTTTATCTTTTAAATGACACCAAAACAACAAAAATTCAATGTAGGGAATCGGAGATATGAATTTTCAAAGATTTTATAAAATATAGCACTCATAAGATTATAGTACTATATTGTGATACCTGCTCGCGATAGACCGGGGCAAAGTCAAAGTTTCAGGCCAGGCGCGATGGAGCCCTGAGCGGCTACAGCCACCGGCAGGTCCCAGTCTCAGTTTCTACCTTCACACTTAGAAACTTTTCTGGAGCTTTTTCTCTCGAGGCCCCTTCAAGCTCCCAGCCAGTCCGGATTCGGTGAGGGTTCACCAGCTTGACTTGTGATGAGGTCCCGGTGAACTTCCCTGGAGCGAACTTAGAAAATATTTCAAATTTGCTTCAGCGGGGCAACCCAAGAAACCAGGCCCACACGCGATGGAAGGCAGGCGGCTTGGCTCTCGCTGTTGCTCCCGGTCGACTTTTCTACAAGCGTACTTAGAAACATTTCTGGAGCTTTTTCTCATGGGGTCTCTTGATGCTCCTCATGTAGCTGAATCTGGTGAGGGTTCGCAGGCTTCAGATTTTCTCTAGTCCCGGTCAATCTCTGGAAGTTAGAGCTATGGAGCTTATAGCGGAACGAACCTGGGTAGCTTGGCCGGCTCGCGGTTGAAGGCAGGCGGCCTGGCTGGCCAGGTTGAGTCGGTCCCTCTATGGAGTTTTTTTCCAAACTTGGTCCAAACTACTTCCTGAAGTTCCTCAAGGGGTCACACAGTGTCTCAAACTAACTCCAAGGGTCTAGAAGCTCCAAGATGGTCCTTGAAAGTTAAGGACTTCAGTTCCCACAATCCATTGGTACAACACCCTTACAAATCCACTGATGGGTCTCCAAGGTGTAGATTTAGTTGGTGATGTTCCAGTTGAGCTTGTTTTAACCTGTAGCTTTCAGGGAGTCCACTCTTTAGTTCTTTTCCAGCAAGATAATCCACTGGGCTGTAGTTTCAGATGGTGCAGTCTTCAGAGGTCAGACCTTAGAATTAGATGCACAGCAAAATCTTCTCAGCAGGGCACTTCTTGCTTCATTCAGTTTCAAGCAACAGATCTAGAGGGCTCTGCCCCTCACAGATATATATTCCAAGTTCTCTGGGTCATGCAGGAGGACACTTCTGACCAATGAGAGCAGGGTAACTCCTCAAGGTGATGACCACATCCTGTAAAGTGTGGCATTCTTTTGTCCCAGAGTGCATCACATCTTCCAAATCCATAATGGCTTATTTTCCAGCAGAGTCAAGACCTGGCTAAACACACCCCCGGGGTGGCTTATTTCCTTAGACTCTCCCACTACCATCTGCACATACCTTCCTTAAGCCTAGCCCTGACTCTGTGTCACGAGTGTAAAAGTGTAACTGACACCCAGGCCTCCCTGTGCCTTTAAAGAGCATGGTTTACGACTCCACCGCCTGGCCTGGCATTCCTATGGACCAGCACACAGCCCTCCCAGCAGAGTTGGTAATCCCAATGGCTCTTTATAACCTCTTCAAAGCAGCCTGGCTAATCCACTTAACTCTGACCAATCAGGGCAGACCACTGGAAGGCTGAAATTGGACTCACAAACAAGAAAGTCTTATAACTACTTGTATGTACACTTTAGGAGAGATTCAACAGTATAATATTGTTGGATTTACTACTAACATTCTGGGAAGTCTTGAATGTTCTGGCTAGTCTTCTCCTATCAATAGTTATTAATCAATAAGGGGCATATTATCAAGGCGATGCTATGAAATTATTGGCGTTTTTGTGTCCGTTTTCGGGCAAAAAGGGGCGATAATTTCATTGCCTTATCAGCAAAGACATGCTATCGCGTGTTTTACTGACTTAGCACCAGTCACAACAATGCCCAGCTCTCTAATGAGATGCAAAGTGAGCGTTCCTCCTCGAAATAACTGGAGAAATGTAGCTAACCGACATTTCTCCAATTATTAAGCTGCACGCTAACAGACAGAGCAATAAGAAAAGTAGCACTAACTACGGTTATTGCTACTTTCCTTTCACCTGCTTGTGATCTGACTTAGCCATGTAATCCAATAGGAGGTGGATTACATGGCTAAGAACAACCTGCCCTATCAGCAATGTACCGCTGGTTGCAGTGTAATTATCGCTGGATTTCCACTACTAACAAGGCTGAGACATTAGTTTTTTCATCTGAAGAAGCAGCTGGAATTTATGATTTGATTCAAGAAGCTAAAACATTCAGTCCTCAGGTCAACATGGTCGCACAGCTCTTAAAACAACTTGAATATGTTAGCAGAAAGGAAATAAACCAGAGATTACATGCCACAACGCTGATCCACTATCACAAAAATAAGTGAATCCAAAGGTCTAAGAATAGCACTATAACCTATGCTTTGTTGAAATAATAAAGCCTTTGTTGAAAAATGGTACCAAATTCTGAATAAGTGTTCTTTGGACCTCATCCTATTAATTGTGGAGGAATTGTCAAACATCTTGAAGAGTTTGGAAGAGGAGTTGTTTAACATTAAAGTAGAACTGGATAAACATGGGGATTTGCAAGACACATTGGATGAAACCAAAAAAAATTAGATAAATACGAAAAGAAATGAATGAGAGAAAAATCAAGAAATATCGTAGGGATACTATCGATTATAAACTTGAGGAGGTTTATACTTGGGTGGAAGTCTATAGTCAAAGAAAATGGCAACAGAAAACACAAATAAGCTCATCTCAAGAAAGTATGGTCTCAGAATCAGATGTTGCACTGAACAGGCCACCAATGAACTTGGGAGAAAGCACATCCACACAAGTCATGAGTGCGCAAGCACCAAAAGGAACAGAGGTGTCTTTTTTGTCCACAAGTCCAGCAGCCAACAATGCACCAAATTCAGAAAAACCCGCAGGGGCAAAAGACACAAACCCAGACAATCAAGAGATGTCTGAGGAGCGCCACAAAAACGACTTAGTGATCAACATATCAAACGTCAATTTGACAAAGGATCAAATACAAGTATTGAATAAAGGAACATTGTTTGTTCCCACGTATAGCAGCAACATCACTGAAACAGAAATCTCCATTTTCAAATTTTTACGCACTTGGAGGCTTAAATATTTTTAGTATTTTGCCTACTTCAACAGATCAAACATCAGGACATGAGTATGTGGAGTTTAAAAAAAGAGTGCATTTTGCGCACCATCTTCACATAAAACAATCAGCATCTTTGAATGTCTAGTAAAAACAGATTCCAATAAAATTAGATTTGGCAAACCAAAAAAAACAACTGTACAAAAAAGGAATGGAATATTCTTTGAGATATGACAAAATCCTCAACTTACTTTCCAAAAGGCAGATTAGGGTGGCACATTGGTAGTCATGAACACGGAATTCTATCAAAATAGCATGTCTACCCATGTACCAGATCAATGAGTATATATGAATCTCGAGAAAGACCCGAATATGGAATTTCAAAAGATCCTTAGACAAATTCTTGATCAAACCCTAGAGATGGGCAGAATCAGTACAAAGACGTATCAGTTCTTGGACAGTGAATATCCACAACGCCCCCAGTTCTACATGTTACCTAAAGTTCATAAAAATCTATTTACACCTCCGTTCAGACCCATAGTGTCAGCGTGTGGATCTTTGTCGGATCCGATTGGTCGGTTCCTGGATTATTTTTTTCAGCCAATGGTACAGAACTGGATAATGTATATTAAGGACACAACCAAAAATATAGTTGGAAGGTTCCCCTGGTTCTATTCACAGGGAGGGGAGCAAGTACAGTGACAGCCGCGTCGACCTTTGTTTTTTGACTGTTTTATGGTTATGGAAATTGCTTTTTTATAATGAAATGTATTGTTTTTAAACTTATGTTTTTAATTTAGAGTGTAACCCTTAACAGGGAGGTACCTAAATAAATTGCACTATATTTTTATATATACCTTAGTTCATTCTTGTTTCTTGTACTGAATTGTGTCACCCATTGGTACTAATGTTAGATGTACTTTGCATAAATTCCAATTAGGAACTCGTCCCCCCGCCTCCACACATCACACAGTCCTTACACATAGTAAATACATTGGTCTTACTGAATGACCAAGAACAAACCACAGGGTTTCATTATTTTTTCACTATTAAGGACACAACCTCTTTTTTAAATTTCCTTGAATCATTACCGAAAGAAGACATGACAAAATGGTGGCTATGTAATGTGGATGTAACCTCCTTATACACCTCGATTCCACACAACGAGGGGCTTGAAGCAATAGAAATGTTCTTACTAAATAATGAATGTACAGGAGCCAATAAGATTTTTCTTTTGGAATTAATGCATTTCGCATTATATCATAGCTATTTTCAATGGGAGGGTAACTTCTATGCTCAATGTAATGGTACTTCAATGGGCTTTGCTGGAGCACCAGCCTATGCAAATATGTTTAGGTCTAAATTTGAGTATCATCATATCCTTCAGGAAGCAACATGGAGCAACAACTTCGTGATGTTCAAAAGATATATAGATTACATTTTCATAATTTGGAAAGGTGAAGAGAAGGCATTAGTTGAAAATATTAGATGTCTAAATGAATGCCATCAACATATTAAATTCACTCACACGATGAATGAAAAAAGTATTGCCTTTTTGGATGTTTTAATACAAATTGAAGGAAATAAAGTCAAAACCAATGTACACATAAAACCCACGGATCAGAATAACTGTATTCATTTTAAAAGCTTCCACCAACAGGCACCTAAAAGACATCTGCCATTCTCACAGTTTTAAGGTTGAAAAGAATCACAAATACAGAAGAAGAAGCCATGGAAACCATAAAAACCTTTTCTGATCGATTTACACAGAGAGGATATCCTAAAACACTGATTAGTGAATCAATTGATAAAGTACGGCACATGGAAAGATTAACTCTTCTTGAACACAAGACTAAAGTCGATGAAAATGTCAATATATGTATTATGGAACAGTCTACTGAGGCTAACAAAATAAAAAACACTGTGAAAAACCATTGGCACTTGATTGAGGATGAAATCGATTCAAGATGCATCACCAAGTACAAAATGATATTTTTGTTTCAAAGCTCAAAGAACTTAAAGGAATTACTATCGAAGAAGGCCACGAAAGAACCATCCATTCAATTTAAAGGCAGGCAAATTTGTGGGAACTGCACGCATTGCAGCAATGTAATGAAAGGCAATGAACTAACACATCCTTCAAAGGGTTACAAAATTGATCTAAAACACACAAGTACTTGTGATACTAAAAATGTGGTATATGGCATTAAGTGCCCTTTTGGTAAAATCTATGTAGGAATCACTGAAAGGAAAATTAAAATACGAATAACTGAACACAAAAGTAATATAAAACTGAAGAACGAAAAATCGTCAGTAGCCATGCATTGGTTGGAAACAGGACATAAAGTGTCACAATTAAGATTCACCATATTAGAATCTTTGAAAATCAGTCCAGGAATTGATCCGCATAAACAGCTACTGAGATCTGAATTTCTCTGGATCAAAATTTTTTATTCTACACAACCCTTCGGGTTGAACGACCGGATTGAACTAGCATGTTTTCTTTGAATGTTTTCTTTGAATGTTTAATTTTGTTTGTGTACATTTGGTGCAGATCATGTCATATGAGAGATTGATATTGCAGCATTTTACAGGAATGAAGTCTTAACTATATTATATAAGATCATGTTGTGTCCATAACCCATTACGTTTTTACACACATGCTGTATAGTACTTGTAGGCGATGAACCATGTCTTTTTTAATTTACTTAAACTCGTTTTTTTGGCTTTTCAACTTTAATCTGTGTGCTTACGAGCAGTGTAATCGTCCCCTTTAAACACACCACGGTGATCTGACACGTGACACCGTCACGTTGCATATCACGCTGAGTGAAGCGTAGACAGGAAGAGTGTTTGAATTTTTCTGAGCGAGCGGATTCCGTTATGGATCCCGAGTCCATTAAATGCGTTAACTTACTTGTTCTTTCGAGTTTAAACACGGATGTAGCAGCAGAGGTAGAAATTATGACTAACTCTTGACATAGAGTTCACTCTTTAAACCACGTTGAACGCGAGCGTAAAAGACATTAATATTTAAACGTGTAATCGGAACAGACTGTTTCAGCAGGATGGAGTAGTGATTTTGTTTTCAAAAGCAAGTCAGTCCCGCTTTCACCATCTTAAAACAGACAAACACTGTTCATTGGGGTTAAGAGTAAGCGGATGTGCATGTATACTAGCATTTTTGAGAAAGGGAAATCTTCCTAATATCAAGAACAGAGATTGCGATATGCATGATTGTCTATACTTATGAGCATGATGATATAGTTAAAGTTTTAATTTTACATCTTTACTTAGTGTAGATTGGATATTGATTATGTATGACCATATGCAAATTAACTTTGAAAGTGACATGACAGCATAACCTGTAATATATGTATACTATTTATTTAGAAACTTGTTTATCATTTTTTAGACCCCTGAGGACGGGTCCTTGGAGCGACCCGAAATGCATTGGGTGGTTGAATTTATGGATTGCAATTACAATATGATGTAATAATGTTCAGTGAATTGGAGTTTACTGAAGCAATTGAATAATTCTAAAAATAAAGAAGAGATGAATCATTGATAAGATGGTCTATGATCGTTATTGAAGTAAACAGTGTTTTAAATACAGATAAGGAACCGTAGTAGTTCCCTGAAACAAGTGCGGACATTCTCCAGGGAAGGGCCTACCTGACCAGATCATCACTTTATTCATAGCTCTGGTAACAGCCCACAAACAACCTGTGTTGTTGCTGGGGCCTCATGCCTGCGTGTCTGCCGGTTTTCAGAGAGCCTTCGAGAAATGCACTTCCTGGAGATAAGCAAAAGTTTTATGGGGTCCTTTTGTTCGACCCGAAAAAAAAATGTTGTGTCCGCTTTTGAAGTCGAGTGTGGGGCGGGGTTTTTGACCCTTCCGTTTGCCTAGAAACCCTTTGCAGACCTGAGCTGAATCAGGTGCCGCATTAGAAGTATTGTGCCCAGATATTTACTGTTTGTGATTAACACAAGGTTTGCTCTGCCGTGAATCCTAATAATATCTGATGGCTTATTGCATGTTTTCTATATTGATATCAGAAAAAAATTTGGGGAGTTAACCCTCCAGTGTAGGCCTGAATATTGTTCAGCATCTCAAATAGAGGAAAACAGTTTTTCTTTGTTTCCTTTACCCCCTGTAATGCTAGTGCACATATTTGAGCCTTAGACAGTTTAGGAACAGACAAGATTTGGGAATAATTTGTTCCTAGAATTGTTGTGCGCTGTGCTTTTTGGAAGAGGCACTGTTGTGCGTATCAAATTTAGTACAACAACTATGAAAGTAGGTTTGGAATAACTAAAAAAACACACAAGTAGTGTATAAATAGTACATGCATACATTGCCAGAGGCACAGCATGGTAGAGGTTTTGTGCGTTCACGTGGTACAAAACTTTGAAAATACGTTTAAAATAACTTAAAGAACGCGCACGTAGTATATGAACAGCACATTGATAAATTGCCTTAGGCGCTGCATGGTAGATGTGTTGTATTCTTCCGACCTTGTAATGTAAAAAAGCGGCAACAGTGCTGCTTAACTTCAAGTTTTCTTGCTAGCATCTGGGGCAATTCTTCTGTACTTTGCTCATATATTAAATATAAAGGAGCACATTCTTACCTTGTTTTCTAATGAAGCATCAGCTCCTCACAGACTTCCCCCCACCTCTCCTAAAAAAGCATTTGCAATGCAACAGTCTCGCCTTTGCAAAAGTTAGAACTATTGGCATTGTAAATGACAAAATTGTTATTTATGTGTTGGTTTTGAAAACAGATAAATAAATGGCATTGTCATTTACAATGCCAATAGCTTAATCTCTCGCAAATGTGAGACCTATTGCATTTGCACCTCCACGGAGCCACACACACACACACACACACACACACACAGCCACATACACACACGCAGCCACATACACACACACAGCCACACACAGACACACGCAGCCACACGCAGCCACACACACACACACAGCCACACACACACACACACACACACACAGAGCAACACGCACAGCCATACACACACACACAGCCACACACACACACACACAGAGCAACACACACAGCCACAGAGAGCCACACACACACACAGAGCCACACACACAGAGTCACACACACACACAGCCCCACACACACAGAGCCCAACACACACAGAGCCACACACACACACAGAGCAACACACACAGCCACACACACAGCCATACACACACACAGAGCCACACACACAGAGCCACACACACAGAGCCACACACACACACAGAGCCACACACACACACATCCACACACATATACACAGAGCCACACAGATATACACAGAGCCACACACACACACAGCGCCACACACACAGAGCCACACACACAGAGAGCCACACACACACACACACAGCCACACAAACAGAGCCACACACACAGAGCCATACACATAGAGCCACACACACACAGAGCCACACACATATACACAGAGCCACACACCCACACACAGAGCCACACACACACACAGTGCCACACACACACACAGAGCCACACACACACAGAGCCTCACAGAGCCACACACACACACAGAGCCACACACACAGAGAGCCACACACACACACACAGAGCCACACACACAGAGCCACACACACACAGAGCCACATATACACACAATCAGCCACACACACACACAGAGCCACACACACAGCCACACAGAGGCACACACACACAGAGCCCCACACATATTCACAGAGCCACACACACAGAACCACACACACACAGAGCCAAACACACAGAGCCACACACACACACGGAGCCACACACATATACACAGAGCCACACACACACACAGAGCCACACACACACACACACACAGATCCCCACACACACACAGAGCCACACACACGCACACAGAGCCACACACATATACACAGAGCCACACACGTATACACAGAGCCACACACATATACACAGAGCCACACACATATACACAGAGCCACACACATACACAGAGCGCCACACACACAGAGCCACACACACACACAGCACCACACACATAATGAAATAATACTTTTAAAAAATGTGCTGCCTTTTACAGCATACTTTGCTTATTCATTCCGCATTTTGTAGTCAACCTTGCCAGGGAATTTGGTACTCTCCTGCCGCATTATTCCCATGGTCCCGATTATACTAAATGGAAGACAAACACTGGAGGATGAGTACTCCACGCACACATACGCCCGTCAGACAAATCGTAAGGCATCAAAGGATAAAACTGGAAGGTTAACAGTCTGAATAACCCAAAACTGCAAAGTGAGCATGGGGCATTCTCCCCGTCTCCTACTACAGTGACGCCAGTGAGCGGCAGGCTCCCAAGTGGTAATTCTCATCCATATCCACATGGTACACATGCATTAACACCTCGATTCCATGCACTCTGAGAAAAATTAAAACACCAGTATCCACGCCACCAGCATTAACACAGGACCACTGTTTTAAACCTTGAACAATATATTATTCAGGAGTAAGAACGTATTTATTGCTCTCATACCTGCCCAGGTCACTGACTCCAAACCGCTCTGGGTAGCAGGCTAAAAGCCTTACTCACTGCGTGAACAGGTGACGTCACTGGACGACCGGGCTCGCGTTGCTCGTTTGCCATATTGGATAGGAAATACGAGCTTCCTTACAGTGTTTGGACAATCGCTGGGTGCCATTTTGGAATGGGAAAACGAGTGTCACATAAACTGCATTTTTGTGAGTGCCATCTTGGAGCAGGAAGTGTTTTTAAATGTACTATAGTGGCGGGGCTCAACTGCAGCGTGAGCGTGTCCCCAAAACCTTTAAATGAACCTTACCCAGGGCTGTTGTGCTGTATGACAGTGCCGTCACTATGCAAGTCGACAGAGGCTACTGAAGTCTACATTCATAGAGCGTGTTGCTGGAAAGCAATAGGTAAGTTGTCATGTATAGCATTTGGCATCACGTGTAAACGTAACTGTGAGCAGCGGTGTAAACACTGATCGTGTGGGTGGTGTTCGCGTGAGGCACCGTGTCCGAGCGGCCCCGGATATCATTGGGCCACTCCAAAGTGCCCCATGGCGGGAGGGTCCCGAAGGCAAGAGAGGAGCGCTCCACACCACCATGTTTCTCTGAGGTGAAACAGAAATGCCTCGGAGAAACGCCCCGTTATTTTCGGACTGGTGGATTGTTTTTCTTTCTCTCCTCTTCCCATTGGCTGGAATGTAAAATTCCAGCCAATGGGAAGAGGAGAGAAAGAAACTAAAAAACACACCCCTGAATCCCAAAAAGACGGGGCTTAAATGGACAGACGCCAGTCTTCTTCAATGGCTTGCCTCCGTTTAGGAAGCCAGCCAATGGAGAAGAGGGGTGGGTTTAAGCCCCACTCTGTAAAACATAAGATCTCTCGCCAGCGAGACTGCGCAAGTGCAGCCTACGCAGGTCAAGACCTAAGCACAGGATGCTTCAAGCTAGAAACTCCAGTTATTTTTTATACTAGCATACATTCAGCACTGGGAGCTTCACCGCTAGCATCTGAAGCAAAGTAATTTTTTATGGGATGCTCTCCTCCATGCCTGTCCCTTTAATACCCTCACCTACTGCCCACGGGCAAATCCAACAAAGTGATGCATCCACTTTTGACAGTTATTTATTGCCATCTTTCATGCACAATGGCTTCACTTCTTGCGTCCCCCTCCATTTAACCCCAAGCCTCACACCGTACCCTGTGCTAAGACACTATTTACACTTCCTCTACCATCACTCCTCTGCAGGTACTAAGCTTACTCAACAACGCAGTGCCGCTGTCTCCTGCTGAAACTTTACATACAAGTAAAACGTGTTTCTCGGTGACTGCATGATAGATATTGACTATTAGTCTGTAACTCGATGTTATTCTAAATCGAGCAAACAATTGCTAAATGAGCATAAATGAACGGATACACTTTTAAAAAGATATGTCCTAAACTGAAGCGCTATGCTTTATTAAGAACTGTTCAGCTAATTGGGCATTCGAAATCATTCATATAAGTAAATATGCTCTTAATTCACGCACACAATGACCAATGTCCGAGGGTGGTTCGTATAAAGATTTCCATATATGATAGGTGCAAAGGGTGCTAATCCTCCTAAGAGTCCATTACAGAAAATTCTATTCTCCATGACTATGGAAGTGCCTTCCCAGTGTGTTCTTGTGGTCTGAGTGTCTGCCAAGTATTGCAGCATTATCCTTCTACCTGTGTTTGATACTCTTTTGTAGCTTGCACACGTCACTTTTCTCTTGTAACACACTGTTTGCTACCTATCACATTTTGTTTGCTTTAGATACTTGCACAAGTGCCACCATTGCCTACATAACGTTTGTTCTTGTGTTTGAGTGTCTGCCATTTATTGCAGTATTATACCGCTACTTGTACTTTGTATACCTTTGTAACCTGCACACGTCACTTTTTCCTCCTATAATGTACCGTTTGCTACCTCTTGTACATTGTTTGCTCACATTTGTCACTTTTGCCTCACTTAACTTAATGTTTGCTGTTGTAATTTGTTCACTTGTAAGTTTCCCCTTTTCCCCTCGGGTAAAGTCAGCGCTATATAAAAACGTATAAATAAATAAAAAAGAGTATGGGACTGCAGGGACACGTCCCTATAAGGAGAGAGGGTGAGCGGAAGGAGACTGGACAGCTGTTGCTCTTACTTTTGTTTATGGATTTCAATGCTCGTGTGTAGTCGCCGCGCTGTCCGGCTCACTTCGCTCCATATAGAGGTCACTCCGGCTGCCGCCATCCCGAAAGTTCAGAGCGAGTGTGTCTGACCACCGAACCCGGCAGCACCGCCGCCGACACAGAGAAAGGACTTACTCGCCGCCCAGTGCTCCGCCCCATGCTGGCAGCCAGCCGGGAAGGGGGCCACCAAGAGGACCGACTTGGTAGGTTAGCCGCTCTACGCTGAAGTATCACACATAGCCTTGTGCTGTATTTCAGTGGAAATTCATGTGATTGCTCTATTTTTGTCGGTAATCACTCGCCCAGGTTCTTCGTAATTGCTGCGTTATATAGCTAGGTTATTATAAGAGAACTTCGTAAGAGAATCATATAAAACGAAATTTATATTCCCAAATGCAAAATAAGAAGTTAGATCTTCTTCGTGCGCTGAGCAAGTTATTTTAAAAACAATGTCAGGCTACTCGCATTTAGTGAAGGCCACTGCTTCGCTTCAGTCAAGACCGCCATCTTAAGGTGGTGTCATTAAGTATTCAATACATAGGCGGATCATTTGTAAGAGAAAATAAATCAGAATTACTCTTTGCATTTTCATGTGGCTGCTGGAGAGCTTTTCGTTGTGGTTGATCTTCCGTAAGAACAGTACGTATACTGTTGTAGCAAACTTGTTAATGCTTGTGTTTGATGCTTATAATGCTGTTAATTTTTGTCCCAGTAATGATGTATGAGGTAATTAGAGGCTTGCCAGTTGGTGGCGGCAGTCACTTAATGATTCTGTGCGGTTAAGCAGTAAACTTAGAACGTTCTCTCTCGCAAGCCTTCTTTTATGTTAGTTGAATGGAATGTCAAGTATGTGCCTACCCTGTGTGGTGCGGTACCAGAACAAGCTGGGCCCGAGGGACAGACACTCAGAGAGCCCCAAGAACAGTGCAAGGGGGAAAGGACCACCATGTTTCTCCGAGGTCAAGCAGAAATGCCTCGGAGAAACGCACTGTCATTTTTTCGGATTCGGGGGCGTGTTTTTTTTCTCTCCTCTTCCCATTGGCTGGAATGTAAACTTCCAGCAAATGGGAAGAGGAGAGAAAGAAACTAAAAAACACACCTCCGAATCCCAAAAAGACAGGGCTTAAATGAACAGACGCCCCTCTCCTCCAAAGGCTGGCCTCCGTTTAGGAAGCCAGCCAATGGAGACGAGGGGCGGGTTCAAGCCCCACTCTGAAAAACATAAGATCTCTCCAGCGAGACTGCACAAGCGCAGCCTACGCAGGCTGAGACCTAATACCTGGAGACTGTATGGGAAATAATTACTTGCTATGTTGCATGAGGAACCAAGTGGGGAGGGGGGGGGGGTTGTCAGGTTCCAACTTCAACCACTAGATGGCGGAATATGCCCAGTATGTGAATCTAAGAGACGTCCATGCTGCAAAACATTTGTATCTAGTGCACTCTGCTAAGACAATAGTACCTAGCAGCAATCAGGTTCTGCTACTCATGCTTTACAGACAAACTAAACATACACAAGAAGCGACGAATAAATAAAAAATGTCCAGCCAATTCAAAACTTTGCATTTTACTGGGTTTTTGTTTTTTTATGTAAAAAGAATTGATTTCTACAGAAAATAGGATTCAAATAACGATCACGTTATTGGCTGGAACAATCAGCAGCCTTTTCTCCTGACCCCCGCAGGAGCTCTCAGGGACGGGGTTCATCAACCTGTCAAATGAAGATTAGAACAAGTCAGCTTTGTAAGTTGAAGAAGAAGACGTGTGTAATTTTCAAAAGAACGTCGGCTCAGAAACCTTGTCACCATTTTAGTAAGTCAGATAAGATGGGTTATTCACCTAAAAAATTTGGATTTTAAAGCTCTGTGCCCGCCAAATATGTACAACGTCTTAAATCACAGTTGCCTAACGAAGGCCAGATCCAAGTCCAGTTTTCAGAAGATCTGCATAGCATGCATCTACATATATGAAATATTAACTTAAATAAGTTCAGATACACAACCAGTGGAAACTCTGAAAACCTGGCACTAGTTAGGTCTATGGTGGCTAGTATTATCCAGGACTCGGTAGAAAGACCTGACCAGTCTGATGCAGACAACTACTAGACTAGGCTGGTGCTAAGACTGCTGGTCCAACAAACTCAACACTGGCTTTGAGTGAAAATCACACACTGGACAATTGGCCATCATTATTTACCAATTGGCACCGATTGGCTGCTTGGAGATGAATGGGGAGCAGATAAAGAGGGAAAGCTTGCACTGTCCTTTCACTTTGATTATGGAAATGAATTATATTTGACTAAGTATGCAGGACCCTCTTGGAAATCTAGATCATTGAAGAAGTTGTGCGGGGAGGTCTGTGGTTAAAAATTATTTTTTTTTATACGTTATAATTGTAATGTTTCAATTTTAAGAAGACTATTGAGCTTGATGTAAGGCCCAGATAACAATTTTGATTGACCTGGGCATTGCCCACAACAATTCCTTTAGGGAAACATTTTTTTAAATGATATTAAGTTGCATGCATGTGGTAGACATAATGTAGAAAAATGTATTGTTCACATATGTAAACAATTCGACATTTGTTCAAAAAACACTTTCACACTTTTCATTCATAAAGAGAAATTATAGCTCACATTTTACATAAAAACACAATTTTTAAACCAGAAGCTACAGCCATAAATCATAATAGAAATAATTGTAAGTGTTGAGTGAAACTAAATATGAGTGAAATGAGACCTTTGTCAGGCATTTCCAGTGACCCTTGGTTAGGCATCATCAACACCACCACACACAGGGGGGTGGAAGTGGTGTCACTCATTACCCCCACCATGTACCACAAAGACAAACACTGAAAAATGTGTTGAATTTTAAACTGATAGATTTTACAATCCTGGTTTAAGATGCTCGACTCCTTATTTATTATTATATTGTTAAGTACTGTGTCAGGTTTCACATTTCAAAGTGGCAGAAAAGAATCAGAGAAGGTAAAGGCCAGGTGGAAACAGAGCTCTTCTTCGAAACGGGCAGTGGAATCAACTGTGATTTTCAAAACTGACACTTAAATTGGGGCAAACCTCTCTGCAATATGCCCCACCCATACCACAAAAGAAACAGCTGAGTCAATGATATTGTTAATGTCTATTGCCACGACCCTAGACATCCTTCTAGGTCTTATTGTGATAATCTGTGGCCCACCTGTTTTGAACTCACATCCTTACCTACAAGACACCTAGAAACAGATACACATTCTGGTATGGGTAATCTCCTCCTGTCATTCAACAATGACGCGTTCGCTTTTCAACCCACTCTTCCACATTTTGAGGAATAGATCTTTGGGCCCCTGTGGCTTGCCTTCCTGCTGGAAGTGTGCCAGGCCTCCTCTGACTCCTGACTTCATACACTTGCTATTTTGCCTCAAGAAGTCTCACTTGGACCCTGTGGGGCCTTGAGGAGAGGGACAAGTGGCTCGCGGATGTTTGTTGTCAGCCCATGCATGTTACCCCCAAGTCATCTGTTCTGAGCTTACATCCATCTATGTAAAACACCCAGCAGCGGGTACACATCTCTTAATGCGTTATCTTATCTGGTCACTCAAGGTTGAACTTTTCCCATCACAACCTGCTCTTTTAAATGTTGTGGGAATTGCTGGTTGGACTGCTATGGAGGTTATATGTGCTAGCAGTCTAATAGGCCTCCTGGAGTGTCTGTCTTCACAGGCTGAATCTTTAGCCTTGTGCAGTCTCACTTTGACTCTTGAGAGTCGTGGTGACTTGGGGAGGGGACAAGTGACTCACTGTTAGGTTTCCATGGCTGGTAGACTGCTTCAATATTGCACTCACTGGCAAGTGTAAGGTTAGATAATTGATGCCCACTATCCAACACAACTACACCAGAAAACATGTGTGACATATTTTCTCTGGAGCCATATTTCTCTTCTCCTCGTGCTCTTGTATTACTCAGCTCCTGTAAGAAGCAGGGACTACACGGATACCGCTGATGGCATTTGTGGCCTAGAAACAAACAAACCAAAAGATTTTTATTATTACCAATTTAACTTTGGATACTGATATGAAGTGGGATAAATAAATGTCGTATAAAGCAAAACAGGATATACAACTGGCAGCAGCAATTTATCAAGTCTCCAGTTGAAGTCCACGTTTCAATCAGAAATAGATCTTTAACCACAATAAGTGACCGTTATCAGGAACCTAGGGGCGATTGTATATACTCCCTGGTTGTGACATATAATTACATGTCTTGATAAAGGTGGTAACTATAAGGAGAACCCACCGAAACGCGTCGACGCAATGACTGGTAGAATTCAAGCCTCCAACACCAAAGTTGATATGCTGATGTCGTAGCGATACAATACTGGTGTTATCACAATGGAGCCAGAATATACAATTCGTACTCAACAATTTTATGTTGTACCTGTTCTCTCTGTTCCCAATTGTGCAGGTCGCAATTGGGTGTATTGTTTTAATTGTGTTTTAGACTAGGGATCTAGATCAGTCAGCCCTACTATTGTGTTTTTTTAAATGTATTCAAAATAAATGAATTTTTAACTTCCAATATGTTTTTGTTGTATGTACTTGTGACATTGTAAGGTTTGGTATTGCAAACCTGGGCTCAGTTCTGTTTCATGGTAACTCTCATACTTTGGTTGGATAACCCCATTTCCCTTGGTTTTCTCAAGGGATACCTCTCTACTTTACACTCAAAATTAATTCCACATGATATACTGACATTTGTTTTATCAACTATTTAATTCACTTTCTTCCCTATAATGTGTTAACTTTTGAGATATTTGTAAATAGATTGCAGTCTCTGTAGGTATTTATTGTGTCGCCCTCTAGTACCCAATCTACAAGTAGAGTGGTATTATTACGGTAACAATAAAAAAATTAAGAAATCAAATAAATCTCATGACAGCTAACCCTGCTACCCTTTGGGTCAGAACCATAGCAAGTGAGTTTACATCCTGATGGCACAGGTGTGTCTTGTTATAGCAGGTCATGTCTGGTTTACCTGTAATGGAATCCTCCTATGGTATTCTCGAAAATCCAGACACCACGTCTTTTATGATTCTTATCTGAGAAGGCTGCGGGAGCGCGATCACACTCTTCATGTAACAGTCCTTCCTGCGGTGGAAAAAAAAACCACGTTGATTAGATTTACAACTTACTCAATAATGTCCATTTTGAAGCAGGGGTATAACGGGCTCTAAACTTCCTTGATATAATTATGTATTACACTGGATTGTCACTAGGTTTTAGCAGATAATTTGCCATATTTGTACATACATACCTTCATTATTTGACTACTACGTTGCTCTATTTGCACACAACGCAAAATAATTACAACTGCTAAAACAAGACCAAACATTTTTCGTACTCAATTTATTGAGTGAAATGAGGCCTTGATGGCGTTATTTACGGGTGTTATTGCTAAAACAGGCGCAGAGTATTTGCGTTCATTTTAGGACTTGCACCGATTTAGGACAAAGACGTTTGAGCTTCAAATTAAAGTCATAAAAGACACAACTAATAAGCAAAGCACACAAATGCCCAAAAATAAATGTTGAGAAACTGATATTGAAAAATGTACTGCTGCAAACTATCTTTTTGCGAACTGATGAAAAATAAGCATAATTCTCAAATTTTTGATCAGACCTCCAGGAAATAATTTTAAAGAGAAATGCCAGTTGAATATAGCTACTTTGATCAAATTTTTCCCCGTGAAGCTTTGTTTTTCTCTTATCCAGCAGGAAGTGCAATTTCTTTCTTTGGAAGTTTTAATGTGTTGCTCGCATAATGGATTACAAGGGGAAGACAATTAGAAATTCTGACAAATTTTCAAGGTGAAATTTTTTTGAAAGGGGATAATTATGTGGTATTTTCCCTGTGAAAGGCTGCTTGGGTTCAATTTGCATGCTATGTTTCATGACAGGAACTGATTTTTGCCTGATCCTATTTTTAGGCCTGGCGTTAGCCAAGACCTTTTGATGTTTCTTAAATATGTGTACAATACTTACATATTGGGGCTTTTAGCCATCAATCTTCATTCCATTGGTCAGTTGTTTTTGCTTCTGCCCAATACAGCATTTAGCATAGAGCAGTGGGTCAGCCTACTTAATTCACATTTCCTCTTTACTTGTAGTGACTGCATTTTGCTCTTACAACGAGCACATCCGCACACAAGCTAGTCCCCTTCAGGGCCAGTGTTTTTGTTTTTACCTTATAATTTCTTTTGTTTTACCTATGTATTTAGAACTTGATGTGATCGCAGGATGCTGTTGGTGCACTTTCCAGTTTTATCAGATCCCATCTCCTGCCAATGCCGTTGTAAATTTCTTTTGGAGTGGTTAGTGTTTTTGACTGCTGCTGTTTCACAGCATACCAGAATGTGTCCATTTGACACTGTTTTTGTATATTGGTACATCTTTTTTCTTTGTTTATTTACTTCCTTTCCTTCTTATTCTTCCTTCTCTTGACTTATTTCCTTCTTTCCTTTTCTTTCCCCTCTAGACATTTAATTCTTACTTTCTTCATTTACTCTTTACTGCTGTCTTTCCTTCCCATTCTTGACCTCTTTCATACCTTCTTTCCCTCTCTCCTTTGCTCTTTCCTACTTTTCCCCTTCTCTTTCCCGCTTACCTTGTTTTACCTTTCATTCTTGCCTTTTTTTGCTCTCATCATCTTTCCCTTCTCTTTTCTTTGCTGTATTTCCTTCACTCTTTACTTTACTCTGGCTTCTTTTCCTTTCCCCCCTTTCTTTTTTCCTTCTCTTCCATTCCTCCTTTCTTTCCCTCTTGCCTTCCTTCTTTCCCTTTTTTCTTACCTCTTATTTTTTGCCTTCTTTCTTGCCCTTTCCTTCTTTTACTTTCCTAAACACCCTTTCCTTCTTTTTTCTCTTTCCTCTCTATATCTTTACTTCTTTCTCTTTCTTCCTGTCTTTCCTTCATGCTTAACTTCTTTATTGCCCTCTTTTCTGTTTTTCTTCTCTTGCCTTGCCTTCTCTCTTACTTGCCTTCTCTCCTCTTTCCTTCTTTCCATCTTTTTTCTATTCTTTCCTGCTCTAACCTTCCATTTCCTTTTCTCTATCATTCCATATTTCCTTGTTTTCTTTTCCTTCTTTCTTTCTTGCCTTGCTTCTTGCACATTTGTTGCCTTCCTTCTTGCCATCTTTCTTTCCTGCCCTCTTGCTCCTTCTTGCCACCCATGCTTCTTTCTTTTTAGCCATCATACTTTCTCCTTACCCTTTCTCTTCCCCTCTCTCACCCTCTTTCCCTCTTTTTCCTTCTTCCTTTCTTGCCCTCATTCTCTTGCCTTCTTGCCCTCCTTCTTGCCTTCTTCCCTCTTTTGTTAAATACCTTGATATATTTCTTCAGCCAATACCAGACTTATTAACTCATTAAGTAGTTCCCGTCAGCGACAGATAGTACTATAATAACTCGTGTTTTTGAGACCCAAAACGTTTTTTTGCCTGTCACAAATGTTTTATTTTTTACATTGACAAGAGCTGTGCATATTCCAAAATCAAGTGTTGCAAAACCCATAACAAAACAAGAATTGCCAGAAGGCTGATGGCCAATGTCTGACCTATTGGCTTTGCCAATGCTTGTTACACAATGGTCATTCATCTGAAGTAAATACTAATTGCTTTTGTATGGTTTAGTGGAAGTGCTATTTTTCCCTGCTCTGTAGGCGGCAAAATACACAATATTGCCCACCATCATATTTAGGGAGTCCACTTTTATGCTATTTTTGGTTTTTACATATAACTAAAGACAGAAAAATATTGTATCTTCCTTTGTGAGTCTCTACATTCTCTCTGTCTGGAGGGGCAGGCCACCTCCAATTCCAGAAGCAATAAAAACCTGGCATTTCCCTTCAATATAAACACAAGTTATTAACTATGATGAATTCAAACTATAACAGAATGCCCAGCTGTGACTCCTCAAACACTCTCGAAACATTTCACGCATATGCGTAACGTAACCAACATCTCCCACTCTCTACATCCAAAAGCGCACTAACCACACACCTCTAAAAAGGGTGCCCAGAAACCTCCCAGATTGCTGTGTACATGGGCAGCGCAGATGATAAAAAAAAATATGGATTCCAAAAGAAGTTCAGTTAGCTGTACACATGTGCTATTACAACAATTCTCATATTTTCAGATGAGTGTATTTTTTTCTTGTACATGGCATTAATACCCTACACAACTTGTGAACAGTCATTTATCTGTCAAGTTGATGTGCAAATTTACTAGATGCAACTTCGTTCTTATACCAAACACAAAACAAACATGAAAAATACCTAGAATATGAGAACAATTCAATATAGATAAACATTGCTGGAGACGTCAACCCAATATATAGGGCCTACCTCGTCTTACTTGCAAGTCTGTGGTGAAGTTGTGGCGGAGGCGAGCTATTGAAGCATATATATATATATATATATATATATATATATATATATATATATATATATATATATATATATATATATATATATATATATATATATATATATATATATATATATATATGTGCAGGAACTCCAAAATGCCACCTCCACTCGTAAAGAACTGGCGAAGCAGGAGACAGACCACAGGTTTCAGGAAACTGTTTTTTTATTTGCAGGTTTTGCTAGTACAACCGACCATGAAGCGTTTCGGGCTTTGCAGCCCTTGTTCACATGCAAGGAGTAGCTGCATTAGGTGATTTTTAAAGTGCATTGTGCTCCGCCCTCAGGCCGCCTCCCACTAGGTCACATGGTCTATTGACATGAATAACAGACTTGATGCGTCTGAATACACAGTTAAGCAACAGATTTAATGCAATGATGCAATTTTGTTGATGGTATATTCATATTCATTAACCATAATAAAAATTGTTTGTGGGTTAATGTATATAATAGTCCAATTTCTGCATAAATGCATTTATAGACTATAGACATCATATTCTATGTATATTTAACATAGGGTTCCAACCCACAAATGAAAAGAGAAAAATAACCGGGTAAATCCGATATGTCATCATAGATAGGGATGAACAATCTTGGAAGCTAGAACAATGTCCTTTATAATAAATTCCAAAGGACCTATGTACATATGTGTGAGGGAATGGGCGGCCGGATGTGCAAATGAGCAAAAAAAAAAGTGCTGTAGTGTCAAACACCTGAAGCTAAGACAACCTTGTCTGTAGTGCAAAGAGGCTAAATCTAAAGTGCAAATATTCACATCACAAAAGTGGTACAATCCATGATATATATGTGTGTTCCTGTTAACAGAGAATGCATATACGAACATTATCAGTAATCTAAACATGTACAAAGCCATATTTGTATGATAAAAGGTAAGTAAAAAATGCTATTCTAAAAACAATAATTCATCATGATTTTACAAGTGTGGAATAAATATAGTGATAAAATATGCAGCGATAAAAATGAAAGTGTAAAAAGGAAGGAATGCCACAGATGTAAAATGGCCGAAGGACAGAGATATATTAATGAAAGGGATATGCTAAAATCTAATAGATAACAGGGAACCTGACTATCTATTGTGCATCATAAATAGTAAAGTTTATCCCTTCTTGTAATCCAAAGAAGTATGGGTGGGCAACAGGGAACCTGACTGCCCACCCAACTGGAGATACATCGTGATGAATCAGACATTTGATGACTGTAATAAGTTAATTTCAAGCAGGATTGATGTAAAACTCAAATATTAATGCAGGGCATAAATAGATGAATGAATCAACATACAGTTGAAACAGGAATTCAGAACACGACAATTACAACAAGGACCCTGGGCTCTATAAGAAGTTGTTTATAACTTCAGTGTTATTAAGCCCATTGGGCCACTTACTGTCGAACTGGAGAATGAAACGTGTTTCCAACTGTCTTAGTAGCAACTCCCTGTTACCTCCTCTACGCAAAGGAGGTACCGACCCTACTACATAGTACCTTAAACACTGCAGATCTTGATTGTGTTTTAGCGCAAAATGACGCGCCACTGGGTAGGCTTGATCATTGTGGAGTATTGCTCTAAGGTGTTGAAGAATTCTGACGTGCACCTGGGCTTTTGTGCTGCCAATGTAGTTAAGACCGCAGGTGCACGTCAGAACATAGACTGCAAAATCAGTTTTACAATCATGGTTGCCCTTGATAGGAGTTTCACTCATGCTAAATGGTGTACGATAGTGAGTCATATTTACACCAAATTTGCATGCTCTGCAATGTGTGCATTTGTAAAAACCTGCTTTAGCTTTTAGCCATGTGCCCTTTGATTTTAGCTCCGGACTGCTGGTATCTAAAGAAACTCCCATATTTCTAGCCCGTCGAAAGGTGACAGTAGGAGTCCGGGGCAAAGTGGAATTGAGAATGTTGTCCGTTAAGACTATTGGCCAATTTTTCCGGATAATCTTTTGAATGGCCTTTTCATCACTGCTGTAGGCTGTGATGAATCTCGGACAAGTAGTATTTTTCAACACTGTATTGGCAACAGACTCAGTGTATTCTGAATCAACATTAATATTTGGCAAAAGGCTCTCCCTACTTCTCAACCTAGCTTTAGCTAAAGCTTGGTTAAAGGTGCGATCAGAGTAGCCTCGGTCTTTTAGCCGGGCTTTTAGTTCAGTAACACACCTTTCAAAATCAGTGGCAATATATATACACTTTAAGATGAAGGATCACAGGAAAACAGCAGTCAGCCAGGGCAAAAATCTGGATCCCAAAGGATACAATGAGTCACAAAGAAATAAAATATCCAAGAAAGAAGTTACACACACACACACAGACAGTCAGACACACACACACACACACACAAAAAAAATCAGGAGCAATCATAACTAGTTATGCTTTTTTACATTATTACTGGTTTATTTACGTGCTTTATTTTTTCAGAATTTGTTTATTTTGTATTGTTTAATATGAATTATTTATATATGTACTTGATATCCAGCATTCGATTTTTAATATAAATACATAAAAGTATTTTTTTAAATGTATTATGATCTACTTCCTTATCAACCAATTTAACTGGTCATAAAAAATATAGTTCAAATTCCATTTGTTTACGTTTTTGATTCAGGTTTTGCTTCCGTTTTAGCTGGGGAGGTGTGTTTCCTGCTTTCCCACCAGCTGTAAACCACCCCTTAGTCATGGAAAACTCCAAATAAACTTCAGGCTAACTTGAATGGACGAAGGCGGTGCTGGAGGTACAGCAAGCTCATGCACACACAGCGCCCTGCTTTCCTCCTCTCACTCCTATCATCCTCAGTGCATTGAACAGGTTGAAGGAGCAGCTTGCACCAAAATTAGCTTTGAGAACTGTTCGCAGAAGGAAATGTCACTTTACTACTGTGATATTTCACACTGGTAACACATTAATCCTATTATTACACAGCACTCATATCAGTGATTACCAACGTGCTGGGCTGCTTCAACACTGTAGTGCATGAAATGGCAGAATAGAACCAGTGAAAGAGATTCACTCTAGGCAGGAGTTCCAGTGACAGAATCCGTTGCAGCAGGCCCCTGCAGTGATAGATCTACACTGTACACAGGTGCACTGACAGACATATGCCGTGGGCTGTCTGCACCAGTGACGGCGATACTCTGTTGGCTGGTGCGCTGAAAGTGATGCACTGTGCACTGGTGCATCAGTAGTGACAAAAGTGCACTGCGAAGTGAAGCACGAAAGTGAGAGATACATTGGAAACAGGTGCAGTGACCGAGATACACTGTAGGCTGGAGCACATCAACGACAGGTGCACTGTGACAGGAGCTCAGCAGAGCCAGTGATTCACTGTAGTACAGGTCAGAGTAGAAACAGAGATACTCTGCAGACTGTAACCTCAGCAGTGACAGAGATTGGGTGCAATCAGGAGCGCAGACATAACATAGATTCACTGTACACAGGTGCAGTGGCAGAGATGCACTGCAGGGAGGAGCTCACTACTAAGATACATTATAAGCAGGCGCAACCGCAGTGATATCTCGTAGACTGGAGCTCAGCAGTGACAGACACACTGTAGACGCCTCAGTCCCAGCAGTGGAAGAGGTGCCCGTAGACCGGTGCTCAGTAGTAAAACAGATACATTGCATCGATTGCACCGTAGACCCGTGCTCAGTGGTAAAACAGATACATTGCTCTATGTGCAGTGACAGTGATACATTGCAAAAACAACAGTTGATGGGCAGAATGCAGAACAATGTCATACATTCACCCCAGTACAGAGATCTGGGCCTAAATCCATCGCTTGTTTGCTCACCATACCATTCCAGTTTGAACCCAGCCATATGCAAATCAGTCTTGACCCTGTTCCCCGATAGGAACAATCCAGCCCAAACTGCCAAGCCAGGTCCTCCCTGGACAGGAAACAAGCATCCTAGGACCGGTTTCGGGCTTTCAACCCTCATCAGCCAGGATAGCTTGATTCCAGGGGCGCGGAGGCACGGGACTCACGTCTGAGCATACCCGTCCCACTCGGGGTGACAAATGCAAAAACAACAGTTGATGGACAGAATGCAGAACAATGTCATACATTCACCCCAGTACAGAGATCTGGGCCTAAATCCATCGGTTTTTTGCTCACCATGCCATTCCAGTTTGAACCCAGCCATATGCAAATCAGTCTTTACCCTGTGTCCCATGGGAACAGTCCAGCCCGAACTGCCAGGTCCTCCCTGGACTGGAAACAAGCATCCTGGGACCGGTTTCGGGCTTTCAGCCCTCATCAGCCAGGATAGCTTGATTCAAGGGGCATGGAGAGCACAGGACTCACGTCTAAGCATACCCGTCCCACTCAGGGTGACAAATGCAAAAACAACAGTTGATAGACAGAATGCAGAACAATGTCATACATTCACCCCAGTACAAAGATCTGGGCCTAAATCTATTGTTTTTTTGCTCACCATGCCATTCCAGTTTGAACACAGCCATATGCAAATCAGTCTTGACCCTGTGCCCCCTGGGAACAGTCCAGCCCGAACTGCCAACTGCCGGTCCCAAGATGCTTGTTTCCGGTCCAGGGAAGACATGTTATGTTATGTTATGTTAAAATTCTTGTAAAACGCACCTACACCCAATGGTTTCATGGCGCTGTGAGCAAAAGAGGACGGACAGTCAGAAGTTGAGGCAACAGAGAGAAGAAGTTTTTAGTCGTAAGCTTTACAGAACAAGAAAGTTTTCAGGAGGGACCTAAAATGGGCATAAGAATAGGTAAGTCTGAGCTCCAGGGGGAGTGCATTCCAGTGCGAGGGGGCGAGAAAAGAAAATCTGAGGCTACCATGCTTTTTGCGCTTAAAAGTGGGAGTCGTGAGGAGGGCGAGATGGGAGGAACGAAGGTTGCGCGATGGGAGTTAGTAGTGAAGGAGAGAAGAAATAAAAACCGGGCCAGTGCCGGCCAGGGCTTTAAAGGTGATGCAACCTAATTTAAATTCACAGCGTTTGGCCACAGGGAGCCAGTGAAGGGTTTTAAGCAGGGGACGAACATGGTGGTGTCTGGGCTGATGAAAAATTAATCTCGCAACCTGATTCTGCACCAGCTGCAAACGGTTCAGCTGGTATGCAGAAATTCTGACATAGAGGGAGTTAGCGTAATCGATCCTGGAGATTACAAGTGCCAGAAGGGCCAGGGTAAGGGCCTCTGTAGTGAGGAAGCGAGATATTTTGCGGATCTTTCGAAGGTAGAAAAAGCTATAAGAGATCACAGCATTAATGTGGGGCTTCATTGAGAGGTCCTTACAAATATTAACTCCCAGGCTCTTAGCAGAGTCGGCAGGGCGAGGTGGAGAGCCAAGACACGAAGGCCAGAAGTTGGAACTCCAAGGATTGGAGGCGCCCCCGATCAAGACCAACTCTGTCTTGTCGGGGTTGAGCTTTAGATGATTTTCTCCCATCCAATCACTGATAAGGCACAAGGTGGACTGAAAGTTGTGAATGGATTGGTCAGAGGAATCAATGTCAAAAACCAACTGAATGTCATCCGCATAATTAAATGCGGTGACATTGCTACCACGTAAAGAACGAATAAGGGGAGTGAGGTACAAATTAAACAGGAGGGGAGTAAGGGAAGAACCCTGAGGGACACCACATGTCAACTTAACTTTATCCACTAAAAAGTGGGAGAGGCGAACTGCCTGGTGCCGATTGCTTAAGAAGGAGCAAACCCACTCAAGGGCTGGCCCCTGGATGCCGGCACCTCTGACACGGCCGACCAGAATATCGTGGTCGACCGTGTAAAAAGCAGCCGACAAATCCACGAGCACCAAGGCCTGGCTAATCGTAAGGTCCGCCCCTCTCCGCAGCTCCTCCATCACTGAGAGTATAACTGACTCAGTCGAATGGGCGGGTCTAAAACCAGCCTGTTGGGAATCAAGGAACTGAGTATGTTCGCTGAAGGAGCTCAAAAAGTTAGTGACATGGACCTCCAGAACTTTGCTAAGGAAAGGAAGGAGGGAGATAGGACGAAAGTTACTCATCAGAGACGGGTCGGCATTAGGCTTCTTTAGGAAAGGTACCACTTTGGCGGTCTTAAAGGAGTCGGGGACCAAACCGAGTCAAAGGGAGTTGTTGAGAAGTGTCAGGGGCGGCTATGGACAGGCAGTAAAGGCCTCTCGCAGGACATGGGGGGGCAGCAGTCTGTGGGGGAACTAGAGGCCACCTTTTTTAATAGAACAAAAAATTCCTCCTCCGAGATCTAGGGTATCTGTACAGCTAAATGGGGACTCAGAGTTGCGGGGATAGTGGCGGGGATCAGTGTAGATAATGGCATGCAGCGAGAAATACTGTTTTTAATTTTAACAATTTTATCCACAAAAAAGGAGTTAAGGGAGTCACAAAGTGCTTGGGAAGGAAGAGGTTTAATGGTCACCCTGTCTGGGTGTGACAGTTCTTCCACAATGGAAAAAATATCTTTCGCCTTGGTGGCAGAATCTACAATTCTTTTAGAAAAATATAAGGTTTTAGCCTGAATAATGCTTTGCTTATAATCTTTAAGTAGTAGTAAATGCTAATTTTTTCTCGGGATCATGGCTTGGCAGTTGAGGCTAGACTGTTCCCATGAGGCACAGGGTCAGACTGATTTGCATATGAACATGTCTGAACTGGGGTGGTGGAGTGAGCTAAAGAATGATGATGGATTAAACCCAGATCAGTTGACTGGGGATGAGTGTTTGATTTGCTCAAGTGCTCCGTCCATCATTCCCTTAGGTATCGCTTTGTTCACCCTAAGTTGGCAGGGTATGCCCAAACGTGGGTCCCTTGCTCACTTTGCCACTGGATTCAAGATAGCCTGGCTGATGAGGGTTATGATCCCGACACCGGTCTTGGATGCTTGTTTCCGGTCCAGGGAAGACATGGCTTGGCAGTTCGGGCTGGACTGTTCCCATGAGGCACAGGGTCAGATTGATTTTGCATATAGCCATGTCTGAACAGGGGTGGTGGAGTGAGCTAAAGAATTATGATGGATTAAACCCAGATTAGTTGACTGGGGGTGAGTGTTTGATTTGCTCAAGCGCTCCGTCCATCATCCCCTTTGCTATTGCTGTGATACACTGTAGGCAGGAGCTCAGTGGTGACAGACATACATTCTACACACATGCAGTGACAATGATAGACTGTAGGCAGTAGCTCAGTGGTGACAGGTGCACTGTAGAGAGGATCATAGCAGTGACACAGATTTACTGTAGACACATGTCTGTCCAAGCGGTGACAGCTGTGCACTGTACACAGATGAAGAGATAGAGATACATTGTAGACTGGGGCACAACAGTAAGCAAGACACACTGGAGACAGGCACAGAGATCCTCTTTGGGCAGTAGTGCAGCAGTGGCAGAGCTTCAGCATATACACAAGTTCTAGCAGTGGCAGAGACCACACGTGCACAGGTGCTCAGCAGTGAGATATTCAATGCACAGGTGCTCAGCAGTGACAGAGACCACCCGTGCACAGATGCTCAGCAGTGAGATATTTAATGCACAGGTGCTCAGCAGTGACAGAGACCACCCGTGCGCAGGTGCTCATTAGTGAGAGACCACCCGTGCACAGGTGCTCATTAGTGAGACCACCCATGCACAGGTGCTCAGCAGTGACAGAGACCACTCATGCACAGGTGTTCAGCAGTGACAGAGACCACCCGTGTACAGGTGCTCAGCAGTGAGAGATCACCCGTGCACAGGTGCTCAGCAGTGACAGATCACCAGTGCACAGCAGTGACATATCACCCGTGTACAGCAGTGACAGATCACCCGTGCACAGGTGCTCAGCAGTGACAGAGTCCACCCATGCACAGGTGGTCAGCAGTGAGATATTTCATGCACAGGTGCTCAGCAGTGACAGAGACCACCCATGCACAGGTGCTCAGCAGTGACAGATATTCCATGCACAGGTGCTGAGCAGTGCGATATTCCATGCACAGGTGCTCAGCAGTGCGATATTCCATGCACAGGTGCTCAGCAATGACAGAGACCGCCCATGCATAGGTGCTCTGCAATGACAGAGACCACCCGTGCACAGGTGCTCAGCAGTGATAGAGACCACCCATGCACAGGTGCTCAGCAGTGAGATATTCCATGCCCAAGTACTCTTCCAACTTCTCAGGGAGCGCAGCAGCCGAACAGAGCAAGATCGACTAGTGTGATCCCATCTTGTCCAAAGAGGAAGAAGAACGTTGCATTCACACTCCAATTGACCAAACAGAGACAATTAACATGAGACACTTAAAATGGAGGAGACCTTGCTCTGAACAAGAAATCAATTTAAGGTGGATGGAATGTCATTTTCTCAATTGCTGGAACAGATTTCTATCCCAAGCACTTCCTGTCTCAAAGGCCATTGGAGGAAGTGGCGTTCAGTGTCCTGCACTTTGCTCCCAGGTCACCAGGATGTTCAATATCTCCCAAGGGTTTAAGTAGGTAGGCCAACTCACTTGTAAATAAATGTAATCAAGCCATTGGCTGCCATGAATAGCATCATTGAGGAATCCATGGCCCAGCAATGACATCATGTATAGAGACAGAGGCTACCGGGGAAAACAGAAACTTTGTATCTGCTAACATAACATCCTGGTGAGACCCCCAGACTTCTGAATGGCACGAGGCCTTTGAAGTACAGAAGAACCTTCCTGTCACATTTGCTTATAGGTATCTGACTGTTGCATCTCTAACATTAATATGAAGCAAGGAGTTGGTTGAAGAGAAGTTTATTGAATTTCGAGTTCAAGGGTAAACCCACGAAGTTGGAAGCACTCTGGTGAAGCTGTTGTCCGATCGAGTCATCAAGCAGGAATCCCTACGGGACAAAAGCTGCACCATGGAGACAGAACATAACATCGCTAGGCATTCCAATTCCAAGCAATAGTTAAAGGGATACAACACTGACCCACCACATGTACACATCTCCTGGTCCCTATAACACATTACTGTTTGTAAGTGCACAGAACCAGCTAACTGGCGATCTGAGCACTATTTGAAACACTACCAACAGCACAATACATCAGAGCCATCTAATGCTGATAATCTGAGTACCAATACATTGCAATTAAAAAAAACATTAGCCACCTAGAGCTCGTTGATGCTCATCTCAAGAAGCAATTCAAATATTCATGTATTATTTCATTCTAGTTCTTGATGTTACATACAAGTGTGATAAGACATTTATTCAAAATTGACTTAAAGAAAGAATTTACCGTTGGGCTACGTTAGAAAAGTCGCCATCCACAAAGGTGAAAAACTGGCATAAAGGATCTTCTTTGCACAACTGTTGACATTGTTGGTCCGAGTCAACCTTGACCACCCCACGGTCATTTCCTGGAAAGTCCAATCCTTTAAAAATGTGGTCACTGCATCCTGCAAGAGAAGAGATGACAGCTGATGAAAGGACTGCACACTTCCACTTCTAGAGAACCATTCAAATGGAGTCTGATGGATTCTTGTTTACTGTGCTGTCAGCTCCTCTAAGAGTTTCCTTTACAAGCTGAATTGAGATGACCCCCTCTGTTTCCCCCAGTGAGGCTTGTGGGACCCTTTACAAGAGCAGTGAATTTTACCAACGTACATATACTTTGAAGAAAGATTCAACACTGGACATTTCGGGTCTGACTAGGTAGGCACAAATCAATCTCTCTTCTACATTATTATCCACCGGTCAGCTATACGAATTACAGATCCTGACAGCACTTAGACAAACAGTGTTACATGTTTCTTTTTCTATTCAGCATTTAAGTTTACAGCAAATCAGAAATTTCGATTTAACACGTGGAATGAAGAAGGCAACCTGTACATGTGTCTGCTATTAGAGACATGTTCTAGTAGTGCAGCTGCCAGGCTGTGATCGTGGGCCATGGGGCAAACATGGGCTACTGGGTCTCAACCTTGTGGGTTGTGATTGTATGCCTCTGTAGACTGGCAGTCCTGCCAACTATGGCTCTGCAAGCAGGACCAAGTAAAACCCCTTCAGCAGTGGACTTCCAGTGAGGTCACAGACTTCTCAGGGCGATATTGTGGGCAGCTCGAGCTCTGAACTCAGACACACATTATTATAATAAATGATGGTCCAACCAACTGCGTATGGACGCCAATTCACTGAAATTGCAGGGGTAGCAGAATTGACATCACACACCTTTGACATAAATACCACATCAAAAGTAAGCAATCTCATATGACCTATGACCCTTTGATGGAGCAAGGATTCGCACGTTAAGCGACTTGCTCGTATCATGAACCTCAAATAATGTTAATAAAAATAATCAATATGTTTTGTGTTACTAATATTGCACACTTTTACACTACACGGGGTGTCCTAGTGACGCTTGCCTATGTGTTTATTAATCCTAATAGCCATTCATGGTATACAGTGTAATCACTTTGTTCTGTATTTCTAAATTGTTTTCGCTAGCTTTTCATGTATCGTATTCTTTGGGCCTGGGAGGTGCTTACTACTCCATCTTGAATGCCCGTATGGTACCAGTCACGTGATGGGGGAAAAGAAAACCATGCAGCAGTGGAACCCAGCCAGCTGGCAGCCACAGCCGAGATGCTCCTGGGAACCGACCTGCGACCTAGCTGAACGAAGCTGAACTGTACATCATTTGATACAATTGTACCTGATTATTGTATTCACCATTGTTATGTGAAAATCATATGTCATGGGAAGTCAGAAACTAGCGGGTGGGTACAAAGATTGAATATTAAGCCTGAGAAAGTCTAAAATTTAGGTGGTGTGATGACTTAACCTCCTCCTTTGACCAATCAAAATTAGGGATCCTTACACTTGCAACATTGGGGGGTGGTACACTGACCCGAAAAACAGTACAACTAGCGTAGGTTTAGCTAGAGAAATTGTTCCACTTGTCCGAATAGCTGACCTGTCACTGACCCAATGCACTCTATACGTGACTGAACTCAGAGAGCTGCGAAGCACTCTGTTGGGAGGTTCGAGAAACCCATTCAGGGTTTTACTGCTGACTTAAAGTGCTGAAGAAGCACTTTGCTGGGAGGTTTCGAGAACCCAATCGGGGTTATTGGCAGATTCCTTGCAGAGAGGGAGTAGCGCAGGCGTTGCAACCGAAGCTGCAGGTGGATCACTGACAGAATTTCGACCTCCTAAATATCGACCTACAGGAATATCGAGTCAACAATATTGAGGGCAAAAATATCGACATCCTATCTACAACATGGTAAGTACAAAAATATTGAAAAAATAATATAGATGTAAAAAATATCGATGTTAAAAATATCGATTTTTTTTCTTTTAATATATATATGTAAAATAAAGTATATAACACTAATAAATAAAATCTACATATTTAAAAGTATCTATTAATGTTTAAATTTAATAAATAATACATATATATTAATAATACATTAATTAAATATATGCAGTAAATATATAATATATGTGTACTGAACAATAAGTATTAATAATTATTTTACTAATTTATAAATTAATAAAATATATTCTAAATTACTAATACATTTACAAACATAAAACAACATAAATAAAAGGTAACTAATATAAAGAATAAAATAAACATTTATTTTATTTTACAATTAATTATATAAAACTTTGGATAGCGTAAGGGTAAATTGTACTATTCCCACTCCAGAGAGTGCAACAGTAGGGAAAGCGTTGGATAGCGTAGGGGTAAAAATTACTATTCCCACTCCAGAGAGTGCAACAGTAGGGAAAGCGTTGGATAGCGTAGGGTTAAAAATTACTATTCCCACTCCAGAGAGTGCAACAGTAGGGAAAGCGTTGGATAGCGTATGGGTAAAAATTACTATTCCCACTCCAGAGAGTGCAACAGTAGAGAAAGCGTTGGATAGCGTACAGGTAAAAATTACTATTCCCACTCCACAGAGTGCAACAGTAGGGAAAGCGTTGGATAGCGTAGGGGTAAAAATTACTATTCCCACTCCAGAGAGTGCAACAGTAGGGAAAGCGTTGGATAGCGTAGGGTTAAAAATTACTATTCCCACTCCAGAGAGTGCAACAGTAGGGAAAGCGTTGGATAGCGTAGGAGTAGAAATTACTATTACCACTCCAGGGAGTGCAACAGTAGGGAAAGCATTGGATAGCGTAGGGGTAAAAATTACTATTCCCACTCTAGAGAGTGCAACAGTAGGGAAAGCGTTGGATAGCGTAGGGGTAAAAATTACTATTCCCACTCCAGAGAGTGCAACAGTAGGGAAAGCGTTGGATAGCGTAGGGTTAAAAATTACTATTCCCACTCCAGAGAGTGCAACAGTAGGGAAAGCGTTGGATAGCGTACGGGTAAAAATTACTATTCCCACTCCAGAGAGTGCAACAGTAGGAAAAGCGTTGGATAGCATAGGGGTAAAAATTACTATTCCCTCTCCAGAGAGTGCAACAGTAGGGAAAGCGTTGGATAGCGTAGGGGTAAAAATTACTATTCCCACTCCAGAGAGTGCAACAGTAGGGAAAGCGTTGGATAGCGTAGGAGTAAAAATTACTATTTCCACTCCAGAGAGTGCAACAGTAGGGAAAGCATTGGATAGCGTAGGGGTAAAAATTACTATTCCCACTCCAGAGAGTGCAACAGTAGGGAAAGCGTTGGATAGCGTAGGGGTAAAAATTACTATTCCCACTCCAGAGAGTGCAACAGTAGGGAAAGCATTGGATAGCTTAGGGGTAAAAATTACTATTCACTCTTCAGAGAGTGCAACAGTAGGGAAAGCGTTGGATAGCGTACGGGTAAAAATTACTATTCCCACTCCAGAGAGTGCAACAGTAGGGAAAGCATTGGATAGCGTAGGGGTAAAAATTACTATTCCCACTCCAGAGAGTGCAACGGTAGGGAAAGCGTTGGATAGCGTAGGGGTAAAAATTACTATTCCCACTCCAGAGAGTGCAACAGTAGGAAAAGCATTGGATAGCGTAGGGGTAAAAATTACTATTCCCACTCCAGAGAGTGCAACAGTAGGGAAAGCGTTGGATAGCGTAGGGGTAAAAATTACTATTCCCACTCCAGAGAGTGCAACAGTAGGGAAAGCGTTGGATAGCGTAGTAGTATAAATTACTATTCCCACTCCAGAGAGTGCAACAGTAGGGAAAGCGTTGGATAGCGTAGGAGTAAAAATTACTATTCCCACTCCAGAGAGTACAACAGTAGGGAAAGCGTTGGATAGCGTAGGGGTAAAAATTACTATTCCCACTCCAGAGAGTGCAACAGTAGGGAAAGCATTGGATAGCGTAGGGGTAAAAATTACTATTCCCACTCCAGAGAGTGCAACTGTAGGGAAAGCGTTGGATAGCATAGGGGTAAAAATTACTATTCCCACTCCAGAGAGTGCAACAGTAGGGAAAGCGTTGGATAGCGTAGGGGTAAAAAATACTATTCCAACTCCAGAGAGTGCAACAGTAGGGAAAGCGTTGGATAGTATAAGGGTTAAAGTAACATACTTATAAATAAAAGATTTTTGTAATTATAAAAAAATAAACTATTAAATAAATAGAAACCATATACAATACCTATACATAATTATAAAATACATGCTTAGCAAAATCTTATTTAACCTAAAATAAATTTAAAATAATACCATTTAATAATATTTTATTACCAATAATTAATTAACAATTATATTATTAGCAATACAATAATTTTTAATACATTATTAATTAATTAAATTTACATTACTTCCCACCATATTTCCCTATAAAACCACTACCCACAACATAACACATTTATCCATTTATGAATTAATGAAGATTAATTAGCAAATAATTAAAATTAATTAACTATTAATTAAAATTAATTACCAATTAATTAAATTTATTTTATAATTCCTACTAATTATGAATTAATTAACCATAATTAAATTACTTCCCAGCCTATTCCCCATAAACCCACATCCCGCTACAGAACATATATATCAATTAATCAATTATTTTTTTTCTCCAATTAATTAAAAATAATTAGCAATTAATTATAATTAATTAATAAATCCTACTAATTATTAATCAACTTACCATAATTAAATTACTTCCCACCCTATTCCCCTATAAACCCACAACCCGCTACAGAACATATATATCAATTAATAAATTAATTAAAATTATTTTCCAATTATTTACAAATATTTACCGATTAATTATAATTTATTAATAAATCCTACTAATTAATAATCAATTTACCATGATTAAATTACTTCCCACCCTATTCCCCTATAAACCCACAACCCGCTCCGGTACTAAAACATACAATTTTCTTATAAATTAATTTATTATTATATAAAATTAATACACATATAATAGTAATTATTTTAAATACTTAAGTTAAACATATAACACATACATAATAAAAAACTATAAAATAATACAAATATCGATATTAGTGTCATTGAAATTAGTTACATCGATATATATGCTATCGATATTACTAACTTCGATATTACTTACATCGATATAAAGAATTTCGATATTACTTACCTTAGGGTCGATATTCTGTCCTACGATATTCTTGACTTCGATATTATGCACCTTCGATATTTCGTACTCGATATTATGGTAGGTCGATATTTCCTACTCGATATTTTGACTGTGTACCGCTGCGGGTGTTGGTCGTACCCTTTGGTGAACCCAGTCCTGATCCAAATTCTGGGGTTATCCTGTCCTGACTGTCCATGAGCTGTACCTGCTCGCCTACTAGCACCTAAGTCCTTGAGGTTTCCTTCCCATCTTTTCCAACTGACCCGTGGCCAGGGTTGGTCTTCACTCTGTCCTAGGTAAATATAAGTCTGTGTGAGTGTTGAGATATTACCGTGTATTTCTTATTCTTCCTGAATCTGCAAAGTTTGCTTAAAATTTCATATGTCTCTTTTTCTCCCTTGCACCTTGATAAATGAGATTTTCATGCATTTCTCGTCTATTAGCATGTTCCATTTTTCTACCCACTTTTAGCCAAATGCTAATCGTTTCTATATAGCCTATGTTCCTTTTCTTACCCTCCCTTATAGGAGAATTAAATAGTATGTTCCAAACCTACCCTCCCTATAGTGAATAAGCTAAATCTGGATAAATCCAATTGCATAAGTTTCATTTCCTTTCAAACTGCTAGTGAATTGTGAAAGTCTGCTTTGATTTAGCATGTTCCTTCTCTTTACCCGCCTTTAGTCAATCTGTGAAAGTCTATTGGTCTAAATTAGCATGTTCCTTATTTTCACCTTCCCTTTATAATACGATTTCTAAATGGTTAGCATTCTCTGTCTTATTCATAGCTATACGCTATTTCTAATTCTAGTTATAGATAGTCTTATCTGTGTAAATCTTAAACTCATGACATATGATGATGATGATGATTAGATAAAGGTTTTCAAAACTTCCTGAGTCTGTGGTTATTATCAAGAGTTCAAATATTTTAAATGATATTGTATTGTGATGACTGCTTATCTTTACAGCTAGCTTCCTGATCCATTGTGATCTTAGGTACCTGAGACGAGGATTGGTAAGTCAGGTACATTGGAGATAAACAGAAATGAACAGGGTTACTAGTAGTAGTAGAGTGTAGGTTACCCGATTGAATAAGTATAATACATTGAATTTCATGGGCCCAAGTGTGCTTATGGTAAAATTGTTAGTCGGGTGACCTGCACGCTCTATCAGTAATTTTCTGGTAGAAGAGCTATGGTTAGGGACTAGTTAAGATAGGTAGATAGGTTAATTGCTGCTAACTGTGAAAATGTAATTGCTGCTAAATAAGAGTATTGATCGATCAAATTAAAATTGCTTTGAAATGTTATGAAATATTTTGAAATGTTTATTTGATGCTGTTATATTGATCTATGTATTAACACAACTCGTTAGTGATTGTTATATGTTTGTCTGGAATCCCAGGGGCAGAATAGCTGGTGGTGAGGAGAATCCACCTCGCAGTGAGGTCAGTGGCTCGAGGAAAAGTTAGTGCAGGTTGGGCAGAACTGGAAGCACTAATTAGGGTTTTCTGTATGAATAATTGAATAAATGATAACAAAGAGTTAGCTGGCAAAACTTCTATTGTAATATAACCTAGTAAGGGTCACACGGGATGAGTAGCAGGTTCGTCTGAGCTTGATTGATAGCAAAGGGGTTCATTGGTGAAACTTTTGGCTTAGTATATATCCCAGAGTGGATGAATCGAAGGAGTAGCAGGTTCTCTAATGCTTGTATGAAGGATAGGTAGAAGGGATCTATCCGTAGTATATGAAAAGTAGACAGAAGAAGTTTACTTGCAGTGAAACAAATCTTTCCTTTCTAGACACTCGAGTACAGTGGCAAATGTTATACGTTGTAAATTAAATAAAGCACTTGCACTTTAAGAAAGAAAGTGAGTTTCCGTTACCTTGTGAAGCAGGGAGTCAGTTGCGGAGCTGCGCAGACGTCACTCAGTGCCGCACTGGTATTGGTCGAAACAGCGGGCGTGTAACGGAGCTGGCATTGTAAAAGAGGGGTGAGCACAGGAATGTGGGAATTTGTCTCACGAGAAAATCCGCGCACCCATAGGATTAAATTATTTTTGAAATCGTATTGTTAGTTGGTTACATAAAAATAAAAGACGCATTTGTATTGGAAGTGATTTTGTAAACAGAGTAGTTTGCGATAAGGTATATGTGGTATCCGACTCATCCCGAGACTCGACCTGATCCAAGATATCAAGGTTTTGTGAGAGATCAGTGGAAAGGCCATAGACTAAACGCTATGTACGGAAGCAAGAGAAAAATGACTCTGGTAGACAGAGTAAAGAATTATTTTAGGAAAGACGAGCCAATCAAAACTAGAGAAGGAGTTATTATTCCACCACCTAATACTCCCGCATCATTTATGATGTTTGATAGAGGCTAACATGCTTGCATATGGTTGGAAAATTGGGTGGAATATACCAAAGATGACGGAATTTTAGCATTCCCTCTAAACGGTACCTTTAATGGTAGGATTTTGTTTAATTTGAGGACTCGAATGAATGATTTACATCCCAGACCCAGACTAACGCAATATGAGGCCTTAGAAGAATGGGAAATAGAGGCTTTTGAGCGAGATAGACCCAGAATTGATAAAGGGTTAGCAAAATTTTATCCGAAAGTACAGAAAGAGACCCGCGAGAAAATAATGAAAGAATGGAGACAGAACATGATGGTAAAAGGACTTTACCCAGTACTAACCTTAGATGAGCCTATGGGAGGTAAAAGGTCTGAGAAAACCAGACATTTAATGACTGCTGGTGATTCTGAGGATGAATACCTGAAGGATTTATTAATGAAAAATCTACCACCTTATAATGAGGAACCCAGATTCCTAAGTGAGAGAAACCCATTCCTGAAACCAAATTATGGTGAGGGATCAAGTATGACAAATCCAAGTGCCCCAAATTATAACCCTACCTTGATTCCACAGATAGTACATGAGACTACCATGGAAAAGGTATTACAAGAAAGAGAGCGAGAGGCTTTAGTTAAATAAAGAACTGAACTAATTCAGAAGATATCCCAGTTAAATACTAGTCATGAGGCTTTGACAATTCCGGTAACCATTGGCACAGTTGTTCCATTGTAGGGAGACAAACAAGCTAGTCCAAAGGCTCCAGTTATAACGACATCAGTAGTGCAGCCACGGAAAGAAACCCTGATAGTGGATGATCAGGCAAGCGAATGTGAATCTGTGATTTCCTTGATGTATTTACCCATACGAGAGCCTGAAACTGGTTCCATGAGAAAACCTACACCAGTACCCACAAGGGAAGTACAGATAGAGACTTTATCAGGTACGAGAAGTGCCACAGTAGTGACTCCAGAAGAAATAGAGAGATGGACCCGAGAAATAGAGAGACCGAAATCGCAGCCCAAGCCATTAGACATACTTAAATTAAGAATTGAAATAGAAGAATTGATGAATTGGAATATGGGACTTGAAAGATTGAATGTCCTCAGTGAAGAGGAATTGCAGTTTATCTGCAAAGGCATCACTAGAAATACAAGGGTGTTTCACGAAAAATTAATGGATATGGCAGCTAGCATGGGAATTGACATTGGCAATTCTAAAGTGTTGCAGAAACCCTATCGAGTAGAATTTTCTGACAAAGATTTAGAAAACATGAATGTGTCAGGGAAAAAGGTCCAGATTAGAGAATTGATGAATTTGATGCAAAAATGGGGTGATCTAGAAAAATGGAGAGCCAGATGGGCAAAGAAAAAGGAAGAGGTGCGGTCAAGGCAATTGGCTTCAGAATTCGTCCTAAAGGAAGCAGACAAGGTAGAAAAATTATGTCCCATGAGAGAAGTACCAGGTGGAGGATATGTACATGTAACTGAAAGCTTGTTATCCTGGTGCACTCTATAGTGATAAAGTTTTATAAACATATATTGTAGTAGTTCTTAGTTAGCGCAACTCATGTCACAAGGCGTCCTGGCCCTTGTCTTACAATAACAGGATACGTAGTGTGGCAGGGAGACTCCCTCCTAGAAATGAGTGCGCTGTTTTTCAATGAAACACAACGGTTTCTTCTCCACTTTTTTCAAAATATCATATTCAAATTATTCCATGTATAACAGATCAGTAATCCATGCTAGATCTGCATTTGATTTGTAGTTTTATTTTCACAATTTCATGAAAGATAATGTGCCAATCATCAATACATCTTATATTCCCAATGCATTTCGGGTCTCATACATCGGACCCTTCATCAGGGGGCTAAGGAATGAAAGGAAACAGGACCAATTAATTCACTGTCCAATGTATACACAATTAATATAACGATATAGGTACTAAACATTAACACTAACTATGATTCTCCAACCTGAAATCTGTATCTGACTTCTCAATTTTAATGGATGAAAACAATACAATTTCACTTTCCTAAATTCGGACTAGTTGGTATATCGCTATATTATAAAAACACATGAACTGATAGTGCACGATCTCTTAACTATGCCAGACATCAAAAACATCCGCTCGTTTTTCAATTCAACTTACATTCGACCGTCCGGTCTGTAGCGCAGAGTAAACTGGCGTCTCAGCGTTCACAAATTTGCGCGCCAAAAGTCAAGAGCTAACTATCGAGTAAAGTTTCACGCACGTGATCGGAAAGCCTTCCAATCACGGCAGAGTATTACTCCGATCATGTGACAGGGTCCGTGCTGGCTTCACGGAAGTGAAAATAAGAGAAACAACAAGTTGCTTATGTATATTGCGGTTGGTATGTGATCTATACTAATAGCTACATAATGCTTTACCATGACAATATGAATATATTAAAGAAATAAACAGTAAAAACGAAATATAATGCGTTGAGTCTTAAAGTTCAAATAACACTTCAAGGTTCACGGATATAGTTCAAACCCATAGTTGCAACTTTTACAAAAAACACGAATGTTCAATTCTATCATTGAGCCCAATGGGGTGGGCCGAATTGAGTTTTTTGATCCAATGGTATTCACATCTAAGTCTTTGCTTAGAAGGATCCAGGTCACTGCGTGGGAAGATTCTCTCTAAGACCATATATCTTAGTTGGGAAATTTGATGTCGTGCTTCAAGCCAGTGGCATGCAATGGTAGATTTGGAGTTCATGAGTCTAATATTGCTCTTATGTTCAGTTATGCGTGTTTTTACTTTTCTTTCAGTCTGTCCTACATAGGTTTTGCCACACGGGCATTTGATGGCATACACGCAGTTCATCGTATCACATGTACTGTTATGTTTCAATTCAATTAGATGCCCTTTCGTGGGGTGAGTAAATTGGTTTCCAGTAATCACATTTCCACAATGGATGCAGTTTTGGCATTTTTGCATGCCTTTAAAGGTCATGGTGATTTTCTTAGGAGTATTCAACATTTCTTTTATGTTTTTCGATCTTTGAAATGCAAAAGTTATTTTTTCATTGTATAGGTCTTTTAAATCAGGCTCTTGCAGGATGAGTCTCCAATGTTTATTCACAATTTTTTTAATTTTTGGTGCATCTGTCGAGAATTTTAGTACACAAACAGTTTTAGTCTCTTGAATTTTAGCAGTTTCCTTTAACATGCTGGTTCGAGATTGATTTGCCACTCTATCAAATGATGTTTGCAGTACATCATTAGGATATCCTCTTGCTTGATATTTCTTCATTTGTTCTTGCAAAATTTTTGACAGCTCTTCTTCATTTGAGGTTATTCTTTTCATTCTTATGAATTGAGAAGTAGGTAAGTGCTTTTTCAACGCCATAGGGTGAAAACTTTGAAACAGTAGAGATGAATTTTTGTCTGTTTTCTTAATGTGTACATTAGTCTCAATTCTGTTGTTAATAATTGTCACTTTCACATCAAGAAATGCGATGCTTTGTTCATCTATGGTATGGGTGAATTTTATTCGTTCATTACACGCATTGAGTGCAATGATGTTGTTTTCCAGGTCTTCTTTTGCACCTCTCCATATTATAAATAGATCATCAATGTACCTCTTGTACATAATCAAATGTTCTGTCCATTGCGGATTTGTCAGAATATGGTCAGTTTCAAATTTGGTCATGAAGATATTCGCGTATGAGGGCGCCCCCCCAAAACCCATAGATGTTCCACTACTTTGATTGTAGTATTTTCCATCCCATTCAAAATAACTACAAAACAATGCGAATTGCATGAGTTGTATAATTAGTAGTTTCTGTTCTTCTTGTAGGTCACTGTTTATTAGACTCCATTCTAATGCCTCTATACCCTCATTGTGGGGGATGGAGGTATAGAGGGCGGTTACATCAATAGTACAAAGTAGGTATGTTTCATCCATTTTAAGTTCAATATTTTTCAACAAGTTCAAAAAAGCTGTCGTGTCTTTAATGTATGTGACTTTCATGAAATTGTGAAAATAAAACTACAAATCAAATGCAGATCTAGCATGGATTACTGATCTGTTATACATGGAATAATTTGAATATGATATTTTGAAAAAAGTGGAGAAGAAACCGTTGTGTTTCATTGAAAAACAGCGCACTCATTTGTAGGAGGGAGTCTCCCTGCCACACTACGTATCCTGGATATGTACATGTGCCATGGTCCAGACAAGATATTGTGTCATTTACAAATGACTTCCCAAAATTGTGAGAGAAACCTGTAGAGTGGTACAGACAGGTCGAGAGATTCGTGAAAGTCTCGAAATGTCTCTTGAAAGATTTAGATGGGTTCTTTGACATAGTGGTTCCTGTAGATCTGTGGACAGAATGTAAAATTGCTGTTGATTGGCCGAATGAGAAATACCCTAGAGACCCGAAGACAGGTGCTCCTTTCGAAGATGTTATGCGGAAATACAATCAGGTGATGTTGTACCTGAAAGGAAAGGTGCCTGCAAAAGAGACAGACTAGACCCGAATAGATAGAACTACTCAGAATCGTGTTGAAACTGAACATTCATAATATGAGCGACCTTAACAAGGATGAGATAACAACAATTGGCATAGCTGAAGTTTCAAAATAAAAGATTTATACCACAGCGCAAATATCTATTTTAGATACACCTATATTAGTGTCCTGATCTTTGAAAGTGGTATGGCGTACTACAATACTGAACTAAATTGTAGCATATGAGCCAAAAAAGTGGGTCAGATCTCTTCTAGGAGAAATGGAGGGAGAGGATGGTATCCCTCCCCCAAGAAAATGTTGAAAAAAACCTGAATCAAATTGTGCATTTTTTTTCCAAGTTCACATACATTTGCTGACACCCTGGAATATGAAAGGGCACTGATGGACCAGGGCCCCTCAGCAGGGTCACTTGCAAACTTTTTGCCTACTAACCTCCAATTATTGCCTTGTTGACCTTAGGACTGTGCACTTTACTACTTAAAGGAGGGCTAAAGTGCTTGCGCTCACTCCCCTAACCATGGTTTGATTGGCATGTACCAAATTGGCATATTTAATTTACTTATAAATCCCTTGTAGAGTGGATTTCCATCATCCCAGGGTCTGTAAATTAAATGCACCTGTGGGCCTGCAGCACTTACTGTGCCTCCCACTTATTTAGCATCTTAATACATCTTCCAAGCCTGTCATTGCAGCCTGAATGCAGGGTTACATTGCCATGTTGACTTGGTATTTAAACATAATTGACAAGACTTAAAGTCCCCTATTATTACATGTGTCACACAGAAAGTAGGGCCTAGGTAGTTCATACGGCAGGGTTTTATATAAATATAAGTTTGAACATATATTTTTACGTTTTACATGTCCTGGTAGTGAAAAACACCTAACATTTATTTTTCACTACAGGGAGACCTACCCCCTCCCGTAGGATAATATTGGGGATTCCTAATTACATTTAATAGGCTGTAATTCCTACCTGAGGAGAGGTAGATATATCATGTTTGGTACCTATGAAATTTTAATGATAAACCCTCTTAAATTACTACCTTTATCCGAGCAAAAACGTAATATATTAATCCATACTAAATGTATCCACCACCCCCGGAGTGAGGATGAAAGTGGAGGTATCCATTTTAACGACAAAACAATTGTCTGCAGCTCCAAAAACACAGTAGGCCATGACCCCAAAGTATTATCTTAATTTCAAAGTGATAATTGTATGTTTTGTTTTTATTCTTACAAATTATCAGGTTAAACCCTTGGTATTACCATATTTTTGGTACACATCTGAAAGCCAAGTATTCGTATCAGGCAAGAAGAGGGTTAGATCTCCTAGATAGGTCGCACACAAATGACGACCTTTACTTTTTACCTCTCTTTATTTCCTTTCAATTTCATACCTGACCAATTTTGCTCCTAATCTCTACTCCCTTTACAGTCCTACTGCCTCCAAATGTTTTCTAGGTAGGTCGCCATACTCATAATCAATTGTAAAATTGATGATGCGTGTTCTTTTCTATTTGAGGGAGGTAGGTGAAATGTGCATGTTAGTCATACTTGTATGTTCAGGGTGAGCATTACATCATTTAACAATACCATGTTCAATGTTTTAGGCATACTATTCTACTCTGCACAATCAAATGTGTTCATTATATTTACAGAGGCATGATCTTGCATATTACTCCTAGCTAAAATACAGTCTGCAAATGATTAATGAAGCCAAGAAATGTTTTGACAAAGTTCCAAAACCAGACATTTTTCAAGCAATTCTTTCAAACTAATCAACACAATTGTCTGGAAGTTTGAACCTAATTTGTGTTCTCTATTAATTTAGGAAGACAGAATCTAGAACCTCTGCAAAGGATCCAATTTGGCTTTTTAGTCTCTGGAACTGAGAGCAAAAGGTCCCTGCTATTAGTGATCATTAGTGTTTCACTTTTTCAGAAAAATTTGCTTGCAGCCGATTTTCACCAAATGCCTTTCTCTCTCAGCGGCAGCTCCTCTGCTAAAGTGACAGAGCATTGCCCCACTGCTCTGTGAGCAGGTCAAAAAGTAAAAATAAAATGATAATAACAATGCGTTATCACTTTATTTGTCCGTGGCTACGCTGGTTAGGGGTGGAGCGGGCTGGACTGGGCTGTTAGAGGAGCAGGGGAGAGGAGTGGTGAGCAGTCTCTTAAGTGCACATGAATGTTTTGGCTGGATTTCTTGGACCGTCCAGACATGCACACTTTGCATGTTCTCCACCGAGAACATGCACAGGCTCCCAGACCCTCTCTGAGTGCCGAACCACAGCACTCAGACCAATCACAATGCTGCTGCAACAGCATGTGATTAGCTAGGGGTGCCTGGGAGCATGTGTGCTTCCTGCTCTTGCAGTCGACTGAAGAGCCGAAGAAGACCGAGAGGTGGCAACTGGCCTACAGGTAAGAGATTTATATATATATATATATGCAATAATTCCCTCCCCCCTCTGCCCAAACTTGCCCCCCACCACGATTAAGCAGCAGCCGCCACTGCCCTCTTTTCTGGAGGGTATAATTGTAACCAGAAATTGATGGGCTAATTTATAAAGGTAAACTTTCACTTTTGTGTAAGTTTACGATTGTTTGCTATTCACAAAGGGATTTACGAGAAATATCTCTACAAGTGCAAAGTCTCTTCACATGAAAAGACTTATCTATTGATATGCGGAGACCCTGCACTCGTAAAGAGACTTCTCATAAATCCCCTTTTGGATAGCAAATACCCGTAAACTTACACAAAAGTGTATGTTTACCATTGTGAATCAGGCCCAAAGAGACCGTTATGTATCAAACAAAGGATCAAAATGTTAACTGCTTTGTCTGGTGTTTTTTTAGGATACCAGGTCACAATATTTGTATCCTTTATTTGGCAATACATAAATTATGAGGTGGGTCCATTTGAGAGTCATGGATTCAAGACAGTCAAACGTTAGCTAGAATCCATGTACATAAACCATGCAATGCATGGGCTCAACTAAAATTAGTAGTCAGAAATACACAAAAGTGTTGAAAGAAAAAAAGGCAGAATATCAACACTACACATAATGTCCATATTTGCCTAAAAACGGTTCTGCTAAAACTGTAGCTCCTGATTTATAGTGTTATCCTTGAGGTGCATCTGCAGACAAATAAACATTGCACTGAGAAACCAGGATCTATCATCAATTACCCTGGCAGATTGTCTTGCCATACAATTTGATGTTTCAACCCCAGGGCACTTACTCACAGACACCCCAAATGTGAAGCCTGTTTTAAAATCCACCCTAAACATAAGCCATGCAGGAGAATATATTTAACTTACTTCTTTTAATCCCAAAGCTTCTTAGCGAGAAGCCTGAAACGACGTTGTTTAACCCAATGAATGAAGGAGGCATGATGGCAGAGTTCTTCAGATAGCAAAAGAACCTATTGAAAAACAGATTAACAACTGATCAGAAATTAAATATTGAAATCTCCCCTATCATGGGCTACAGGCATAATGTGCATTTGTTCACAGTTTAACCATCTTAACCAACTGAAAAGACTCAGTTGCTGCTCCTTTGATGAATGTAGACAACCCACAGAAGAAACTGCAGAGCGTTTAAAAGGGAAGAGGACATTGTCAAAGCCTCCACGGGATGTTCTGGAGTTTAAACATCCACTCCAATCCTAAATTAATTTGTGACTGCTCTGACTATATCCTCATGTTGCTTCCTATTCTCTCAGGTTTCTGTCTCCAATACCAACTCTCTCAACTCTCAGTTTAACAAATAGTTTGAGAGGTCTGGCTTTCAGCACGTTTTGGAGTCTAGGGACCTAGAAGAGGCTGCCCTGTGGGCCAAAGTCTTCCTTTGCTCCTATTGGACAGATTTCAGTCGCGGAGGACACAAAAGTAGCTCCTATGTGCCTGTACTTTTGGGGTTGCCAGAAATAATCATGTTTTTAATATGTCATTTATGACTCATGTTTTGATGGACCCATAGAAGACCCAGAATACTGCAAGCCCATGGCCAGTGCACAAGCAAATAGTAGACACTTAAGCTGCTTGCCTTCAAACCAATTATGAACATGGTCTATATGGGCAGTTCACACCTGCAGGAATGAAGAGAAATAAGAATTTTAACAATAAAGTTTGTTAATGCATATCTGAAGTTGATGCTTCAACAATGAAACTGCAAAGTGAGTGGTATTTTGCCTTGCATAGCTTCAGTGTTTCTAAGTTCATGCAGGTTGGCTGTGAGCCATGTCAGGCAGGGCGTGATAACAGATTGTTCCAGTGGGAGGAGTTCTATTGGTGAAAGTTGAGAATCATTAGTATTGGATGTTTTATGGCACTGATTGACGCTCACTATTTACACACTGGAAGGACTGACTACTTTCTGTTCTCGCCCTCCTCTGAGAGTGTCTTTATGATCTCTTCCTTCTTTTCTTGCAGGTGTTCTTCGCGTCTCTTGCGAACCTCATTAGTCTTCGACCTGCGAACTTCAGCCTGGCAATGCAGGAGCTGCATGCAGTCTTTGTCTGCCTTCAGTTTGTGAATGTGCTACATGAGATGCACTTGTTCTTGAACACATTACACTTGACTTTCAGGTAAAGGCTGTGGTACATGTGTCGGTCAGACTTCTGGGACTCACAGTACCCTCAGGGAAGACAGCTCAGGATTCTTACTCATCATCCATGAGAGCTTCTTCTGGCATACGTACATTGACAGTACTCTCTTATTAACGCCCATGGGCCTTCTCTTACTGCGAATGAGCATGGTCCTTCTGCAGCGGGCACAGGGTGAACAAGTGCAGGCTTGTGGATAATCAGACCATATTTCACCAGCTTTCTTATTTGCTGGTTAGATTGCATTGGCATTCATATTTGTTTGACTAGGATACAGCCATGCTTTTTCTTGCCACAGTGCAATATGCTGGAGGCAAACTCCTTCTGAAGCCCAAGAATACTCAAGGCAGCAGCCTGGCCAAAGATCGAAAATTGAGAATCGGCTGCGGTAGCATCTATGTTTGTGGTGGTATGTCTGTGAACGTGCCTTGTATATCTGGTGAACGTGTAAAGAAACCTACATACAAGTCTACAGAGTCTATGTACAGCTGCAGCCTGTGCTACCTGCAACAGAACTCAGCTTGGATTCCAGACAGCCAGATCGACCATGTATCCCATTCAGCATCCCACTGGGAGCTGGAGGCTTCGGAGGCCGGCTTTTGAAGGCCATGGCCATTGCATGCACTTGTGTGACTTTCTCCAGCTCTGGGGTGAAATGAAGCAGACTGAGCAAGAAAGATAGAAAGAATACATTAAAAGAGAGAGGTAATGGGGAGGAAGGCGCAGGCTTTAAAAATATTTTTCTGGGCTGCTTTTGATTTTGTATTTCTGCCTTGACTCCAGAGAGGAGTTTTGATTGACTATGACCAAATTAGAACATGTTCTTAAAAGAGTAACAGACTTTTGCATTTGGATTGCTTTGAGACATTTTCTATCACCCAAAAAATATCCCACGAATAAGAAGAGGGAAACATCAAGCTCAGGCAAATCTCAAAAGAATTGGTTTCTAAGGGACAGGATCACCAATACTATGAAAAGATTAAGAATAATGCACAGGGGTAATTAAGGATGAAAATCTTAGAAACGTGCCGTGCTGAAATGTAGCTTACAGGGTTAGAAGATTTGCAGGTTTCATCTAAATCTATCCACAAGGTCAAAAGTTAAAGCATTACTACATAGTGGTGATCACCACTGTATATTAAACATATAGACAGATAGACAGACAGACAAATAGTGTTTTACTTTCTGTTGTCAGCAGTCCAGTCTTCTGTGTGAAATGTAAAGTACTGGCAGTGAGGATGGTTGCTGCAGATGAGCTGGCAGTTCTCAGCATCAGGAGCCAGAACCTGCTCAAGGTGATAGCCAGGAAAATTAACATTGGGAATGAGAAATTCAGGACATGCAGAATCACCTGAGTAGGGAGAGAAGGAGAAGAGAAGAATGAATTTTAATCAAACACTACCTTCCATTTCACCAAGACAAAACTGTCAACCTCCCACTCTGCTGCTTCTGTAAGTGACAATTCGTTGGAAGTGGAGAGCATGGCATGCCCTTATCCCACAGGCCTGTAGTGTAAGGCTTGAGGTTTTGACTCACTGAAAAGGACCCTTACCTGACTCCAGTGAGCGCTGGTTGAGGAGGCAGGAAACCACAATCAGAAACAAATCTGCAGTCAGTCCCAAATATAATCTAAACTAAATTCTGGATATTCTTTGACAATATACAAACCAACCAACTCCGTGAGATGAACATCCATTCGCACTAATTAAAATTAATTTAAACAGAATATATTTTGACTAGTTTTGCAGTTTTATTGAACTGAAAGGTGAATTGGCAGGGTGGTAGAAGGTTTGTGAGTTCTGGTCCGTCTCCACCTCAGCATCAGTGACTTAAGGCAAGTAGAAGACATGAAAGCTAGCAGAGGGTGACAGAAGGGAAGGTAGATTGAGATGAGAGGGCAGGCAAGGCGACATGTGGGGAGGTGGAATGAGACATGAGAGAAGACAGAGGAAGGCATCAGAGAAAGAGGAATGAAACATAAGTAGGCAGAGGAAAGCACAACTATGGCAGAGGAAACATGAGGGTAGGCAGAGGGAGATATAGGAGATATGAAGGAAGCTGTGAGGAGAGGTGAGGGCAGGCACAGTAAGACTAGGAAGGATATATGAATGAAGGCAGAAGGATGAAAGAAGCACAGCAGAGGCAGGAATGTGAGACGGCTGATGGCGGCATAGGATGACGACAAGAGGGCAAGCAGTGCAAGACATGATGAATAGATGGCAGAGGAAGACCAGGAGATCAAATCAGCATGAGCAGTGCTAGCAAGCAGAGGAACGGAGTGATGGCAGAGACAGCGAGAGCTGTAGAGAGAGGGGAGATAATGTAAGAGCAAGCAGAGGGAAAGACTTTGAGTCAACAGCACAGCTAAGGGCAAACAAAGACTGTGAAAGCAGGCACAGAAACAAAGAGGAGTTTTAGAAAAGGGCCAGTGGGTTAGGCAGAAGTAGAAACAATAATGGTAGATACAGGGGGGAAGACAGTGGGGGCAGACAGAGGAAGAAGTGTTTAAAAAGCAAGTGGTGGTTGAAAGCAGAGAGATCAGGTAGATGAATGAATATGGTACTATTAGTCTATGTTTGAAGTCATTAATGTAATTCTTAAATCTCCTACGGGAGATGCCTCCAAGGCAAGACACATCTCATCCAGGTCATCCTATTGGAGTTTTTTTCCACCACCCATCTATCTGTAGGTACCCTACTCCTACAGGCACAAATCCTGTCTGTTCCATGATACCCACAATACATACACCTACCTCATTTCTTACAACACTCTTTCCATCTGCCTCACTGTAGCTGCTCTTTGGCCCTATTTGTCCTTCTCAGACAACAAACTTTAAAACCCAACCAAATGGCCATCCATTCTTCTCCCTCAACCTCTTGTTCCTGCCAGCATCCGCCAAGTAACCACTCTTTTCTATGGTCACTGCACCCTGTTGTCCTGTACTGCGAGACCTCCACTGCTATTCCTCAAGAGGTAGATTTTGCAGCCAGGAACCAGAGTGGCTGTATAATAGTACGGAAGTGGGTTCTAAAGGGAGGTCAATGAAGTAATTGACGAAGAGTGTTTGTGTGCACATGAAATGAGTCACAATTGCTGTGGTTGTGCGACTGACCTTACTAGGGGGTCAAGTAGGATGGCCATAAATGGAACTGCATCCATGGGTAGTGCTCCCCTCACTTCCAAGTGGGCCTGGCAGTGGAATTACACATTGCTTTCAAAGTTTTTAATGACCCCTTAGCTGGAGTTGAAGTCAACATTGTGCATGGGCAGGCAGGGGGTCTTTGGGATATGTTGGCCAGAAAACTAGAGCACAGGCGTGATTGGTGGACCGTCTGGTCAGAAAAGAGAAGAACATTTTGAGTTGTGTCTTGTGACTGTGGGGTTGGAGAAGTATGCAATGGAGCCATCAAGAGAGGACTGATTTGTCATTATGAGGACATGGGATATCAGATAGAGCTTTAAATGTCTGAATTTACTGTTTAGTGTATCTTGTAGTTTCAAACATGATGTGGCAGAGAATGAGAAAAAGAAATTCAATTCATACCATGAAGCAAATGTACTGTGTAACCATAAACATCACAATGGCTAACCCAGGAATATTTCTTGCATTGATTTATACACACTCATTTCACAGAAGAAACCAGAATAATGTCCAATACTTACAAGTGCTGTCATCGCAGTTCCTTGGGCTGAACCCAGACACAACATTGCCAAGGATATTAATGACTGGTGGATATGGTAGCTTCGTAGCGAATTTCTGGAAGCACAACTTACTGGAATTGAAAGGCAGAGCATTCTCATTAAAGTTACTGCTTTATTGATATCACAGAGCTTTTTCATAAATATACATAATGATAGTGATACCAGAACTCTCATTATATACACAGCCTTGCTGATACCACAGTGGCTTTTAATTAAATATGTGTCCTTCTTAGTAGGCTGTACTATACTGCAGTGCATATCATAAGCATGAAACACTGCTCTCGCTTTAATAAAAACAAATGAGCTTTCCCCAGGTAAAGCTACATTTGCTAAGCTCAATGACCCAAGCCTCCTTCACAGCCATTCAATCCATGCGCGCTCTTCATCTTTTTGAAACTAACTCCTACAGAGGGAGGGACACAGAGTAGGTATCAGAGTAGCAGTGTGTATCACTAAGGGCCCTTCGTCACCAGAAAAGCAACCCATATGCTCATAGAGGAGTGGTAGGATCCTGGAGTAGGTGGCATGACCTTGGGCAACTGCCTTGGTCATGCCTTTGGGATTCTGATTTGGTACACCTTTAGAAAAGACTCAGAACAAAATCCACTGCTTATGTGATTTAGGGTCGGAGGTGCGTGTGCAAAATCATACAACTTAATAAAATTGCTACATTTTTGGGAAATTACACAAATGGAGCAAAATTTCATTTCACTGGTTACATGCATGACATTTTCAAATGAGGACATAACCCGATGAAAGAAGACATGAAAGACAATGTGAGGACAATAGTGTGAGCAAATAATTTCACTTGGTGAGACATTTTCTAATCAATCCAGTCCGTCATAAAGAAACAATTTCACCACATTGCATTATGCAAACATTTACAAATTTCCCAAGCTTTATTTTTAGCTCAGATAAATTTGGCAGTAGTCTTGTGTAGTTTGTTTCCAAACAAACTAACTGCACAAGACTCCTAATAAACATTGTCATTACTGCACAAATTAGATGTTGATTTTGCTCAGGGATCATTTTCAACAGGGATCATTTGATTTGAATTCTATCAAGAATGTGTGCCCATTATCATACGCTTTTATATGTTTTGTCTCAACTTGTAATAATAAGAGAACACATTATAAATACCCGTCCTTTACCTTTTATCCTGATGGAGGCTTCCTATTGATCTATGCACATGAGCCAAAATGCTATTGCCGCCTAATACATAAAAATGTCTGTACATAAATGTATTATGATACAATAAATGCAAAGATTTCCCATCATAGATTAAGACTTCACACTAAGTGACTGGAAGGTCATTTAAGTGTAGGACTTGAATATGCAACAGTCTCTTAGCATATGCTCAATCATATCTAAAATTATGTATTATATAATGATGGTTAAGCATCATTCCATGTTTTAATCCTATCTTTGTTTTTATGGCTCATATTGTATTATACAAGACGTTTATGATGAAATAGAACATTATGAAATAGCCTTCATCTATAAGATTATAAAATTCTCATGACCAATTGATGATCTATCTTTGTTGATTAAGGGTCTACTTTAGAGTTTGTTCTACAGGGTACTCCATGGTAAACATGACAAAATACCTGGTCCTCAAACCCTTGGTTCACCTGCCTCACTTTGCAGCAGCCAAACCTGTGATTTTTCTGTCGACAAAGCATCCGTAGGGCTGTCAGTGGAAGGCATTACATTGCAAATCCTATTTTCGGTGGGTGATGTAATCTTTTTTTTCTGTCTGTCACAACCAGGAAAAACATGTAGCCCAAAAAGTTGGTTCGTTCCTCAGCACAGATCCACTGTAATGCTAGGTGGATCGGATATGTACGGGACTCTACCTATCGCTTGGTAGCATAATAGAATTTAGAGTTCAGAATTCTACCACCAGAGACTTCAATGTGCTGGAATGAATAAAAGCAGGTATATTTGTTTGAAAAGAAAACCACAATCACCAACACCAGTGATATACAGACAACTTGTATTAGAATGCCCCGTCAACTAAGAGCTGTTTCCCTCTATAGGTTGATGATTCGTGATGGGTAACTAAAGCTCTCCAAATGTTCATGGGTATACATTTGTGATTGAATATATGGTTTGGTATTGTGGAGCCCCTTTCTCTATTTGGTACCACTGTACCAGTGGCAAATCTTCTGAAGTTCATATGTGAACAGGTGTCAGACTGAACTATAGCCTGTCAAATTGTTCTGCAAAACATATTGCTCCACAAGAATACCATGCCACTGTGTACCTACCGCAGCTCAGGAGCTGGATTATACTGCTCTGTAACATAGGTGAAGAACTGACAGTCAGGGGAGTTGGTGCATGAATCCTGGCACTCAGTGGGGTTTTCTCGGATGAGAGCCCTAATATCGCTGCCAAAGAAGTCTACGTCTTTGTAGGTTTTCGTGAAACAACCTTAAAGTAATCAGAACAAAGTATATCATACAAAGAGGTCACCTAATGTTTAATATTACATAAAAAGTAGATTACAATGGTACTGGCACATAGAATATTTTCAATTTGTTATAGATTCTTGTAGTCAGTTCCTTAACCAAGGTATACCCAATAAAATAACCTGACTCTCTTACAGCAAGCAATGCCAGGGTAACGCAAGTGACCAAATACATCCTTTGACCCATAGACAATGATAGGAGTACCAGACATCATGGTACCATCAATTATATCTCTGCAACATAAAACTTGACTTGTATGAAGCAGACGTCATAAAAAAATGAAGCAGCCCTAGTCCTGCATCCTTCAGCAGGTTCTTGTGATCCAATATGGCTCCCCTGAAGTATGACACTCCACACCCAGATCATCATTGGTCTGAAGAAACAGGACCACGTTACCATTTAAGGAGAATTATGCTTTCTCTACAATCCAGAATGATGTTTAAGATCTGCAGAACCAATTCCAACTCAGTAATTTTCAACATGTCGTTGGACCTGGTACCAAATTTCCCATTTCCAACTCAAAAATGCAATAAACAAAGCTGTGCAAGTGCTTGGTATTCACCAAAAATAGTGACTTTATTTATTCTATGTAGGGCCATTGTATGCAGTGTGAATATCATGCATGACGTAGGTTAGGACATTTGTGGAATTTCTCTTCCTTCAATAAAGGGTTTCAGATCCATACACAAATTTATTTAAAATGCTACTAGGAATTATTTTCTGCAATCCCTATGGCATACGTGATTGGATCTACTGGATTTCAAGATACACGAAGGAAATACATTACATTTGCTTGTGCACACCCACATACATATGGTTTGGTGAATGTGACTATATTCTGAATGCATCTCTATGGGATCGCTGACAGAATATCAGAAACAGAAATATCATGTGGACTTAATGTGTCAAAAATATCAAGCACCAAAATATAGAGCAGGTACAGGCAAAAAGTTAAGTATAGATTTACTGTTCTTAACCCCAAATCCATGTACCTTGAAGATAAATTTATCGTCCAGGGACATATATGTGGAGGTATATATATATTAAAACTTTGTTAAGCTGTAGAGACTTACCTTCACAATATTGGCATACTCGATATTCTTGACATGATCTTTTGGGCCATGATTTTTCTGTTTCTGATATTCTGTCTAAATACCTTTCTTAGTTCCCTCCTCTAAACGTCATCGAAGTTCAGAACTAAGTGTATGTAGAGTTTGAAAGAACTTGTACACTATAAGGTAGGTATTAAACGTACGCAAAAGCATTCGCCATGTTTCATTGCTACAGAATACTGCATAAAGTATGTGTATGCTATTAATGACCTTTTCAGTTGCAAGTCTGTCAGAAGAAAAATGGGGATCTAGCCAACAAAAAATAATGATTACATTTACATATAGTTTTTGCAGACATTTATTTATAAATGTATTTTTATGGGTTCCTAAGGCACAAATATCGGTACTATCCGAAGGTCCCTCTGTGAAAGGTTGTTAGACCTGTCAGCTTTAATGTGGTCTTCTCCCAAACTTTTTGCTTGCTTGCCTCCAATTTGCTGGATTTTTGCTTGTGTTGGCCTTAGGTCTCTGTGCACTCTGCCACTGCTATATCAGTGCTTAAATGCTTGTGCTCACTCCCCTAAACATGGTTTCATTGGCATATACCAGTTTGTCATGTTTAATTTACTAGTAAGGCCTTGTGGAGTGATATCCTCTAAATTAGAGCATTGGAATGTTGGGTGCTCTACTGAAGACAATGGAGTGCTCCATGCTTTTACGGGCCGTTAAAGTCCCGCAAAGCAACATTCCAATGTTGTTTTCAAAGGCCTCTTGGAGTGCGAGGGAATTTATTTATTTTCCAATTCTGTTCATTAATCATATAACAGACAGCGAAGATCAAAATAAACTGAGGGCCCATGTCCCCTACAAAGAGAATCACCAAGCAAGGCTATTATCCACTTTACATAATAGGACATTGTGACAAGAAGCCTATACAATGAGATCAATCCCTTCACATATTTCACTGAAATAGTCCCATAGAGCTGCAGTAGTGTAGAAAGGGAGAGATCGTATGATCCCCCCTATCCCCAGTTATCTTAGGAGAATGGACATGTCGGCCAGGGGTTAAAAACATTATAAAGAGGCCCAGGATATTGTAGTCAATATAAAAGAGTCCACTGATTGAGAGATCGGTGAAAACATTACTATCTGGCCATGTGGGACAATTCAATATAAACGTATAGGTCTCTGGACGCGGGGCCTTTTAAACTATCAAGGCAGCAGGGAACTATCAGCAATGATATATATATACATATATATTACCTACTGGCGGTCGCCAGTAGGTAGTTATAGTTAGGATTGTTTTCCATAGGAAATCCTCAACATTCTATTTGGAATAACTTTGGCCCTGGTGGATGAATCTTTGTGAATATCTCAAAGAAGATGGCTCGGTGCGCTGCGCTCATTTCCTGAAAGTTTGGGGGAGATTGGTGAAGTGGGGGCTGAGATAAAAGGGGGGTCCCAAAACGTGTTTTCTCCATGTTATTTTCCATAGGACCTTTAGACTCGGCTACAGGTCGAACGGCTGAATGGATTTATATGAAATTTGGCAAAACTGTAGAGTCCTGTTCGCAGATTACGCTTTTTTTGGAATGGTGTAAATCCGTTCAGTAGTTGTTGAGAAAATTAAAGTTAAAGTCAATTATATATCTATAGCCGCGCACACGTGCGCTCACCCAAGCGGCAGCGCGTGAGCGGATTTTTTTTTTGCTGCGTGACGTCTGTTAACGTTCGATTCGAAGGAAATCAGGAAGTTTTGTCTGCCATTTTGTCACTGCGAGTAAATATATTGTTCATTTCATAGCGTTTAAACATGGAAAGGGGAGAAGGTAGAGATTGTCTTGCTGCGTAGGTTTTCTCGGGGTGTGTAGTAAGGCCCTTAAACGCGAAAAAATATATTTTTTTTCCGGAAAAAATAACGGGGTGCGCGCACCCGGTCGCGCACACCTATTCACAAGAGTGTGAAAATGGAGATAAATTAGAAGTTTGAGTGCTTAGATATAAAGTGGCTTTGAAAAGAGCCCTTGTGTTAATTGAGTGTTTTCTGCATTTATAGGTAAGTACCGATGCAGAGCCTGATGTTGCAGAGGAAGATTGTGTTTCCCTCATTCGTGAAATGAACACCGTCTCTCCTATAGACGTCTTGTATGTGGTATCGCAAGTTGTTGTGGTAAATAGAACCCATGCTATAATCTCTGAGGAACGCAGAAACAGATGTATTTAAGTTGTTGTGGTAAATAGAACCCATGCTATAATCTCTGAGGAACGCAGAAACAGATGTATTTACATGTCTCCTTGCTTTCTCAAATTGTGCACAATGTTGATTGGACCAATTCCATTTCTGTCTTTGGCATATATTGGAATATACCAAGGCAGATCGAGGAAAAAGTGTTATCAATTGTGGAAAGGTGTCTTTTAGAAGCATTTCCAGACCTACCCGAGTGATTGTGCGTAGATCGTTCCCACCACAGTGCACAATTATAAGGTCTGGTTCTGGGAGATGCATAAAAGTTTTCACCAATGGAATCAATTGGTGACAGTTCAATCCTCCTTTGGCAATCCATGTTATTTTGGAATTTAAAAACATTTATAGAGCGCTCGTATACTAAAGCAGTTTCTTGGCGCTGGGAGCTACAGTGGTAAAAACAAACAAACGGGGGACGCGGCTAACCAGTAAATGCTTGCTGGAACAAGAGGGTTTTTAAGGCCCTACGATATTCCATATAGGATGGTAGGAGTCTAATTGAAGGGGGAAGGGCGTTCCAAAAAGTGGGGGCCAGAACTGTGAATTTCTGACCACCGGCTCTTTTCTTTTTAAAACGGGGTACTACTAGCAGGCCCAAAGAAGAGGAACGAAGGGCTCTCGGCGGGCAATAGTTTGTAACGGCAGAGTTGATAAATGCCGGAGCTGTGCCCGCTCGGGCTTGAAATGTAAGGCATCCTAATTTGAACAGAGCCCGTTGCTTGATAGGGAGCCAGTGAAGGTTTTTTAAAAGGGGGGTGGAATGGTGTGACTTAGCCAGGCCATAAACCAGGCGGGCTGCCTGGTTCTGGACCAGCTGTAGACGGTGAAGGGCATATGCGGGGGCACCATTGAAGACGATGTTCCCATAATCAATTTTTGACAGTACCATGGCCATGACGATCAGTTTAAGTGCTGACACAGAAAAAAAACGGGAAATTTTCCTAATAGTCCGTAGGGAAAAGAAACAAGAGGAGACAACTGAACTAATATGTGAATGTAAGGTGAGTTGGTGATTAAGAGTAATGCCCAGCGTTTTAACTGAAGGGGAAGGAATGGGAGGGGTGCCTAAGGATGGGGGCCAAAAAAGAGGTGACCATGGATTTGCGACCCCGCCCGTCAGAACCAGCTCCGTTTTGTCCGGATTTAATTTGAGATGGTTAGTATTCATCCAATCACGGATGAATAGCATCACGGACTGGAAGCTGGTTTGACCTGGCGAGGTCGGGGATAAATCAAAGATGAGTTGGAGGTCGTCGGCGTAATTGTACACCGCGACCTCCATGTGCTGTAAAGCAAAAATAAGGGGAAAAATATATAAATTGAAAAGTAGAGGGGACAGCGAAGAGCCCTGAGGGACCCCGCACGTGATTTCACGAGAAGGGGCAGCAAATTCTGCCAGATGGACAGACTGGGAGCGACCAGACAGGAAGGACTTCAGCCAAACCAACGGAGGGCCCTCGATGCCCGCCAACCTGACACGGCGTAAGAGGATGGAGTGATCCACCGTGTCAAAGGCGGCGGACAGGGTATAGAGACAAAATATCGACTCCAAAATATCGACTGGACATAATATCGAGTTTAAAATATAGACTGGACAAAATATCGACTGGACATAATATCGACTACAAAAATATCGTTTTTCAGGTAAGTGAAGTAATATCGACTGTATAAAATATAGATAGCAAAAATATCGATTTTTTAATAATATATAATATTTTATAGTGTATTTTTATGTAATAATATGTGTGAATAGTGTGTATTAATGTTATTAAATATTTTATTACATGAATTTTGTTTTGATAATAATTGCGTAATGTAATTCTGTAGCGGGTTGTGGGTTTATAGGGGAATAGGGTGGGAAGTAATTTAATAATAATTAATTAATTAATATATGTTTGTTATTATTTTTAATTAATAATTAATTGATAATTAATTAATATTAATTAGTTAATTAATTAATATAATTTTGAATATATTTTGTATTAGTAAATAATTGTTAATTAATTAATTGTAATTAGTTAATTACATTAATTAGAGTACATTTTTTATATATATAATTTTGTGTTATTTTTAAGTAATTAATTTTGATAAAATAATATTAATTATTAAAATAATTACACCTAATGTTCTAATATATTTACTTTATTGTTATTGTTAATTAATAATTAATTGGTAATTAAATAATATTGATACATTTTGGGTAAAGGAGCATTTTTAGGGTTCAGGGTCAGTTTTCAGGTCATGGGTAAAGGGGTATTTTTAGGGTTCAGGGTCAGTTTTCAGTTCATGGGTAAAGGGGTATTTTTAGGGTTCAGGGTCAGTTTTCAGGTCATGGGTAAAGGGGTATTTTTAGGGTTCAGGGTCAGTTTTCAGTTCATGGGTAAAGGGGTATTTTTAGGGTTCAGGGTCAGTTTTCAGGTCATGGGTAAAGGGGTATTTTTAGGGTTCAGGGTCAGTTTTCAGGTCATGGGTAAAGGGGTATTTTTAGGGTTTAGGGTCAGTTTTCAGTTCATGGGTAAAGGGGTATTTTTAGGGTTCAGGGTCAGTTTTCAGGTCATGGGTAAAGGGGTATTTTTAGGGTTCAGGGTCAGTTTTCAGTTCATGGGTAAAGGGGTATTTTTAGGGTTTAGGGTCAGTTTTCAGTTCATGGGTAAAGGGGTATTTTTAGGGTTCAGGGTCAGTTTTCAGGTCATGGGTAAAGGGGTATTTTTAGGGTTCAGGGTCAGTTTTCAGGTCATGGGTAAAGGGGTATTTTTAGGGTTCAGGGTCAGTTTTCAGGTCATGGGTAAAGGGGTATTTTTAGGGTTCAGGGTCAGTTTTGGGTTTTTGGGTAAAGGGGTATTTTTAGGGTTCAGGGTCAGTTTTGGGTTTTTGGGTAAAGGGGTATTTTTAGGGTTCAGGGTCAACAAATAAGATTTAAAAAAATTATTTTTATTATTTTCATTTATTATTTTATTATTATAATTTAATTTAAGTCGTTTTAAGTATATTTTAGTAATTAAAATTTAATATTAATTTAATTTAACACTGTTTTTAATAAAGTCGATATTTTTTACATCTATATTTTTGTTAACGATATTTTGTACTCGATATTTTTGTACTTACCTGTTTGTAGATACAAACTCGATATTTTGACTGTCGATATTTTGTCCACGATATTTTGGCAAGTCGATATTTTGGCAGTCGATATTATTTCAGTGATCCGGCGGACAGATCTAATAAAACGAGGGCCTGAGGTACGTTGGAGTCCAATCCCTCCCTGAGTCGGTCCAGAACTGAAATGACCACCTTCTCTGTGGAGTGGCGGGGACGAAAACCCGCTTGGCAGGGAGCAAGATAATTACTATCCTCGATAAAGGAGCTAAGGACCTGCGTGAGATGGGACTCGGCAATCTTCCCAAGGAAGGGAAGGAGGGAGATTGGACGGTAATTAGCCGGGACGCCAGGGTCCGCCCCTGGTTTCTTCAGTATCGGGATGATTGTGGCGGCCTTGAAAGAAGGCGGGACAGTACCCTGTTCAAATGATTTATTTAGCAGGGTGAGGGCAGGGGAAGGGCAATCTAGAAAGATCTGGCTTAATATGTGGGCTGGGCAAACATCAGCGGGGGAACCAGATTTCACCCGTCTGAGAAGAGGTGGAAGTGAATCCAGAGTCAGGGGGGGAATATGAGCCAGGGACTGGCTATTGATAGGAATAAAGCCCTCACAAAAGGACATTTGGTAAGCCGAGGTTGCAAATTCGTCTCCTTAGTGCATATTTTTCACTCCAGTGAATATAACTGTGTCCTATTAGCCAGACCTTCATTTTTAATGGATTTGTAGTCGTCGTCCGATCGGTTCTGGAAGTGGAATGGTAGTTACAAGTTTAAATTCTAAATAAAAAAAAAGGAAGAGGCTGGGTGTGGTTAATAAAATAAAAATGATTGGTTGATTATAATAAGTGGAGATTGAAGAGTACGTTGCATGTTAATGTTTATGTGAAACGAAAAGTATTATTGGGTGTGAAAAAAAGACATGTAACTGAGTTGTGGATTGGCAGGTGTTTCTGGAGGGAAAACAGTCTTCTTAGTTAGCTGTAGAACGTTGAGACATGAACTTTTGACCTGTGCCTTCAGCAAGGTGCAGAATGAGGTGTTACCATGGATACAGGCGGAGATGGCAGTTGGTGATGGGTGTCTCTCACGTGAGTCTGAAAATATTGTGAAGGACAACCAATTGAAATGTAAATTTGATTTTACAATTTTGCGTCAGGAAATGTGATTGGTTGAAGAGAGTTATATGAGTGTGTATTGACTGGATATCTGTGCCATTGAATTTTGGTTGCAGTGATAGAAGCAATATTCAGAGTTCCGCTAACGAATATCTGTTTTGTGACTTTCACTGTTGTACATCGTTCAAAGCATTGGTAAAGGTAAGTGCGTAACTGTTTGTTTTGTCATGTATCGTATAATATAGTTTAATTAGAAACAATCATTGATTTTCGATGTGAAAACTAATTTATGGCTGTCGTAATGTGTTGTATTTGTAAAAGTAATTTCTTCCATTTAAATGTTGAATACGCAGTAAAAAATATTTTTAATATAGAGTAATTATTTTTGTAATTTTGAAGCGTTTATATATAATGAGAGAAGTTGTTGAGGATATGAAGAAATAATATTAGCAGAGACACAGACAATGGAGAAAGAGAGAGAAATGGTAAATTACTAGTGATACCGTTGTGAAAAAATGGTAATGGTTAATGAATTGGTAAACTTTTTTTCAGTGGACAATATTTCAGGCTGGTTGGTGGCCGTGGCCTGCACTGGTGGGGGTGGGGCGAGAGGGTCGGGGAAGGGGGTTAAAGTGGTAATAATAAAGGTATTCACAAAGTTTCTGTTAGACGTCAAAATTATAGTGCAGTTTCTGGTCGTCGTTTGCACTGGTGGGGTGAGGGAGGTGGTCGAGTGAAATAAAATGAAAAGTTTTGACCATGAGGTTGTATAGAGATTTGTGTAGTAAATGTGTTCGTACATTGAGGTTGGAAACGGAGCATAAAAATATCTCTTTCAGTTCTGCTGTTTGACTCCATCTTCATGTCCCTTCTGTTTTGCATCTCCGTTGCCCTGTGTTATCTTATTGTCTGTGTGTTTGCCTTCAATCCGGGCTGAGGACGTTTGCTGTGGAGGCACACACAGATAGTCCTATTAAAGTGATTGGAACGTTTTCAAAAAAATAATGATATAATTGCATTGGTATTTTTAAAGCGCTACTGAATGTTTTCTTTCACAATTACCGCTTGGTTGCTTTCTCAGAGCAGAGGGTATGTCGTATTTCACTCTTTGGTGCCTCTGCATCTGAGTCTGTTCTCTGGTGGCTGGCGGCGAACTGTTTGTTATTATGGAGATGAAAGGGTGATAAGGAGAGAAATACGACATAGCGTCTGGCCTGTAGAAGCGTGGGAGCAGTGATTAACTCTGAGTGAAGCGGAACTGTGTCGGTGCTTAGTAACAGTAAAAAAAAAATGTTAACAGTGGTATAACTGTGTTTACGGTGCGCGACCTACTAAGAAAGAGTTCACGGGCCGTATTTGGCTTGCAGGTTCTAGTATCAGTAAGTGAGGTCGAGAAAAGAAAACATTCATGACTTTATTTATGAAGGCCTTGCGCCACCGGTGCGTTACTTTTTCTTATTTTAAAAAATGAGGCACCGGCGGCGGAAGGTCTTCATAAATAAGGTCCTCTGTGTCTACAGTTAAGGGTATGTGGAACCCATGAATAGTTTTTCAATATGAAATCATTTCAGTTGAGATTATGGATTAAAAGAGAAACCGTGAATATTTGAAATGTTTATTTGGAAATGTACTGTTCTAAAGGCAAATCATTATGTAATATGAGTACAGAAATTGCAAAAAACACAGTAATTGGTATTGTTAGTAGTACATGGAATACAAACGCTATAGTTGAAGAAAAATGAATATAGTTGGAAAAAAACATTGTACACTCTTATAAGGAAGTATATTATATTTTAATAAGTGGAAGAAGGTGTCTGGTCTTTTAGTTTAGGAAGGATATATGAAAATGCAAGTGGTCATACATCATTACTTTATGAATCAGCTGTCTACATGCGAAGCACTATCAAGTTTGTGTCATGTTACTGTGTGAGGTGAAAAAAAGGCGCCAAAAGCGACAAAATGGCGAGTGGTGCATGTATGTGAGGGGAAAAAAAAGGCGCCAAAAGCGACAAAATGGCGAGAGGTGAATGTATGTGAGGGGGAAAAAAAAGGCGTCAAAAGCGACAAAATGGTGAGAGGTGCATGTATGTAATCTGTTGGATGCAGCAGTATTGCCGGTCGTATAGGAACTCCACAGAATTAGGTTGCCGGCTATGCAGTGGAGAGGAGCATAATGACTTGATAAATTTTCTAGGAGTCTTAGGGGTCCGATGTAGGTAAATCCCATTTACCGATTTTGAAATACCGAATACTATCGATTCGGTATTTCAAAATCGGTAAATGGGATGTAGGTCCCAACATCTGGATTCGTTACCGAATCCTTAACAATTCTTTAATTACCGATTCGGTAAATACCGATTCGGTAATGATAGCGAATCGGTAAAATTACCGAAAACGTGCCCTTACATCTCGTTAGCCCTTTACCGATTGGAAACGGCCAAAAATCAGTATTTTCGGCCGATTCGGTTCGGTAAAGGGCTACCTACATCGGGCCTTAATTTAGTCACTTAAATATTGCTAAGGAGTTTGCCACGGAAATATGTATCCATTCTCAGAGGTTTATTATATTAAGGATATATATTAACATGGTGGCTCCTGGTGTTTTGTGGTTCTGTGCAAGTGTATTGCTTGCATGTGTATAATGCTGGCTCTGTAGTTTTTCTGTATGGACATGGGGCTTTATTTATGACGGCCTTGCGCCACTAGTGCGTCACTTTTCCCATGCTAAAAGTGACGCAGTGGCGACGCAATGTTTCATTAATAAGGCTTTTTTTGTTTTGTGAGTTGGCCTTTTACTTTTCAAAGCCTACTGTTGTAGGTGCATACATTTTAACATAAGGAAAAGTGACATATCTGTGGCAGAATGTTTTTATAAATTTTGTATTTATTTTTAATGGAGAGTATTTTGGGAATCTTATTACTTATGCTTGTTCAATGCTATAATGATTGTATATTGTGTAGGAAATAAGTTTGTTATAAGTTAATAAAATGTTATTCTTTCTATTCTTAGAGTGTTTGGTGCCTGTAAGGATTAACCTGTCGAAGTTATATATTGAGAATATATATTCTTTTTTTCAGGTGAGTTTCTTTTTATGGTTTGGCAATTTCTGTGGGTGGTGATGAAAATAATAAAGAGTAATTTGTAAATGTTTTGAATATGATTTTATCTCAAATTTTTTACATGTGGTTCTATCTGCTTATAGTACATATGTTTTTTGAGATGTTCTCTATTGACAGTTCAAATTATGTTTTAATGAGCTTGGGATATGTGATCTTTTACAAGGAGTTGAGATTTAGAAATCATTGGAGTATAATTCTTTTAGGTTTGTTTTAGTAATACTTGTGAAGTGCTCATTATTTCTAAAATCTTGTTGTATTATGTTTGGTAGTGTTCCATTTTTAATTAGAGAGAGGTATTATGATATGGATTGAAATGTAATGCTTATTTTCCTGTATATCTGTGAATATACTATGTATAGGCAGTTTTTTAAATATTAATGTAGAGTTTTATTATGAGGTGGTTGTTCATGGTAAGTATGATATTTTGCATATGGTAAGACATTGACATGGTGAGTATACTGTTGTAATATAAATGGAACTGTCTCTGTGGGAAGTAGTAATCTGTAAATTGAATTAAATGGTTTGTATAGTGTGATTCTTTTCTTTAGAGTGCATATATTTATATTGCACTTTGTAGTGATGAAATAAAAGAAATGGGTCTCTAAAAATTATTGTACAGGTAATAAATATTTCAAATATGTAGAAAATCTAAAAATAAATTTTACAGTGAAATGTCTTTTATCAACAGTAATTATTTAATTTTAAAAAAACAAAGTGTCAATGTTTAGAGTTATATTGCCAATTTCTTTTTCAAAACAAGAGGAATGTGGTATCTTACAAATTATAGAGTAAATAAGTTAGAGATTATAAAATTATCTGTAGTTTAAAAATTAGTAAAGGTAGTTTTTAGTTATACAGTTATGGAAAAATATATAATTTAGTGTCTATATTTTTTTAAAAGGATAAAGAAGAATTTAATCAAAATAACTATGAAGAATTGGTCAGAAGAGAATGAAATTCATTTTGACATCATTAATGAACTGATGGAGGAAATTTTAGACGTGGTTGTTCAAGAGGAAGCTGATGAAAATTATTATTTTATGGACATATCCTTAGATTCAGCCTATTTAGAGCTGATAGAAGAAGATGAGGACAATGGACTTGAAGAAGTCCCTGATGAATTAATGTTGGAAGTTCTTTTAAATTATGAAGTTTTGAATGAATAAAAAAAAAATGATAGCAAAGCATTCGTGATGACAGTTTTCTTGATATATTCGTCGATGAAATGCTTCATGAGAGTGATAAGATATGTTCTCATGAAGTGTAAAAGAGATCGTAGAAAAAAAGATTAAAACACTTATGATGACCGATAGTTTTTGAAAAAAGTGTACTGTTTGTATGCTTTTAAATTTTTTTTTTAAATTGTCTATGAAGTTTAAAGAAATATATAGTGTGATAAATTTACAAGGAAAATTCACTACAGGATTTACTACTTTGTTCAGAGATTTTCTGTTATTATGTGTATTTTATTAAAAAATGAATGAGTGGTTTTAATTTGTACGGTATATGGTAGTACTGAACTATAATATTTGTTATTTTTGTGTCTTACAGGTTCACAATCTCATCAAAATTTTAAATTAAGATGCCGACCAGAATTGAAAAAAAGAAACTCTACAAGCGGACGTACAGTTTAAAGAAGAAAACTACAGAATTATTTTCAAAGACTGAGAGGACGGTTACAAAGAAGAGTACTCCTGGTAAGCAAACTAAAAAGTTTGTGAAAAGTATTTTGGGGAGGAAAAATGTAACTATTGAAGTTCAGAAGGAGAAAACGATTTCATCATCTAAAAAGACATCTGGAGGTAAACAAACTAATATTACTGGAATTAGGAAAGATGAAAGTCAGTACAGTAAAACCCGGAGTAATCAATTTAGCCAAATCAGGAAGCGTATGTTTTACAACAGAGTCGTTGCGAATTTAATACAAAAGGAAAAAGTTTCTAAAAAAAGATCTGTTTTTCTAAAAAAAAAAATATACATAGAGGCTTTTGTTGAGCGCGCATTTGAGACAAAACGAAAGTTATTTATTTTAATACTTAATAGAATAAATATTTTAAATAAGACGATTCGAGTTTTCAAAAGTAAAAGTAAATGGAAGAGACATATAAATAGGAGTAATTTTTGTAAAGTGTTTTCTGGGAAGTGGATGCATACTTCAACTTCTGAGCCATTTTTTAATGAAGAGAGTTACTTTCAAAGTAACGATCTGTTGCATGCAGTTGACACCACAGGTCGAGCATATGAGGTGAAGGATGGTTGTGTTATTGAGAAAGAGAAAATTGTGGTTAGAAATGCAGAAGATGTTATGGTTAGAGAAGCTTTACAGGGACGTCCTAATGCTCCTGTTTACAGTTGGAATTGTAGTAGCATTTGTAGTGTACGACAGGATTCAATTAATTTCTTTCGCAATTTCTTACGTAAGTACACTAAAGAAAGTCTAAAGAAAAAAATTTAAATGTTGCAAGAATTAGATGAATGCAGAGTGCGTGAGAAAATAGGTCTGCAAGGCCATTCTCTGGCTTGTCTCTCTAAAAAAATATGTCAGAGTGTATTTCATCACTTCCGGATGTTAGCAGTGCATCACACTAAAATGAGAAAATTAGTGAGAAAGTTGTACTATGCAAAAAGTCCAGAACTTAAACTTAAACAGTTAAATAGTGCTCTTTTGTATGGATGTGAATTAGATGTTAAGAAGATTTGTGCAGAAATTGAGGTAAGTTATTTTGGTCCCGAGGAAGATAATGCAAAAGGTGATATAATTACAGAAGGAAATGTGTTAGAAAATGTTGGGCATGTAAATATTGAAAACTTTGAACAAGAAATAATAAAGTTTAAGGTAATTGCAGGTGAGAAACCAAATTTTTCTTGTGTCTGTTGTCGACGAATTCATTACAAAAGTCAAACGAGGTTAGTTGATTTATATTTAAAAAGTGAAGATGAAAGTAATGGTCAATGGAAAGATTTTGCAACTTATTTGTTGGTGGAAAACTATTTTGATTTGGGTTTTGAGCAACGTGTTTGTAAATATTGTTATAATAAATTAGATGAAAATAAAATGCCTGCTAGAGCTGTTCACAATAATTTAGAGTTGGTAAATATTCCATCTGAATTGATGAATTTAAATACTTATGAGACGATTCTGATTCAATGTGTACATCCTTTTCAGGCTATTGTTCGAATGGAGCCTAAGACTGGTAAATTAAATCCTTCAGATTTACTAAGAGGATTAAAGGGTAGAGTTGTGTATTTGCCTCTTGATCTTAAAAAAAAATATGGAAACAATTGGTGTTGAAAATGTAGAAGAGGAACCTCTAGTTATTCTAGTGAATGGTGTACCCACAAAGAGTAAGAAAATCTGGCAAGATTTAGTGGATGTTAGGAAAGTGAAAAAGGCAACGTTGTATTTAGTGCAAAATAATAAGTATTACAAAGATATATATGTAGAACAAGAAGATGTAAGTGAAGAAGAGGATAGTGATTTGTGTAGTGGACAAATTGAGAAAGTTGATGTATCTAGATCTGAAGAAATTTATGAACATTACAGTGTTCATCCACTGCATTCCAAAAAAGCAATAGGGAATGCTATTGAATTATTTCAGATGAGAAAGGCGAAAGGAAATCCGATTAGTGTCTGGGAAGAAAGTTTGGAAGGTCGTCGTTTCCCACAGTTATTTCCTACAGGTGAAGGTACACGATATGATGATCGACCTATGCAGATTCCTGCATCTGAGTACCGGACAACTAGATTATATGCAGAAGATGCAAGGTTTCGGCAATGTATTCCATATTTGTTTCATCTTTTGTTTGAGAGTGACTTATCTGGTCTGTCTTATGCAGTAAATCATATCTCAAAAAGTGGTGTACTTCTGCAAAATATATCAGCAAAGGAATTTATGGATAGAGTGCATCAGAAAGGTAGTGTTTTGGATTCTCATTTAATTAATTTAATGGCTTGTCAGCGGGGTACTAATGAGTATTGGTACCATCGTCATGGAGATTTAAAGTGTATGCTTAGAAACTTAGGAGCACCAACATGGTTTTTAACTCTAAGCTGTGCAGAGTATGCTTGGGAAGATTTAATTGAATTTCTTCGGGAGGCGAATGCAAATATAGAAAATATAAACTATAAGACACCTGGAGAACTGTGTTCATTAGATCCAGTTAATGTTTGCAGGTATTTTAATCATAGATTTGAAGCTATGATGTCTTTCATTACTAACAAGAGAAATCCGCCTCTTGGTGAAGTACTGGATTTCTTTTGGAGAAAAGAATATCAAGCAAGAGGTGCTCTTCATATTCATATGCTACTATGGATCAAGGATGCTCCTAAATTTGGAATAGACTCGGATGAGACTGTACTGTCTTTTATTGAACAGTATGCCACTTGTGACATACCTAATAGTACCACTGATAAGGACTTAAGAGGAAAAGTGTTACGTTTCCAAAGTCATTGCTGTGGAAAATATTGTCGGCGAAAATTCAAATCAAAGAGCAAATTTTATACCAAATGTCGCTTTGGATTTGCACGACCGGTACTTTCAAAAGGAAGAGTCAACAATTTGATGTCATGTTTGCGACATAATATCAGAAGGAGATCACCTAAAAATACGTACAATTTAAGAAGAGGTGAAGAATCAAAATATATTAATTACTATAATCCAGTCATTTTGTCCATGTGGAATGCTAACATGGACATACAGTATGTTGCAGACAACTCTATTGCTGTGGCTCGATATGTAACGTCTTACATCACGAAATCTGAAAAGACGGAATTGAAGGAGATGTGGGAAGACATTTCTCATGAAAAGAGCCTGAGCAAGAAATTATATACGTACAGTTTGAAGATGCTGTCTCATCGAGAAATTGGAGCATATGAATGTTGTGATAGATTATCATCAGCAAGTCTTTATGCGAAGTCAAGGACTATTCTCTGGGTGAGTTTGGGCCTAGCAGAAACACGAAACCGTGTTCTAAAACCTGTGCAAGAAATTGAGTACTTAGCCCAGAAAGAACCAAACAGTACAGACATTTTGAAAACAAATATGTTGGATACATACTATCCAAATAGAAGTACTCTGCTTGAAAACATTTGTCTGTATGAAATACTTCAAAATTATATTTTTAAGAGAAATGTTACCGAGAATATTGATAAAGGTGTACATGCTGTAATTGGACATGAAGGATGTCTGGTAAAACAAAGAAAAAGACACTTGATAAATCATCGGAAACTGAGTTGCGAAACACCTGATAAAAGAGAGTTTTACTATTTTGCTCTTTTCCAACTCTTTAAACCATGGCGTAGAGAAGAGGAACTACTTGGAGACTTTGATAGTTATGAAGATTCATTCAACGCATCTAAAAGTACTATTGAATGTCCTATTTTCAGCAATTATCTCCAAATGTTGAATGACGAAATAGAGCAAGAAGCAACAATTGCAGCAGAGATTGCTAGAGATAGTTCACAAGATAGTCAAAGTTCGGCATCATTAAGTCAAGATCCACTGGGACAACCAATTATTCAAAATGAAGCAGCCACCGCCATGGATGAGGTGGAAAGCGCAATGCAGCAAGGTCAAGAGCAAGTAATCGACTTAGAAGAATTAAAGAAGCAGTTTAATGTTGAGCAAAGACAGATATATGATGAAGTGACAGAGCACATTGAGCATGGCTTTCGTCATGAGAGAAAAGATTGCTCATGTATGTCATTTGAGCCTATTCCATTATATGTAAGTGGAGAAGCTGGGACTGGTAAAAGTTTCCTAATTAAAGGAATTACTACATATTTACAGCAAACAACTCAATCAACACTGTCGTGTGTTGTTACTGCTCCAACTGGATTGGCAGCACATAATATAAAAGGGGTAACTTTAACGTTTGCTGATGCTGCCAGTTGAACATGAAAATAAATTACAATATCAGAAGCTTTCTGGAGAAGCTTCTTTTGAAGTTTCTAGAGTCCTTAAAAAAATGAAACTTCTTATTATTGATGAAGTAAGCATGGTCTCTAATTTAATGCTTGCTTTTGTGCATTTAAGAATGCAACAGACACTTAAGACAGAGTATGATGTGTTATTTGGAGGTAAACATGTCATCGTTTTTGGTGATCTACTCCAGCTGACTCCTGTCAAAGGACAACCTGTATTCTAAACTGTTACACATGAGGAGACCAGAAAGTGCCTGGGCAGTATTGGAAATGTAAATATATGGTCACATTTCAAATATACTGAACTGATTCAAAATATGCGACAGGCAAAGGATACTAAATATGGAAGTATTCTTCAAGATATTCGGATTGGAAAATTAACTGAAGATGCAAAACAGACTCTACGAACGCGATTACTTTCCAAGCTGTTTCCTAATGAAGATAATGTTCCTGAGAGAATATATAGTGAAGAGGTTGTAGATAAGTCAGTGATATGCTTGATGCCAACTCTGAAAGAATGTTCAGTTTTTAATGAGAAAATGTTGAATTTAGAAAAGCAAGAAATTAAGAAACTGGAAGCTAAAGATAGAATAGAGCATGAAGGTAGTACTATTGTTTTGTCTGAAAAGTTGAAATTGAAATTGGATTCTCTTCAAAAAACTATATCTAAAACTGCTGGTTTAGAGAAAAATCTGTATGTATGTTTAAATTGTCGGATAATTTTAAGAAGAAATTTACATGTAGAAAGAGGATTGGTAAATGGAGCAATGGGTAATGTTGTTGGTTTTGTGAATTATACCAATAGAGATGAGATTGAATTTTTGAAGATAAAATTTGATGGGATTGATGAAGTTCAACAAATTAGTCGATGTTCAACTCGTTGTTTGCTTGTGAAAGACTTATATGTCCGTCGTAAACAATTTCCAATTTGTTTGGCATATGCAGTGACTATACATAAATCTCAAGGTTTAAGTGTAGATTGTGCTTTGGTAAATATTGGAAGTACTGTATTCCAAGAGGGTATGGCGTATGTTGCTCTGTCGCGTGTTAGATCTTTATGTGGACTTTATCTAATTGATTATGATGAGACAAAGATTAGTGCAGATTTAAATTGTGTGAAGGAGTACAATAGGTTAAGAAGAGAATATGCTCCAAGTTTACCTCAATATCCTTTAATTGAAAGGCGTATAGTTGGTCAGAAAAGGAAAAATGAGGACAAATGTGCTGAAGTAGTCCAGAAACGACGAAAAAAAGATGTAGCTGTTGTTGGTAGCTCTAAGAAAACTGTTAGTATTGAAGAGATTGTTGGATTTAAGTTGGAAAATAGGTGTGGTGTCAACTGCTATGCAAATGTAGTAGTTAATGTTGTTTTCTTTTTGAAAAATGTTAAGGAACCGATTATAGAAAATCAGGAGTATACCTTTTGTCATTCTTTAAATTCTATATTTGAAACGTGTAGTAGTGGTGATAATGAAATAGGAAGTGTTTCGGAATTAAGGAATGTTTTAGATGTATGTGCAGAAGTAAATCAGTTTTCTCAGAATATACAGCAAGATTGTCAGGAATTTATTATGTATATGTTTACAGCTTTGGAAGATGAAGGTGTAGATATTGATAGTCTTTTTGGGCTTTCTTATAAATGGGAACATAAGTGTGATAATTGTTCATTTTTAAGTAGTACTGAGATACCCAGCGAAAGATTTTTATATTTGACATTACCAGACTGCAAAGAAGTGCCTTTTAATGAACTAGTTAAAGATGCGCATCAAAATATGGTCTGTTCTCAATGCAAGTCTGAAATGTTATCAACTTTATTTATCCATAGATACGGACAATATGTAATTTTAATGTTTCAACGATGCAGAGCTGATGGGAGTAAATTGTCAACTTTAATTAAAAATGTTGTGGCTTCTCAAGTTTCTATTTCTAGAAGAACATTTGTAACTGTAGCCATTATTTATCATGAAGGGCATTCTACATCATCAGGACATTATACGGCTTATTTGAAGTGTGCTACTGGCTGGACACTTTGCAATGATAGCCAATTGACTTTTGCCTTGAGTAACTCTTATTTGTTATTTTTGGAACCCACATTTCAGTAGAGTGGTTCGGTGTAGGAATATGTATACTATAAAGATCTGAAACTTAGTAGTTTACAAATATCATGTAAATAAGGGTGTACAAATCTATACATGAAATTTGTGTTTTCCATATTGATAACATCAGGTACAAATTTACTTAATGTTTGATGGTATAACATATGGTACAAATTTTTATTGCAAAAGTACAGAAAATAATGGATGAGACTAAGATTACAAAATTTCAGAAAAAAACTACTTAACTCATAGTATTTGGCCACGTGGAAAAATATGAGAGAAGAAAATGAGTACTTTTGAGAATTATTTAGAAACTTATGTGGACGTAAGTGTTTCGGAGAGGTATTTAAAAGATAATGAGTTAGCTTATACAATTTGGCCTTGCGGAAATGTATGAGAGAAGAAACTGTGTCTTTCAAATACATTTTTTATAGGAGATTGCTGCACGGGATTTTGTTGAGATATCTTGAAAAATAAGTGGTATACTTTAATTAGGTTGTAACTGTGGAAAATGTAGTGTGCTTACTCAAGAAATTGCGAATTTGAGGAAAACATTTAAGACATGTTTTTTTCAAGTATTTATAATATGTATGCAGATTTTGTATGGGTTTTTTAAACACAATCATTTTGATTGTGTTTTTTTTTCCCTGCTGTTATATGATGATTAATGTTGAAATCACTCTTGATAGTGAAAATCAATGTTTTCTGAGGACAGCAAAAATAAATCATTTAATATATTGTTTACTTATTTTGCTACATCGTATTCAGAAATATGTATTATAACAGATTTTTTTTTACTCTCCTCCACAGATATTATATTTAAAAGGTACGTATATTTAATAATATCTGACAGTTTTGTTTGGACCTGTCTTATTGTTTCGTATTGTTTTTTCTATAAATAATATACTTTATAATTTTATTTTTAATTTCTTTCCACAGGTGCTACGTTTTCATTAGACATTTAATTTTTTTTTTCTTTTTATTAGGTAAGTATATATAATAAAGAAATTTTTAAAACATTGTGTTATTTATTTCTCTATCCTTCTTAAAACAATGTCATCTTTTATATTGAACACTTCCACATAGGATTGGGTGCATTGTTAGAAGGTATGGTTTAAAAGTGATTAAATAAAATGAGCGATATTTCACTGAGTGAGTTTAGGAAAAGTGATATATGAAAACGATGGTGTATATGGTATTAAATGTTACATGGTGTTCTTTGCAGGACTTTAAATCCTGTGTTGTAGTTCCAATTTTGACTCAAGATTAGGGGGCTGGGGGGCTTAGTGGGACTTGCATGGTCATGATTGAGGTACTCCTTTTATGAGCCATGGTTCAGATGTGTTTATGATAGAGTGGTTCCGTCATGGTTCTGCTTAGTGAATAGAACGTGTTAAGGAAGCACAATGTTAGTGTTGTGCATGCATAGCGGCAAGTTCATCAGAAATGTTGTTCGTCCTGAGGACAGATCAGACAATGTTCATGATGGAGGACGTTTGTGATGAGTATTGAACCATTTAACAGTTGTTAAAAAAACCTGAAGGGTTTTTATAAAGACGAGATATGTTTGTCATTCTAGAGCCCTGTATCATAAAGAACTGTTCTTCTAAACTAATACGTATTGAAATTAGTTGACTGCCATTTATGAGATTTTACTCAGTGACTTTCTGGGCCATATTCTTTCAAAACTGTGCATGTGATTGCTGCGTGAAGACCTACGTCTACTTCAATTTGAATATAGAGGTATATTATGAAAGGTGTTTATCTGTGTTTTTTTTACTTTAAACGTCAAGAAAGCAGAGATAAAATTATCTCTCTATTATTTAGCAGCTGCTAACACCAGTTAGGAACACTTAGTAGAAGATAGTGAACATTTTGGGTGCACTTTGCATGTCAGTTGCATTTATATGTAATGAGATGCAAAGTGGGCGTGCCAAGATGTTACCGACTGAAAATAGTCTTTAACATCGTTATCTCTTATTAGTAGCTTTTGGAGATATTTGCGCTAAGCGGGAATATTTCTAAAAGCTAAGACTTGCCTTGAGTAGTTCTTAGCTATGTTATCCAATGGGGGGTGGATAACATGGCTAATAGCATTAGGTCGCTATCTATGAATAATCCTGTTTTTTTTGTGATACTTATGCTTTGCAACGTTTTTTACAGCATTTGCGTTAAACCTTATTAATACCAAGGTTTATTTGCGGAAGAAAACGCTGCAGCGCTGCGGTAAATGTTTAGGGCAATATTACCAAGAACTAGCGATAATTTGTGTCTCTAACTTGTTTAGAGACAAAAATTATCGCCGCACATTGGCGATTTTTATCGCAGATAAACCTTGCTATTAGCAAGGTTTATCGTAAATGCGATAAAAAACGGCCGCAATGCATGAATATCGATGAAAAGTCAGCGATATTCATGAATTATCGAACAAATGCTCTTAGCCATGTTATCCACCTCCCATTAGATAACATGGCTAAGAACTGCTCAGGGCAGGTCTTAGCTTTCGGAGATATTTGCGCTTCGCGCGAATATCTCCAAAAGTTGTTAATAGGAGATAGTGATGTTAGGGACTGTTTGCAGTGGCTAACATTTTGGCATACACACTTTGGATGTCATTAGTGATAAATATCACCGACATGTAAAGCGGGGTCCAAGATGGTTGCTATCTCCTATTAGTTGTCACTAATTGGTGTTAGCGACAGCTTGATAATAGGGAGATAATTTTATCTCCGCTTTCTTGGCTTTTAAAGCCAAAAAAGCGGTGATCAACCCCCTTGATAATATGCTCCCTAGTCTGTAACCAAGTAGAAGGAATACTACATACTTGAATATTGTTTAGGGCTTATTTTCATTGAGATCGTCACAGAAGTTCAATGGACCCGAGACGCTGTTTTTGTGTATCTTGGCGACTGCCAAGCCTTTGTAGCAGTGGGAGTGAGGCTTCTCTAAGGGGGGCAGCGTAGCTCCTTTTGATGTTTATAATTGCAGATAGCAGGGTAGAAATGTCCGCGGAATTTATGGATGCTTAGTCGAAGTATAGTGTACGTGCTGCTCTTAGCACCTCATTACGACACACAGGGGAGTCACGTTCCACAGTTGGAGATCAGAGACTTAGGAAATAAAACTTTATAATAGCGAGGGCTGTAAGCGATAGAAATCGACCGTTGTCGGTGTACAAAATATCACCGGTATTGCTGGTATTTTCTATGGTGTTAGTGGTCGAAGGAGAATAGTAACATATGTGAAAAAAAATTCGGTAACAGGCTCAGAATTTCACATTATCACGTGAAAACAAAAGTTTTTCTCACATACTGATAAGTCTTTTATAATTAAGGGACGGAGTGTATGTAGTGCTATTTACTACACTGCTATGTGAACGTCGAATGTTTCATAAGGAGAGGCTTTAAAAGTTTTTTGATAAACTGGTTTTCTAGGGAAGTGGGTGGAGTGTTCCGTGTAAATTGCAGAATAGAAACTAGTAAAAACCAATTGGAAGTGTTCTTTTAAAGTCATATGACTGCACATGCGTGTCTTGACGCCTGTACGTGATAGGCGGGTGCGCGCACCCGGTCGCGCACAAGATGAAAGCGGCGAGAAAATATCAGCTAGAAGTGTTGTTTTGAAGTCACATGACTTCACATGCAAGTGTCAGGACCTGTACGCGATAGGAGGGTGCGCGCACCCGGTCGCGCACTACAATGAAGCGCCGAAAAAACATGTCATAAGATGCTCTTGGAGCATGTTTTCGTAGAAATAGTTAGTTCTGAAAAGAACCTTTTTTTTGGGGGGGGGGGAAACAAGTGTTATGATGCTTTAGATTTCTTAAAGTTGCTACTACATTTTTCAGTATGTAATACTATGAAAATGAAGTGAAGAAATTTATCTTTTCTTGGGGCATTTATGACTTTCAATTTTGAGTTTAATAAGAACAAGGCTCTGCTCTCCATATAAAAGAATTTCTCCACACTCGTTGCATTTCATGTGCACCTTCGCAAGATATGGTCTCAAGTCCATCTCAGCACTCGATGGAGATACAGATCGTCCTCCAGAAGATGTGCTGGCCACCTCTGATGGTAATAGCGTGGCCAGGGCTCTTGTCGATGCTTTTGCATAATGCTCAGGGTGCCTTTGTTTAACATGTCGCAGCATGGTGTGTATAGAAAAGGAATATTTTCTATTTGGATTTCCCCTTGAGAGCTCCGAATTGCATATCGTGCAGGTTACTTTTGGTGCATTCACTTTCTTTTGATCTTCAGGATAAGTAAAAAATTGCCAAATGAAAGATTCCTTTTTTCTTCTTAACGGTGGTCGTTCATTTCCTTCAGATTCGGAAGATGAATGTGGAAGGGCAGCCATTTCAGCAAAGTCTTCCGGAAGATGCTCGACGTTGTTGTCTCTTGAGAGTAGAAAAGATTGTGAGGAAAGTGGGTGGAGTGCTTCGTGTAAATTACAGAACAGAAACTACTAAGAACCAATTGGAAGTCTTGTTTTCAAGTCACATGACTTTACATGCGCTTCTCAGGACGTGTAGGCGGTGACACTATCTAGTTACGAACGTGATTTGGAAGTAGCAATGTTCTTTACTGAAGTTTAAAAACGTGAAAAGAAGTGAATTCAAACACATACGGATTTGATATATTTTTACAGCTCGATTTAAGTATACAATTAATAAATTATAAAATCTGTTATATTTTTCAAAATAAATATTAAGGTGTGTACAATCAGTCACGCACGAATGATTAAAAAAAATTCAGCTCCATTTATTTAAAAAGTTTATAGGAGAAAAAAAGCCTAGGTTCAGTGTCTTTAACGTACTATAAGGTTTTTCATTGGTCTATGAAGAAATTCATTAGGTTTAAATTGGAAAGCTTCATGAAATATATAGGTGGGTGTGTGCACTCGGTTCTGCACGTTAGATTGGTATGTCGATATTTATTTCAGGTATATCTTTCATACTTAGGAACTAGCATTCAAAAAACCTATGAAATTCACTGAAAAAACCATAGGTTTTACACACGTTATAGTTAGGAAATAGCATTTGAAAAACCTATGAAATTCACTGAAAAAACCATAGGTTTTACACACGTTATAGTTAGGAAATAGCATTTGAAAAACCTATGAAATTCACTGAAAAAACCATAGGTTTGACACCAGTTATAGTTAGCTGGAAATTTTACTGATATAAAACCAATGAAATTCCACGTTATAGTTAGTTGGACTCACTATAACTTGCGCGTGTAATGCACTGCTGATGACATCACTGATGACACTATTCAGTGAATGTGTGTCTTTTTAAAAAATAAATATGTTTTATATATGTATATGTAGAGGTTGATGGAAAAATAAATGTTTAAATAAGTGACGTAATGGATGTGCAGGATTGTATGGATGACTGAGTGTGTATATGTGTGTGTTAGTCAGTGAATACCTGCTTCACTAGTGTGTTTATTAGTAACCACATATGTTTTAATGTAGTGTATGTAAGTATTGATATATATAACTGAGTAAATGTGACAGTGAGGGATTGAAAGAGTTCCTGTTTAAATAAATATGTGTTTCTATAAGTGATTGTTTAAAAGAGTAAGTAACTGAAAGTTTACTTAGAAGTAAGGTATTACTGTGTGTACATCTGTATATGTAAATAAATGGATGTTTATTAGTTTATTTCCAAGTATGAATATATGTGTGATTTACTTTTGGATGTCTGTCGGTATATAATAGGATGTATAGCTCTATCACTATATATAATCAGTAAGCATATATACGAGTGACTATATAGAACTGTTAGTGAATTAGTGGATGTGTATATAAATGTTGGAATTACTGAATTGGTTGTTGTAACTGGTATAGGTATCTCCATTTTTTTGAAAATGTTAGTTTCTATTTTTGAATATGTGTTTCAAGGGTTACATTACACTGAAATGTATCTGTCACTTTCTCACAAGGATGGTGTCATCAGTGATGTCATGAGTGATGTCACTGACCATGTCATGAGTGATGTAATATGTGATGTCATCAGCAGTGCATTACACGCGCAAGTTATAGTGAGTCCAACTAACTATAACGTGGAATTTCATTGGTTTTATATCAGTAAAATTTCCAGCTAACTATAACTGGTGTCAAACCTATGGTTTTTTCAGTGAATTTCATAGGTTTTTCAAATGCTATTTCCTAACTATAACGTGTGTAAAACCTATGGTTTTTTCAGTGAATTTCATAGGTTTTTCAAATGCTATTTCCTAACTATAACGTGTGTAAAACCTATGTTTTTTTCTGTGAATATATATATATATATATATATATATATATATATATATATATATTCACAGAAAAAACCATAGGTTATAGTGGATATATAGTTAGGAATTTGCATTTACAAAACCTTGAAAATTCAATGAAAAAACCATAGGTTATAGGCCATATATAGTTAGGAATTAGCATTTACAAAACCTTATTTTACTCGCATAAAACCATTGAAATTCCATATATAGTTAGCTAACTATAAGCGCTAACTATATATCGCGCACCCGCAATCCACTGCTGATGATGTCACATATTACATCATTCATGACATGGTCAGTGACATCACTGATCACAACATCCAGTGATTGTATGTGTCTGTAAAGTTTAAATATGTTTCACATATTGAAGAATGAGTGGATGTATAAGTGTCTGGATGAAGAATTTAGTAGGTGCATGACTGACTGTATGAGTGAGTGATTAAATGTGTCTCACTGAGTACATGGGTTAGTGACTAAACTGTCTTAATTCGTGCATCAGTATGTTTGTTGTTGTGTAAGCTGCTGCATGTGTTGATCATGTAGCTATAAGAGTGGCCATATGGGTTATTGATTGGTTGCCCAAGTATTTGAATGGGAGGCTGAGTGTGTGTGTGGGTGGCTGGGAGGTGCGTGACTCTGTGCATAGATGTGTAAGCAGTTGATTCACTAGGAGTATGAGTTCAAGAGTGCATGTGGAAACAGCTATATGGGCGGTTGACTGTGCATGGGTGTGTTGGTGAGTGAATGGATTTCTCATTGCTACATGTGCAAGTAAGTACGTATGTAAAACACAATACATGTGAGAGTTGAGATATATAAATAACTGAACATAAGAGCCAGTGAATGTGTGAGTGGCTGTATCGATCACTGTGAGCTTGTATCAGGGATTATATAAGAGAGTAAATATGTGTTATTATATGTTTGAATAAGTAAGATGTGTATAACTGTATAGTTGAGGAAATGGAGGTGTGATTGATTCTTTGCATGACTGACTAGGTGTGTGAGTAACTCCATGGATGAGTGACAGTCTGTGAGTGTCTGTTTATACTGAGTGTATGTAAGGTTATATTAGAGTCTGAAGAGGTTCATTGTATTATCACATGAGTGATGTGATCAGTGATGACAAATGAGATGTCATCAGTGATGTCATTTGAGTTGTCATCAGTGATGTCAATTGTGATGTCATTTGAGATGTCATCATTGATATCATTTGAGTTGTCATCAGTGATGTCATTTGAGATGTCATCAGTGATGTCATCAGTGATGTCACTGACCATGTCATGAATGATGTAATATGTGACATCATCAGCAGTGGATTGCGGGTGCGCGATATATAGTTAGCGCTTATAGTTAGCTAACTATATATGGAATTTCAATGGTTTTATGCGAGTAAAATAAGGTTTTGTAAATGCTAATTCCTAACTATATATGGCCTATAACCTATGGTTTTTTCATTGAATTTTCAAGGTTTTGTAAATGCAAATTCCTAACTATATATCCACTATAACCTATGGTTTTTTCTGTGAATTTCATTGGTTTTTTAATAGCAAATATGAAAAGCTTTAAAATGTCAAGTACGTGATAGATAAAAACATTTTCGTATTTATGCACGCTGATGTGCTTTGAACGCTGCCCCCCCCCCTCCCCTCTTTTGCCTTAGTAGTACTCTCTCTTTGCAGATACTGAAGGGTAGTTAACGCAGGCCTTTACCCCCGTTGTAATCCGTCGTGCCTCCTTGTCTCTCCATTTGATTGATTGTTGTCCAAGCATTTACTGTTTTAGAATTGGTTCTCTTTGGATCATTCTCTATTTACAAACAAGCACAAAGTCGCAATACTCTGTTTAGTCTTTGCAGATAGTGAAAAATCGTGTAAAAAAATAAAAGTAATCGAACAAAATCAGTAGGCCACTAATTGGATCTCTTTTTGACCTCGCTAAAATAGAAATATTAGGAACAACCCTTCTTGAGAAATAAGAAAATAGTGAGATGAACTGAGCTCCACACCATGAGGGCTGCAAGACAGCTCGGCTCCATCACCCATCCCGCACAAAATAACGACAAACCCTATGCAAATATTAAAAATATAGACAACACACCAGCAAAGAAACAGGGTAAAACATTTTATTAAAAAACTATTTACATAACGTTGGTCTATAAGATGATGTCAGTAGTGGACCGATGTGTGAATAGATCGAAAACAGCACAAGGCTCCAAGATCCGGATAGCAAGCTCCTGGATGTTGGGTGCCATAGTTTAGAGTTCTGAATTTCAGCCTTTTTCAATGCCTGTGCTTTGTTGAATCAAAATGGCGGCTTGACACAAAGCTAACTCAAACGTTGTTACTGATGCTATGCAGACCAAAACTGGTTTTCAGTTTGTACATTTTTCTAGATTTTTCAATCCAAGTTTGGTTGACTTTGTAGAACGATGGCTTCAGATTTTCAACATACGGTGTGGTGGCGCTGACTGGGAGGGGGCGCTTCGCTCCTGCCCCTTCCCCAAGTAAGATTTTCATACGTGAAAGTACGTTAATGGTTTTGGTCCCTGAGATGCTTCGATGTCACTACCATTCTCAAATAGCATAAGTTCTGGATGTTGGGTGCCATAGTTAAGAGTTCTGAGCAGTGCTTGTAACACTGTCTGAAGCTTATTTCCACCTACTGCAGCTTCACTATTCTCAAAGTAAGTGAGTGTCGTTTGTGGACCTGACTGCATTAGAAAACAATGTGATATGTTACCTTCCTAAACAGCTTGACGGAGGCCCCTGAGGGGCGGTGTGATGGCCATGGACTCGGAGAAGACGCTTGGCTCCGACACCCTCCCCAAGTCTTATAGCACTGGTGTAGCCTGAGATCGCCCCCGACATAGGCGGCCGGCTCCCGGGGTCCGGCGGAACTTTTTGCCTTTTGATGACTCTTCAATTCTGGACCTTGTCCCACAATCCGTTTGACCTGAAGACAAGCTGTAGTGGTGCGCCCCTTTATCGTTTTAGTTGCTATTCCGCCCGCTTTTGCTACACTGTGCCTCTTCCGCCATTCAGCTGTTTTCCGCCCGCTCTTGCGACTACAGCGTCTCGCTCACCATGTAGTTGAGATGCGCCCGCTCTTGCGGTGCAGCGATAGGCGGCTGCCACAGGACTCTCAAAATGGCGGCCGGCTCTTCGGTTTTGGGCCTGGTCCACTAAAATGGCCCTGGGACACCTTGGAACTCGGACGCTTGTCTGCTAGGGCTTGGGTCCCATTCTCGAAAAGCGTCCCCTCAGCCGTGAAGATTCTACAAAAGTCTTGGGGGCCTCCGACTCCCGCAGGCTTCTGGTGGGGAGCGGCTGCCATGATTGCTCGTGGAATGGCCACGACGGAGCTACGAGATGGTAGTGGTCTCATGCTGACGCCAGCTTTAGTCTGAAACATCCAGAAACACTGTAGACTACCAATTCGATCAGTTCCGGTAGCGCCCCAACATGACCCGGAAGAGAAGAACTTGCCCTCCCCTCTTTGACTGATGGTTCTTGTTGCCTGTCCCCTCTGTTGTCATTTAACAGAACTTTTTGGACTGCTGAAAGGGGTTGTGTTCTGAACGCTGGTTGGTGGAGACATTTAGACTATATTCTTGACCTACGTTGTCGCGTAATGCGTTTTATGACACGCCGCGTTAGCGCACCCGGAAGTGATCCGAGGCGCGGCGCGCAGCGCGTAACGTAAGCATAACAGGTCATGTGACTTGTTAATAAAACTTTTCATTGGTTCATTTTACTTTTGTTAATTTAATGATGAAAAGCTTGGTCATATGACCTAAAAATTACGCTTTTTATTATTTTCGAACAATATTTTTTTTTCAAACATATGTTATAATATTCCAGGCTAATGTACTTTCCCGGAAAATTTACAACTGTCTTGCAAGTAAAATATATTCCTTTTTCGAGAAAGAGGGCGTTTCTTCCTTCCATGACGGAGCCGTTGAGTAAAAGAGATTCGGCCTGCTGTCTTAGTCGCCGATACGCCTGATTATCAGATTCTTATCGATCACTTTATGTTGCAGACATGAAAAACACAACTGCCCTTCACCATTTATCTTTACTGCGTTCCTACATATTATACCTTTTATCCGTCATGTAATTGGACTGCTTTATTTCACTTGCCTTTTACTGATTCGAAAACAGTCACTAAAAGTAAAAACTTTACAAATGAAAATACTACTACCGTGTTTTGTTTTAAAAACCTTTATTGTGAAAATGTCAGTATACAAATACGGGCCTATAACCACGTGGGCCGGCCACGGAGCAAACTGAAATCGTATATGATGAGGAGACATTTACACTGTAGAAGAACGTAACGAGCGGGCCATTAGGTGACAAGAACAAAGGTGTCTAACAGTTGCGGAATCGGTGGACGTACATTTTGTAATTAAAATACGACAGGGCCACTTACAATAACATTTTCTAGATATACATTTGCGGGCAAAGAGTTACGAGTCCCATTTATACCGGCGCCATTTTGGGCGAGGCCGGGCAGGTCCAAGATATAGTCAAAATGTCTCCACCAACCATCGGCCAGACCAGAACCCCTTTCGGCCCTTTATGCTACAAGATGGTGTCTTCCATTCAGAAAATATTGGTGGCAGCATTTTGAAAGGAAACAGAAACAGCCGTTCTCCTAGTGAGTTTCACATTGTTACATTTAGGAAGAATGTTGAAGAGTAGTATGTGGAAAATCTGAAGCCATTTTTCTACAAACTCTCAATCAGACTTGGATGGAGAAAAAAAAACCTGAAGAATGTACAAACTGAAAACCAATTTTTGTCTGTATAGCACCAACAGTAACGCTTGAGTCAGCTTTGTGTCAAGCCGCCATTTTCATTCAATCAATAGCGTCCCCCTGCACACATTCAGGGACCTGGTCGTGTCTTCAGATGAAACGCATTGTAGGAAAAGAAGCAGAAAGGAAAAGGAAAAAAGTTCCGCCGGACCTAGTGAAGCTGCAGCAGGTGCAAATAAGCTTCAGACAGTCTTACAAGCACTGCTCAGAACTCTCAACTGAGGCACTCAACATCCAGGACTTGCCATTCGGATCTTGGCGCCTTGTATTTTTGTTTTGTTTTTGATGGAGGGGAAACAACAAAAAAGAGACATTGAAAAAGGCTCAACAGTGCAGGGCGCCTTGTGCTGGTTCCGACCTATTCACACATCGGTCCACTACTGACATCACCTCATAAACCAACGGGGCACCCCACGCCGACTTTCGGCGCAGCATTGTAGGATGGCCACACCAGTGCGGCAATTTTCTGGACACCACCTCGGTGCCATCCAGATCTCGGCGCGTTCATTCAATCAATAGCGTCCCCCTGCACACATTCAGGGACCTGGTCGTGTCTTCAGATGAAACGCATTGTAGGAAAAGAAGCAGAAAGGAAAAGGCAAAAAGTTCCGCCGGACCTAGTGAAGCTGCAACAGGTGCAAATAAGCTTCAGACAGTCCTACAAGCACTGCTCAGAAATCTCAACTGAGGCACTCAACATCCAGGACTTGCCATTCGGATCTTGGCGCCTTGTGCTGGTTCCGACCTATTCACACATCAGTCCACTACTGACATCACCTCATAAGCCAACGGGGCACCCCACGCCGACTTTCGGCGCAGCATTGTAGGATGGCCACACCAGTGCAGCCACTTGCTGGACACCACCTCGGTGCCATCCGGATCTCAGCGCGTTCGAGTCACTGTGCCGGAAGAGTGACCGGAACTCAGCTGAACACGCCGTCTTTCGGCGCAGCATTGTAGGATGGCCACACCAGTACGGCAATTTGCTGGACACCACCTCGGCGCCATCCGGATCTCGGCGCGTTCGAGTCACTGTACCGCAAGAGTGACCGCAACTCAGCTGGACACGCCGTCTTTCGGCGCAGCATTGTAGGATGGCCACACCAGTGCGGCAATTTGCTGGACACCACCTCGGTGCCATCCGGATCTCGGCGCGTTCGAGTCACTGTACCGCAACAGTGACCGCAACTCAGCTGGACACGCCGTCTTTCGGCGCAGCATTGTAGGATGGCCACACCAGTGCGGCAATTTGCTGGACACCACCTCGGTGCCATCCAGATCTCGGCGCGTTGTGCTGCCTTCGGCCTATTCGCACATCGGTCCGCTACTGACGCCGCCTCACGTGCCAACGGATTTTCTACGCTTTTTGTAGCCCTATGTCGCATAACAGGTCATGTGACTTGTTTATAAAACTTTTCATTGGTTCATTTTACTTTTGGTTTCCTAAAGATGGAAGGCTTGGTCATATGACCTAAAAATAACACTTTTCATTGGTTTAGAACATTTTTTTTTCCCAAACGATGAAAGCCCCACCTTGTTTCTGGATCATTCAGACTGAAGCTGGCGTCAGCATGAGAGCACCACCATCTCGTGGCTCCGTCGTGGTCATTCCGCGAGCAATCATGGCAGCCACTCCCCACCGGAAGCCTGCGGGAGTCGGGGGCCCCCAAGACTTTTATACAATCTTCACGGCTGAGGGGACGCTTTTCGAGAATGGAACCCAAGCCCTAGCAGGCAAGCGTCCGAGTTCCAAAGTGTCCCAGGACCATTTCAGTGGACCAGGCCTAAAACCGAGGAGCTGTCCGCCATTTTAAGAGCCATGTGGCAGCCGCCTATCGCTGCACTGCAAGAGTGGGAGCAACTCAACAACATGGTGAGCGAGACGCTGTGGCCGCAAGAGCGAGCGCAACTCAGCTAGATGGCCGCCACCTGGGGAGGCCCGTTCACGCCGGCTCCCCCACGCCCCCCCCCCCGGGCCGCCGCACGCCAATTTTCGGAGCAGCATTGTAGGATACCAAAACCAGTGCGGCAGTTTACTGGACATCACCTGGGTGCCTGTCGTACATGTTGTGTCAGCCATGTGACACTGGACACAGACCGCTACTGACGAGGCCTCCCCCCGCACCACCCGGGACGCCCCACGCTGCTTTTCTGTGCTGCATTGTAGGATCCCTAAACCAGTGCGGCACCCAGGCGACATCACCTGGGTGCCGTCCAGAACTCTGCACGTTGTGCTGCCTTGGGACTATTCGCACAACAGACCGCTACTGACGAGGCCTCCCCCCGCCCCACCCGGGACGCCCCACGCCATTTTTCGGAGCAGCATTGTAGGATCCCTAAACCAGTGCGGCACCCAGGCGACATCACCTGGGTGCCGTCCAGAACTCTGCACGTTGTGCTGCCTTGGGACTATTCGCACAAAAGACAGCTTCTAACCATTGTTGCTTTTTGTGTTGAGAAATGTTTAAATGTTTTTAGTTTTTGTTCCGTTTGTTAAAGTTAGTAGTTAATAAAGTTTTATAACCTTACTTTGTTGGAGTGTTATCTATTTTTTTAAAAACGGGTGAATGGGGCCTTGAATCGGGTTATTGTCATGTGTGGGCTTTGGAAGTGTGCTGCTGCAGGATCGGACATTTCAAACTCAAATGCACGTTCTTTTTCTTACCTTTCCGAAGCATGGAGCGCAATAGCAGGCAGAGAAAGGGTGATGCACGTGTTGAACACTACCTGACCTGGCAAGTTGCTGGCAGTGCCCCCCCGCCCGCTCCTGAAAAAGGGCACACACACACCGCCGCCCCGAGTACTTCACAAATCTTTAAAAGACCATGCGCTTGTTCATGAGGCTTAAATGGTTTATCACCTCTTCTAGAACCCCTGCATCGACCCTCTGACGTTTCCTGGAAAAATTACCATGTAACACAATACCAAGCCCTGTCAGCTGAAACCCCCAAGGAATCGTGGGGCATATTATCAAGGGGGTTTATCTCCGCTTTTTTGGCTTTAAAAACCATGAAAGCGGAGATAAAATAATTTCCCTATTATCAAGCTGTCGCTAACACCAGTTAGTGACAGCTAAAAGGAGATAGCGACCATCTTGGGCCCCGCTTTGCATGTCAGTGATACTTATCACTAATGACATGCAAAGTGGCGTGCCAAGATGTTAGCGACTGGAAACAGTCCCTAACATCGCTACCTTCTATTACCAACTTTTGGAGATATTCGCGCTAAGCGCGAATATCTCCAAAATCTAACACCTGCCCTGAGCAGTTCTTAGCCATGTTATCCAATGGGAGGTGGATAACATGGCTAAGAGCATTAGGTCGATAATACATGAATATCGCGGACTTTTCTGCGATAATAGCAAGGTTTATCTGCGATAAAAATCGCCGATGTGCGGCGATAATTTTTGTCTCTAAACAAGTTAGAGACAAAAATTATCGCTAGTTGTTCGTAATATGCCCCCGGGTTTTTGCTTGCAGAAATCGGGAGGCGGGAGACTAGCACTGAAATCAGTACTCACACGCCTGAATCAGGAGGATTGGCATGTCTGAATTCTCTACAGCTGGGGCCATAAACTACATCCGCAGGGTTAGGTGATAGCCTGGAACCAGCCTGGCATCTAAAATGGCTGCCGTGCACAACAAAATTGTGGCATTCGAAAAAAGGCAAGATGGCGCAGCCGCTGGAAGAGATGTATCAACATATATCAGCCTCCTCAGCCACCCTCAGGAAACATAGGGGATTAGGATATGTCTCCCGCACCCCCTTATACCTAGTACTTTAATTAACGAAGCACAAAATGGCGAATTCCCGTTTCGCTACCAGTTTGCGGCCCAGTTCGCGGCCCGTGAAGCGCTTCTACCGTGAAAAATCATTTTTTTTTTTTTTTCCCCACGGGACCCTTTAATAACCCCAACAACATTCCTAGGGGGTCAAGAGGGGGATACCTTGCCCCCTTTCATTAAATTCCCCCTTAGTTTTTCACCTTTTCTTCTCTCTCGATCCTACCGAGAGACAAGATGGCGGCCGCTCCGGACTGTCACGCAGCAAAAAAAAAAAAAAAGCTCACGCACAGCCGCTGGAAGAGATGTATCAACATATATCAGCCTCCTCAGCCACCCTCAGGAAACATAGGGGATTAGGATACGTCTCCCGCACCCACTTATAACTAGTAATTTAATTTACGAAGCACAAAATGGCGAATTCCCGTTTCGCTACCAGTTCGCGGCCGCGCTTCTACCGTGAAAAATCATTTTTTTTTTTTTCCCCACGGGACCCTTTAATAACCCCAACAACATTCCTAGGGGGTCAAGAGGGGGATACCTTGCCCCCTTTCATTAAATTCCCCCTTCGTTTTCCACCTCTTCTTCTCTCTCGATCCTACCGAGAGACAAGATGGCGTCCGCTCCGGACTGTTTAGAATGTTGACAGACACCGGAGAGCCAATCAGCTTTCTGCGCGCAAAGTTCCGATAAGCGAAAAGTAAGCGGACCGGATCGCTGCCCAGAGCGCTGTTACAGATATATATCTTGGTTTGAACGTTAATTTCTCAAAAACTACTGGAGCACATATATTGAGACCTAGCAAAGGCACATCGGGCTAACAGTCCCTACAATTTTGCCAAGTTTCGTGCAAATCCATTCAGCCGTTCGAGCTAAAAGTGAGTCCAACCGCCCTATGGAAAACTCAATGCAAAAAACGCGTTTTGGGACCCCCCTTTTTTCTCAGCCCCCCCTTGACGAAACCCCACCAAATTTTCAGGGGCTGCTCAGAAACAAAATGTGCCATTTTCCTGAAAATTTCAGCCGATTCCGTCCACAAACGCCAAAGTTATTAGACATAGAATTTTCAAAAGTCCCATAGGGAAAAAATTCTAACTATATATACCTACTGGCGATAGCCAGTAGGTAATATATATATATATATATATATATATATATATATTACCTACTGGCGGTCGCCAGTAGGTAGTTATAGTTAGGACCTAGTTTCCATAGGAAATCCTCAACATTCTATTTGGAATAACTTTGGCCCTGGTGGATGAATCTTTGCGAATTTCTCAAAGAAGATGGCTCGGTCCGTTGCGCTCCTTCCCTGAAAGTTTGGGGGGGATTGGTCAAGTGGGGGCTGAGATAAAAGGGGGGTCCCAAAACGTGTTTTCTCCATGTTATTTTCCATAGGATGTTTAGACTCGGCTACAGGTCGAACGGCTGAATGGATTTATAGGAAATTTGGCGAAACTGTAGAGTTCGGTTTGCAGATTACGCTTTTTTGGAATGGTGTAAATTCGTTCAGTAGTTGCTGAGATAATTAAAGTGAAAGTCAATTATATATCTATACGCGCGCACCCAGGCGGCTGCGCGTGAGCGGAATTTTTTTTTTGCTGCGTGACGTCTGTTAACGTTCGATTCGAAGGAAATCAGGAAGTGTTGACCGCCATTTTGTCACTGCGAGTAAATATATTGTTCATTTCATAGCGTTGAAACATGGAAAGGGGCGAAGGTAGAGATTGTCTTGCTGCGTAGGTTTTCTTAGGGTGTGCAGTAAGGCCCTTAAACGCGAAAAGATATATATATATTTTTTTTTAAAGTTGCGGGGTGCGCGCACCCGGTCGTGCACACCTATTCACAAGAGTGTGAAAATAGAGATAAAGTAGAAGTTTGAGTGCTTAGATATAAGGTGGCTCTGAAAAGAGCCCTAGTGTTAATTGAGTTTTTTCTGCATTTATAAGTGAGTACCGATGCAGAGCCTGATGTTGCAGAGGAAGATTCTGTTTCCCTCATCCGTGAAATGAACACCGTCTCTCCTATAGACGTCTTGCATGTGGTAACGCAAGTTGTTGTGGTAAATAGAACCCATGCTATATTCTCTGAGGAAAGCAGAAACAGATTTATTTACATGTCTCCTTACTTTCTCAATTTGTGCACAATGTTGATTGGACCAATTCCATTTCTGTCTTTGGCATATATTGGAATATACCAAGGCAGTTCGAGGAAAAAGTGTCATCAATTGTCGAAAGGTGTCTTTTAGTAGCATTTCCAGACCTACCTCAGTGATTGTGCCTAGATCGTTCCCACCACAGTGCACAATTATAAGGTCTGGTTCTGGGAGATGCATAAAAGTTTTCACCAATGGAATCAATTGGTGACATTTCAATCCTCTTTGGCCAATCCACGTTATGTGTACATTTGTTAAATCAAGGTTGGAAATTCGTCTGCTTGCTGCATATTTTCCACTCCAGTGAATATAACTGTGTCCTAGAAGCCAGACCTTCATTTTCAAGGGATATGTAGTCGTACTCCGATCGGTTCTGGAAGTGGAATGGTAGTTGGAAGCTGAAAGTCAGGATAAAAAAAAGGATGAGGCTGGGTGTGGTTGAAAAAGTAAAAAGGATTGGTTGATTGTAATACCTTGAGATTGAAGAGTACGTTGCATGTTAATGTTTATGTTAAACGAAAAGTACTATTGGGTGTGAAAAAAATGACATGTAACAGAGCTGTGGATTGGCAGGTGTTTCTGGAGGGAAAACAGTCTTCTTAATTTGCTGTAGAACGTTGAGACGTGAACTTTTGACCTGTGCCTTCAGCCAGGTGCAGAATGAGGTGTTACCATGGAAACAGCCAGAGATGGCAGTTGGTGATGGGTGACTTTCACGTGAGATTGAAAATATTGTGAAGGACAACCAATTGAAATGTAAATTTGATTTTACAATTTTGCGTGACGAAATGTGATTGGCTGAAGAGAGTTATATGAGTGTGTATTGACTGGATATCTGTGCCATTGAATTTTAGTTGCAGTGATAGAAGCTTAATAGACAGTTCCGTCAAACGAATATCTGTTTTGTGTCTGTCACTGTTGTACATCGTACAAAGCATTGGTAAAGGTAAGTCTGTAACAGTTTGTTTTGTCATGTACTGTAAAATATAGTTTAGTCACAAACATTGATTGATTTTCCTCGTACCCTAAAAGAAAACTAATTTTTGGCTGTCATAATGTGTTGTATTTCTAAAAGTAATTTTTTCATTTAAATGTTGAATACGCAGTATAAAATATTTTTAATATAGAGAGTAATTATTTTTGAGATTTTGAAGCGTTTATATATAATGAGAGAAGTTGTTCAGGAAGTGAAAAAATGATATTAGCAGAGAGACAGATAATGCAGAAAGAGAGACAAATGGTAAATTACTAGTGATACTGTCGTCAAAAAATGCTAATGGTTAATGAATTCGTAAACTTTTTGTCAGTCGACAAAATTTCAGGCTGGTTGGTGGCCGTGGCCTGCACTGGTGGGGGTGGGGTGAGAGGGAGGGGGAAGGGGGCTTAAGTGGTAATGATTAAGGTATTCACAAAGTTTCTGTTACACGACAAAATTATAGTGCGGTTTCTGGTCGCGGTTTGCACTGGTGGGGTGAGAAAGGGAGGTGGTCGAGTGAAATAAAATGAAAAGTTTTGACCATGAGGTTGTACACAGATTTCTGCAGTAAATGTGTTCGTACATTGAGGTAGCAAACGGAGTATAAAAATATCTTTCTCACTCCTGCTGTTTGACTGCATCTTCATGTCCCTTCTGTTTTCCGTCTCCGTTGCCCTGTGTTATCTTATTGTGTGTGTGTCTGTCCGTGTCTGCCTTCAGTCCGGGCTGAGGAAGTTTGCTGTGGAGGCAGACACAGATAGTCCTATCAAAGTAGTTGGAATGTTTTCTAAAAAATAATTATATAATTGCATTGCTTTTTTGAAGCGCTAGTGAATGTTCTCTTTCACAATTACCGCTTGGTTGCTTTCACAGAGCAGAGGGTATGTCGTATTTCACTAATTAGTGCCTCTGCATCTGCACTCTGTTCTTTGGTGGCTGGCGGAGAACTGTTTGTTATTGTGAAGATGAAAGCGTGATGAGGAGTGAAATACGACATAGCGTCTGGCCTGTAGAAGCGTGGGAGCAGTGATTAACTCTGAGTCAAGCGGAACTGCGGCGGTGCTTGGTAACAGTAATACATTTTTTTTTTAACAGAGGTACAACTGTCTGTATGGTGCGCGACCTACTAAGAAAGAGTTCACGGGCCGTTATAGGCTTGCGGGTTGTAGTATTAGTAAGTGAGGTCGACAAAAGAAAACATTAAGTTAGTACAGCTGAGGTTACGTGGAACACATGAATAGTCTTTCAATATATAATCATTTCAGTTGAGATTATGGATTAAAAGAGAGAACGTGAATATTTGAAATGTTTATTCAGAAATGCATTGTTTTGAAGGCAAATCATTATGTAATATGAGTACAGACATTGCAAAAAACACAGTAATCGGTATTGTCAGTAGTACATGGAATACAAACGCTATAGTTGAAGAAAAATGAATATAGTTTCGCAAAATTAATTGCACACTCTTATAAGGAAGTATATTATATTTTAATAAATGGAAGAAGGTGTCTGGCCTTTCAGTTGAGGAACGATATATGAAAATGCTAGTGGTTACACATCATCACTTTATCAATCAGCTGTCTACATGCGAAGCACTATCAAGTTTGTGTTATGTTACTGTGTGAGGGGAAAAAAAGGCACCAAAAGCGACAAAATGGTGATAGGTGCATGTATGTAATCTGTTGGATGGTGCGCAAATCACTGTTGAGAAGAACTACTGTATTGAGATATCTTTTGAAGGTTGCAGTATTGCATTTGAAATACAGCACAAGAAACAATGGAAATATTATTGAAAGAACATATTTTTCTCTTATGTATTTAAAAAAATATATTTTTATGGAAAATTAAAGGAGCAGAGGCGTGTGAGGCGGAAATAAGCAGTTGAGAGGCGAAATGGCGTTTACAGTTATAAAAAACTTGTTTTATATTTACACATTAATTAGGGCACATGTAGCATATATTAGCGAGTTTTGCATCGAGTACGTTTGAAATAACATAAGATAAGATATGCAATAGAATTGTTGAGATTAGAGTTTAAAAAAAAAAAGTTGAAAATCGAGTAGCTGAAGAAAAAAATTTAGTCCACATAAAAGACCAAAATTTAACCAGCACGAAATCATAATGTCCACTGTTAGTAAAGCCAATAGGTCTGTTCTTCATAAGAAAATATCCAAAAGAACGTGAAGAATATAGGGAGGCAAAAGGAAATGAGAACGTCAATGGCTTGCATAAGAGTTATCGAAGCATTGTGTAGGCAAAGTAGGTGGCTTCTGCTTCTAACAGGAAATCACTGTTATCATTTGAAAACATGTCAGCCATCCTATTGAAAAGAGAAAAGCAGTATTCATGATTTGTTATTATCGGAGCCTCTTTTACCATCAGAGGACAGCTCGGTGGGTTTTCGATGTAGCTCTCTGTTAGGAAAGAGTTATCCCTCCATTGTGTAAGCAAAGTAGGCAGCAAGTGCTTCTAACAGGAAATCACTGTTATCATCTGAAAACATGTCAGCCATCCAATTGAAAAGAGGAAAGCAGCATTCATGATCTGTTATTATCGGAGCCTCTTTTACCATCAGAGGACAGCTCGGTGGGTTTTCGATGTATCTCTCTGTTAGGAAATCTTGTGCCGCTGCGAATATATTCCAATGACCCAGAACTCCTTGTATCGCTGCAAAGGCCATAAACCCTCCGTTGTAACAAAGCTGTTCATGATCAATTAACGGATTCATGAGGTGATTGTAATTCGCTTCAGGATGTACCAAGTTGCAGAGACATAAGTCCAGGGCCCACATGAAATCACAGCTCAGGCAATGAAATACAGGCTGCACACAGGTGAAATACAAATATCGAAATGATAATCGATATGAAGTATTCAAAGTCGAGAGTGCTAAGGTGCCGTAGTAGAGAAGCATTCTCTGTCGAAAAAGTTCTAAGTGGTCCAGCTCGTTTGCGAAGACAGGAGGGACATCCATTTTGAATTTCCCAAGATGTTAGGGGAAACGACGCAGCACTGCCAGTTCATCAGGAACTCCACAGAAATAGGTCGCCGGCTATGCAGTGAAGAGTAGCAGAATGACTTGATAAATTTTCTAGTAGACTAGTCACTTAAATATTGCTTAGTAGTTATCAAAAAAATAGCCTGTCTTGAAGTGGAGGATGCGTTAAAAAATAAGGGAGTCATTTGAGCAAATTGAAAAGGAAGGTCAAATTTTTTTTTTACACGAATGCTGTTCTCTGTGAATATTAGCTAAGTGAAAGATATGTGTGTGAGCAGATGCTACGTTAAGTTTTAAATGTGACAATGGAGCTCTTGTTCATGTCTTCCGATTCAAGGTCGGTATTCGTTGCCAAATGCAAATATCAAGGATCGCATGCGTGGGGTAGATAATCTAAATTCTTAAAGGAAAGCAAATGGAGAGTTATTTTTACCGCGTTAGCTTTGTCGTTTAAAAAGTTACAGTGATTTTCATTATATGTTAAGAAAGTATCACTGATGAAGAATGAAAAAAAATCCTTATAATAACAGGGACTGGTGTATTTTAGAAAAGGTGTGTAACATTACAGGAATTGTAATTAAATAAAAAATGTAATTGAAAGTGTATGGTTTAAAAATGAAATGTAAAGTCTTAAAGCAGGAGTTTTCAAAGCGGTTCTGGAGGGCCAGTTGCATGATAGATTTAAAAAAAATACTACATGTTTTTCAATGGGATTATGTAAAAAATATGCGTCTTTATGTACTATTTAGTTTATCTGCCTGTTGCCTATTCTTTGAGTTTTAGTAATGCTGTGTCTTATAACTTTACCAGGGGCGGTTCTAGGCTCATGGTGGCCTTGGGTAGGGAGGGTAGGTAGGGGGTTTGTAACAGGGGGTCCGGGTGGGGTGGAGTGCGGAGTTCAGTGAAGAGGGGGGGGGGGGTCAGGGTGTTTGGTAGTGGATCAGAGTCAGAGGACGCCAGATTTCTGGTATGGGCTGCCACGGAAATATGTATCCATTCTCAGAGGTTTATTATATTAAGGATATATATTAACATGGTGGCCCTTGGGGTTTGGTGGTTCTGTGCAAGTGTACTGCTTGCATGTGTATAATGCTGGCCCTGTATTTTTTGTCTATGGACATGGGGACTTATTTATGAAGGCCTTGCGCCACCGGTGCGTCAGTTTTCCTATATTAAAAGTGACGCACTGGCAATGCAAGGTCTTCATAAATAAGGGCTTTGTTTTTTTGTGACTTGGCCTTTTAGTTATGAAGGCCTACTGTTGCAGGTGCATGAATTTTAACATGGGGAAAAGTGCATGTGTATAATGCTGGCCCTGTATTTTTTGTCTATGGACATGGGGCCTTATTTATGAAGGCCTTGCGCCACCGGTGTGTCACTTTTCCCATGTTAAAAGTGATGCACTGGCGGCGCAAGGTCTTCATAAATAAGGCCTTTGTTTTTTTGTGACTTGGCCTTTTAGTTATGAAGGCCTACTGTTGCAGGTGCATGAATTTTAACATGGGGAAAAGTGACATATCTGTGGCGCAATGCTTTTATAAATGAGAAATTTTGAATTTGGTTTTAATGCAGGGGATTTTGGGGAACCTATTAGTTATGCTTGTTCAATGCTATAATGACTGTATATTGTGTAGTAAATAAGTTTGTAATAAGTTAATAAAATTTTATTATTTCCTTTTTTAGAGTGTTTGGTGCCTGAAAGCAACAACCTGCCTTTTCAATTATATAATTTGAGGGAATATATTCTTTTTTCAGGTGATTTACTTTTTTTGCTTTGGCAATTTCTGTGGGTGGTGATGAAAATAATAAAGAATATTTTTTGAAATGTTTGGAACATGATTTTATCTTAAATTATTCACATGTGGTTCTATCTGCTTATACTAGATATGTATTTTGAGATGTTCTCCATTGACAGTTCAAATTATCTTTTAATGAGCTTGGAGGATTAAATGGTAGAGTTGTGTATTTGCCACTTGATTTAAAAAAAAAATATGGAAACAATTGGTGTTGAAAATGTAGAAGAGGAACCTCTAGTTATTCTAGTTAATGGTGTACCTACAAAGAGAAAGAAAATCTGGCAAGATTTAGTGGATGTTAGGAAAGTGAAAAAGGGAATGTTGTATTTAGTGCAAAATAATAAGTATTACAAAGATGTATACGTAGAACAAGAAGATGTAAGTGAAGAAGAGGATAGTGATTTGTCAAGTGGACAAATTGAAAAAGTTGATGTATCCAGATCTGAAGAAATTTATGAACATTACAGTGTTCATCCACTACATTCCAAAGAAGCAATAGGGAATACTATTGAATTATTTCAGATGAAAAAGGTGAAAGGAAATCCTATTAGTGTGTGGGAAGAAAGTTTGGAAGGTCGTTGTTTTCCACAGTTATTTCCTACAGGTGAAGGTACACGATATGATGATCGACCTATGCAGATTCCTGCATCTGAGTACCGGACAACACGATTATATGCAGAAGATCCAAGGTTTCGCCAATGCATTCCATATTTGTTTCATCTTCTGTTTGAGAGTGACTTATCTGGTCTGTCTTATGCAGTAAATCATATCTTAAAAAGTGGTGTACATCTACAAAATATTTCAGCAAAGGAATTTATGGATAAAATGCAACAGAAAGATAGTGTTTTGGATTCACATCTAATTAATTTAATGGCTTGTCCGCGGGGTACTAATGAGTATTGGTACCGTCGTCATGGAGATTTGAAGTGCATGCTTAGAAACTTAGGAGCACCAACATGGTTTTTAACTCTAAGCTGTGCAGAGTATACTTGGGAAGATTTACTTGAATTTTTTCGGGAGGCGAATGCAAACATAGAAAACATAAACTACAAGACACCTGGAGAACTGTGTTCATTAGATCCAGTTAATGTTTGCAGATATTTTAATCATAGATTTGAAGCTATGATGTCTTTCATTACAAACAAGAAAAATCCGCCTCTTGGTGAAGTACTGGATTTCTTTTGGAGAAAAGAATATCAAGCAAGAGGTGCTCCCCATATTCATATGCTGCTATGGATCAAGGATGCTCCTAAATTTGGAATAGACTCGGATGAGACTGTACTGTCTTTTATTGAACAGTTTGCCACTTGTGACATACCTAATAGTACAACTGATAAGGACTTAAGAGGAAAAGTGTTACGTTTTCAAAGTCATCGTTGTGGAAAATATTGTCAGCGAAAATTCAAATCAAAGAGCAAATTCTACACCAAATGTCGCTTTGGATTTGCACGGCCGGTACTTTCAAAAGGAAGAGTCAACAATTTGATGTCATGTTTGCGACATAACATCAGAAGGAGGTCACCTAAAAATACGTACAATTTAAGAAGAGGTGAAGAATCCAAATATATAAATGACTATAACCTAGTCATTTTGTCCATGTGGAATGCTAACATGGACATACAATATGTTGCAGACAACTCTATTGCTGTGGCTCGATATGTAACGTCTTACATCACGAAATCTGAAAAGACGGAACTGAAGGAGATGTGGGAAGACATTTCTCATGAAAAGAGCCTAAGCAAGAAATTGTATACGTACAGTTTGAAGATGCTGTCTCATCGAGAAATTGGAGCATATGAATGTTGTGACAAATTATCATCAGCAAGTCTTTATGCTAAATCAAGGACTATTCTCTGGGTGAGTTTGGGCCTAGCAGAAACACGAAGCCATGTTCTGAAACCTGTGCAAGAAATTGAATATTTAGCCCAGAAAGAACCAAACAGTACAGACATTTTGAAAGCAAATATGTTGGATACATACTATCCAAATAGAAGTACTCTGCTTGAAAACATTTGTCTGTATGAAATACTTCAAAATTATACTTTTAAAAGGAATGTTACGGAAAACATTGATAAAGGTGTACATGCTGTAATTGGACATGAAGGATGTCTGGTAAAACAAAGAAAAGGACACTTGATAAATCATCGGAAACTGAGTTGCGAAAACCTGACAAAAGAGAATTTTACTATTTTGCTCTTTTGCAACTTTTTAAACCATGGCGTAGAGAAGAGGAACTATTTGGAGACTTTGATAGTTATGAAGATTCTTTCAACGCATCTAAAAGTAATATTGATTGTCCTGTGGAGAAGTGTGGCTCAATGCTTAGAGCGGCAGACCTTGATGCAGAACGCTGGCCAGGGACCAGGGTTCGGTTCCCGCCTCGGTGGGTTTCGGGCTTAAATTCCTCTGACCAGATATTCTCGCCTCAGTGCCGATTCTAAGCATGGGTCCCACGCTGCAACTCTGGGCAATAGCTTGCTTAGTCTCCACAAAGGCCCCCTGATACACAAGGGATGCCTGGTTTCACCATGGGATGCCCAGGAGTGGACACCCTACACGGAAAAGCCAGGAGGGGTTCCCTTGTGGTAGGAGTACAAGCGCCGGGATGCCTCCGGGTCACTGTTCGCGCTATACAAATACGCCACATTTACATTTTAATAATTATCTCCAAATGTTGAATGATGAAATAGAGCAAGAAGCGACAATTGCAGCGGAGATTGCTAGAGATAGTTCACAAGGTAGTCAAAGTTCGGCTTCATTAAGTCAAGATCCACTGGGACAACCAATTATCCAAAATGAAGCAGCCATCGCCATGGATGAGGTGGAAAGAGCAATGCAGCAAGGTCAAGAGGAAGTAATCGACTTAGAAGAATTAAAGAAGCAGTTTAATGTTGAGCAAAGACAGATATATGATGAAGTGACAGAGCACATTGAGCATGGCTTTCGTCATGAGAGAAAAGATTGCTCATGTATGTCATTTGAACCTATTCGATTATATGTAAGTGGAGAAGCTGGGACTGGTAAAAATTTCCTAATTAAAGGAATTACTACATATTTACAGCAAACAACTCAATCAACACTGTCGTGTGTTGTTACTGCTCCAACTGGATTGGCAGCACATAATATTAAAGGTGTTACTTTACATCGTTTACTGATGCTGCCAGTTGAACATGAAAATAAATTACAATATCAGAAGCTATCTGGAGAAGCTTGTTTTGAAGTTTCTAGAGTCCTTAAAAAAATGAAACTTCTTATTATTGATGAAGTAAGCATGGTATCCAATTTAATGCTTGCTTTTGTGCATTTAAGAATGCAACAGACACTTAAGACAGAGTATGATGTGTTATTTGGAGGTAAACATGTCATAGTTTTTGGAGATCTACTGCAGCTAACTTCTGTGAAAGGACAACCTGTATTTGAAACTGTTACACATGAGGAGACCAGAAAGTGCCTGGGCAGTATTGGAAATGTAAATATATGGTCACATTTCAAATATACTGAACTGATTCAAAATATGCGACAGGCAAAGGATATTAAATATGGAAGTATTCTTCAAGATATTAGGATTGGAAAACTAACTGAAGATGCGAAACACACTCTACGAACCTGATTACTTTCCAAGATGTTTCCAAATGAAGATAATGTACCTGAGAAAATATATAGTAAAGAGGTAGCAGATAAGTCAGTGATATGCTTGATGCCAACTCTGAAAGAATGTTCAGTTTTTAATGAGAAAATGTTGAATTTAGAAAATCAAGAAATTAAGAAACTGGAAGCTAAAGATAGAATAGAGCATGAAGGTAGTACTATTGTTTTGTCTGAAAAGTTGAAGTTAAAATTTGATTCTCTTCAAAAAACTATATCTAAAACTGCTGGTTTAGAGAAAAATCTGTATGTATGTTTAAATTGTCGGATAATTTTAAGGAGAAATTTACATGTAGAAAGAGGATTGGTAAATGGAGCAATGGGTAATGTTGTTGGTTTTGTCAATTATACAAATAGAGATGAGATTGAATTTTTGAGAATAAAATTTGATGGAATTGAGGAAGTTCAACAAATTAGTCGATGTTCGACTCGTTTTTTGCTTGTGAAAGACTCATATGTCCGTCGTAAGCAATTTCCAATTTGTTTGGCATATGCAGTGACTATACATAAATCTCAAGGTTTAAGTGTAGATTGTGCTTTGGTAAATATTGGAAGCACTGTATTCAAAGAGGGTATGGCGTATGTTGCTTTATCGCGAATTAGAACTTTATGTGGACTTTAACTAATTGATTATGATGAGACAAAGATTAGTGCAGATTTAAATTGTGTGAAGGAGTATAATAGGTTAAGAAGAGAATATGCTCCAAGTTTACCTCAATATCCTTTAATTGAAAGGCGTATAGTTGGTCAAAAAAGGAAAAATGGGGACAAATGTGCTGAAGTAGTCGAGAAACGACAAAAAAAAGATGTAGCTGTTGTTGGTAGCCGTAGCAATACTGTTAGTATTGAAGAGATTGTTGGATTTAAGTTTGAAAATAGGTCTGGTGTCAACTGCTATGCAAATGAAGTAGTTAATGTTGTTTTCTTTCTGAAAAATGTTGAGGAACAGATTATAGAAAATCAGGAGCAAACATTTTGCTATTCTTTAAATTCTATATTTGAAATATGTATTAGTGGTGATAGTGAAGTAGCAAGTGTTTCAGAACTAAGGAATGTTTTAGACATATGTGCAGGAGTAAATCAATTTTCTCAGAATATTCAGCAAGATTGTCAGGAATTTATCATGTATATGTTTACAGTTTTGGAAGATGAAGGTGTAGATATTGATAGTCTTTTTGGCCTTTCTTATAAATGGGAACATAAGTGTGATAATTGCTCATTTTTAAGTAGTACTGATATACACAGTGAAAGATTTTTATATTTGACATTACCAGACTGCAAAGAAGTGCCTTTTAATAAACTAGTTAAAGATGCACATCAGAACATGGTCTGTTCTCAATGCAAGTCTGAAATGTTATCAACTTTATTTATCCATAGATACGGACAATATGTAATTTTAATGTTTCAACGATGCAGAGCTGATGGGAGTAAATTGTCAACTTTAATTAAAAATGTTGTGGCTTCTCAAGTTTCTATTTCTAGAAGAACATTTGTAACTGTAGCCATTATTTTTCATGAAGGGCCTTCTACATCATCAGGACATTATACAGCTTATTTGAAGTGTGCTAATGGCTGGACGCTTTGCAATGATAGCCAATTGACTTTTAAAAAACGTTTGCCTTTTGCCTTAACTAACTCTTATCTGTTATTTTTGGAACCCAAATTTCAGTAGAATGACTTGCTGTAGGAAGATGTATACTGTAAAGATCTGAAACTTACTAGTTTACAAATATCATGTAAATGAGGGTGTACAAATCTATAAATGAAATTTGTGTTTGGCATAGTGATAACATCAGGTACAAATTTACTTAATGTTTGATGGTATAAAACATGTTACAAATTTTAATTGTAAAGGTTCAGAAAACAATAGATAAGACTAAGATTAAATAATTTCAGAAAAAAAACTACTTAACTCATAGTATTTGGCCACGTGGAAAAATATGAGAGAAGAAAATTAGTACTTTTGAAAATTATTTTAAAACTTATATGGACGCAAGTTTTTGGGAGAGGTATTTAAAAGATAATGAGTTAGCTTATACAATTTGGCCAGGCGGAAAGGTATGAGAGAAGAAACTGTGTCTTTCAAATAGATTTTTTATAGGAGATACCTGCACGAGGCTTTGTTGACATATCTTGAAAAATAAGTGGTATATTTTAATTAGTTTGTAACTGTGGAAGATGTAGTGTGCTTACTCAAGAAATTGCGAATTTGAGGAAAACATTTAAGACATGTTTTTTTCAGGTATTTATAATATGTATGCAGATTTTGTATGGGTTTTTTAAACACAATCATTTTGATTGTGTTTTTTTTCCCCGCTGTTATATGATGAATAATATTGAAATCACTCTTGATAGTGAAAATCAATGTATTCTGAGGACAGCAAAAATAAACCATTTAATATGTTGTTTGACTTATTTTGTTACATTGCATTCAGAAATATGTATTATAACAGATTTTTTTTTACTCTCCTCCACAGATATTATATTTATAAGGTAAGTTCAACTAATAATATCTGAGAGTTTTCTCTGCATCTCTCTTATTGTCTCCTATTGTTTTTTCTTTAATAAAATGTACTTTATAATCTTATTTTTAATTTTCTTCCACAGGTACTACGTTTTAAAAAGAAATTTAGTTTTTTTTTTCTTTTTTTTTAGGTAAGTATATAAAATAAAGAAATGTTTACATCATTGTGTTTTTTCTTTGTCTATCCTCATTAAAGGAATGTCATGTTTTATATTAAACACTTCCACATAGGATTGGGTGCATTGTTATAAGGCATGCTTTAAAAGTGATTTAATAAAATGAGCAAGATTTCACTGAGTGAGTTTAGCAATACTGATATATGAAAACATTGGTGGAAAATGATATTAAATGTTACATGGTGTTCTTTGCAGGACTTTAAATCCTGTGTTGCAGTGCTAATTCTGCCTCAGGATTAGGGGGCTGGGGGGCTGAGTGGTACTTGTATGGTCATGATAGAGCTACTCCTTTCTGAGCCATGGTTGAGGTGTGTTCATGATAGAGTGGTTCCGTCATGGTTCTGCTTAGTCAATAGAACGTGTCAAGGAAGCACAATGTTACTGTTGCGCAAGCACAGCGGCAAGTTCATTACAAATGTCGTCCTTCCTGAGGACAGCTGAGGCAATGCTCGTGATGGAGCGGCTTTGTGATGAGTATGGAAGGATTTAACAGCTGTTAAAAAAACCTGAGGGCTCTTTATAAAGAGAGTTTTGGTGTAATGTAAAGGGTACTTTAAAACAGATTGTGGCACCTTTATGTTGATGTTGCGTCTCTTTGCGTTAGAATTTCGTCACTTTATTTTTTATAATGACAGTGGAAATAATGTATCATATATACAACATTAATGAATCTAGGAGATATGTGACATTCTAAAGCCCTGTATCATAAAGAAGTGTTCCTCTGAAGTAATGCGTCTTGAAAGTGGCTGACTGTAATCCATGAGATTTTACTCAGTGACTTTCAGGCCCATGCTGTTTCAAAACTGTGCATGTGCTTGAAGCAGGCGTAGGTCTTGACGCAGCAATTTGAATATAGGGGTAGATTATCATGGGGGTTTATCTCTGTTTTTTGGCTTTAAAAGCCAAGAAAGCAGAGATAAAATTATCTCTCTATTACCTAGCTGCCGCTAACACCAGTTAGCGACAGCTAGTAGGAGATAGCGACCATTTTGGGCCCCACTTTGCATGTCAGTTATATATATCACTAATGAGATGCAAAGTGGGCGTGCCAAGATGTTAGCGACTGAAAATAGTCTCTAACATCGCTATCTCCTATTACTAGCTTTTGGAGATATTTGCGCTAAGCGGGAATATCTCTAAAAGCTAACACCTGCCCTGAGCAGTTCTTAGCCATGTTATCCAATGGGAGGTGGATAACATGGCTAATAGCATTAGGTCGCTATGCATGAATAATGGTGACTTTTCGGTGATATTCATGCTTTGCAACGATTTTTACCGCATTTGCGTTAAACCTTATTAATACCAAGGTTTATTTGCGGTAAAAATCGCCGCAGCGCTGCGGTAAATTTTTAGTCTCTAACAAAGCAGGAGGACTACTACATACTTGAATATTGTTTAGTGCTTATTTTCATTGAGACCGTCACAGAAGTTCAATGGATCCGAGACGCTGTTCTTGTGGATCTTGGCGACTGTCAAGCCGTTGTAGCAGTGGGAGTGAGGCCTCTCCAAGGGGCGCAGCGCAGCTCCTTTTGATGTTTACAATTGCAGATAGCAGGGTAGAGATGTCCGTGGAATTTATGGATGCTTAGTCACAGTAGAGTGTGCGCGGCGCCCCTAGCACCTCATTACGACACACAGGGGAGCAGCGTTCCACAGTTGGAGATCAGAGACTTAGGAGATAAACCTTTATAATAGCAAGGGCTCTAAGCGATAAAAATCGCCCGTTCTCGGCGTTAAAAAATATCACCGCTATTGGTGGTATTTTTTACAGTGTTAGTGCTTGAAGAAGAATGGTAACATATATGTGAAAGAAAATCCTGTAGCAGGCTCAGTATTTCACATTATCGCGGGAAAACAAAAGTTGTTTTCACACAGCAATATGTCCCTCGTAATTAAAGGACGGAGTGGATCTAGTTTTATTTACTACACTGTTATGTGAACGATGTCGAATGTTTGATAAGAGGAGGGTTTAAAAGTTTTCCGATAAACTTTTTCTCAAGGGAAGTGGGTGGAGTGTTCCGTGTAAATTGGAGAACAGAAACTACTAAGAACCAATTGGAAGTGTTGTTTTCAAGTCACATGACTTCACATGCGCGTCTCAGGTCCTGTACTCGAAAGGTGGGTGCGCGCACCCGGTCGCGCACTAAAAGAAAGCGGCGATAAACTTCTTTATAATATGCTCTTGGAGCTCGTTTTGGTACAAAGAGTTAGTTCTGAAAAGAACTTTTTTTTTTTTTTTTTTTTTGGGAAACAAGTGTTATGCTGCTTTTGATTTCTTAAACTTGCAACAACATTTTTAAGTATGTCATACCATCAAAATGAAATGAAGAAATTTATCTTTTCTTGGGGCATTTATGACTCTCAATTTTGAGTTTAATAAGAATGAGGCTCTGCTCTCCGTACAAAAGAATTTCTCCACACTCGTTGCATTTCATGTGCCGCTTCGCAAGATATGGTCTCAAGTCCATCTCAGCACTCGATGGAGATACAGGTCGTCCACCAGAAGATGTGCTGGCCACCTCTGATGGTAATAGCGTGGCCAGTGCTCTTGTCGATGCTTTTGCATAATGCTCAGGGTGCCTTTGTTTGACATGCCGTTGCATGGTATGTATGGAAAAGGAATATTTTCTATTTGGATTTCCCCTTGAGAGCTCTGATTTGCATATCGTGCAGGTTACTTTTGGCGCATTCACTTTCTTTTGACCTTCAGGATAAGTGAAAAATTGCCAAATGAAAGATTCCTTTTTTCTTCTTAAAGGTGGTCGCTCATTTCCTTCAGATTCGGAAGATGTATGCGGAACGGCAGCCATTTCAGCAAAGTCTTCCGGAAGATGTTCGACGTTGTTGTCTCTTGAGAGTAGAAAAGAAAGTGAGGGAAGTGGGTGGAGTGCTTGGTGTAAATTCCAGAATAGAAACTACTAAGAACCAATTGGAATTGTTGTTTTCAAGTCACATGACTTCACATGCGCGTCTCAGGTCCTGTACTCGATAGGTGGGTGCGCGCATCCAGTCGCGCACTAAAAGAAAGCGGCTATAAACTTCTTTATAATATGCTCTTGAAGCTCGTTTTGGTACAAAGAGTTAGTTCTGAAAAGAACTTTTTTTTTTTTTTTTTTTTTTGGAAACAAGTGTTATGCTGCTTTTGATTTCTTAAACTTGCAACGACATTTTTAAGTATGTCATACCATTAAAATGAAATGAAGAAATTTATCTTTTCTTGGGGCATTTATGACTCTCAATTTTGAGTTTAATAAGAATGAGGCTCTGCTCTCCGTACAAAAGAATTTCTCCACACTCGTTGCATTTCATGTGCACCTTCGCAAGATATGGTCTCAAGTCCATCTCAGCACTCGATGGAGATACAGGTCGTCCACCAGAAGATGTGCTGGCCACCTCTGATGGTAATAGCGTGGCCAGTGCTCTTGTCGATGCTTTTGCATAATGCTCAGGGTGCCTTTGTTTGACATGCCGTTGCATGGTATGTATGGAAAAGGAATATTTTCTATTTGGATTTCCCCTTGAGAGCTCCGATTTGCATATCGTGCAGGTTACTTTTGGCGCATTTACTTTCTTTTGACCTTCAGGATAAGTGAAAAATTGCCAAATGAAAGATTCCTTTTTTCTTCTTAAAGGTGGTCGCTCATTTCCTTCAGATTCGGAAGATGAATGCGGAACGGCAGCCATTTCAGCAAAGTCTTCCGGAAGATGTTCGACGTTGTTGTCTCTTGATGGTAGAAAAGAAAGTGAGGGAAGTGGGTGGAGTGCTTGGTGTAAATTCCAGAATAGAAACTACTAAGAACCAATTGGAAGTGTTGTTTTCAAGTCACATGACTTCACATGCGCGTCTCAGGTCCTGTATGCGATGGGTGCGCACCCGGTCGCGCACTAAAAGAAAGCGGCGAGAAACTTTTCTTTATAATATGCTCTTGGAGCTCGTTTTGGTACAAAGAGTTAGTTCTGAAAAGAACTTTTTTTTTTTTTTTTTTGGAAACAAGTGTTATGTTGCTTTTGATTTCTTAAACTTGCAACGACATTTTTAAGTATGTCATACCATCAAAATGAAATGAAGAAATTTATCTTTTCTCGGAGCATTTATGACTCTCAATTTTGAGTTTAATTAGAATAAGGCTCTGCTCTCCGTATAGAAGAATTTCTCCACAGTCGTTGCATTTCATGTGCACCTTCGCAAGATATGGTCTCAAGTCCATCTCAGCACTCGATGGAGATGCAGGTCGTCCTGCAGAAGATGTGCTGGCCACTTCTGATGGTAATAGCGTGGCCAGAGCTCTTGTCGATGCCTTTGCAAACTCTATAGGGTGCCTTTGTTTGACATGCCGCTTCATGGTATGTATGGAAAAGGAATATTTTTTCCTTGGATTTCCTCTGGAGAGCTCCGATTTGCATATCGTGCAGGTTACTTTTGGCGCATTCACTTTCTTTTGATCTTCAGGATAAGTGAAAAATTGCCAAATGAAAGATTCCGTTTTTCTTCTTAAAGGTAGTCGCTCATTTTCTTCAGATTCGGAAGATGAATGCGGAGTGGCAGCCATTTCAGCAAAGTCTTCGGAAAAATGTTGGACGTTGTTCTCTCTTGAGAGTAGAAAAGATAGTGAGGGAAGTGGGTGGAGTGCTGCGTGTAAATTCCAGAATAGAAACTACTAAGAACCAATTGGAAGTGTTCTTTTCAAGTCACATGACTTCACATGCGCTTCTCAGGACGTGTACGCGGTGACAGTATCTAGTCACGTACGTGATTTGGAAGTAGCGATCTTCTTCAGCGAAGTTTGAAAACGTGAAAAGGAGTGAATTCAAACACATACGGATTTTACATATCTTTAGAGCTCGATTTAAGTATACAATTGTTAAACTATAAAACCTTTCATATTTTTTAAAAAAATATTAAGGTGTGTACATCCAGTCACGCACGAAAGTTTAAAAAGATATTCGGCTCCATTTAATTAAAAGGTTTATATGAAAAAAAAACAGAAGCCTAGGTTCAGTGTCTTTAACGTACTATAAGTTCTTTCATTGGTCTATGAAGAAATTCATTAGGTTCAAATTGCAAAGCTTTCACAAAATATATAGGTGGGTGCGCGCACTCGGTCGCACACGTAAGATTGGTATGGCGATATTTATTTCAGGTATATCCTTTATAGTTAGGAACTAGCATTCAAAAAAACTATGAAATTCACTGAAAAAACCATAGGTTTTACACACGTTATAGTTAGGAAGTAGCATTTGAAAAACCTATGAAATTCACTGAAAAAACCATAGGTTTTACACACGTTATAGTTAGGAAGTAGCATTTAAAAAACCTATGAAATTCACTGAAAAAACCATAGGTTTGACACATGTTATAGTTAGCTGGACATTTCACTCATATAAAACCAATTAAATTCCCCCGTTATAGTTACTTCAGCTAACTATAACTCGCGCGCCCGCAATGCACTGCTGATGATGTTACATATTACATCACTCATCACATGGTTAGTGACATTACTTTTGATATCACTGATAATATCTAGTATTTGACATATGCTGCCTACAACATATAGGAATAGTATGTCACTGACTCTTGCATGTATGGAATATGTAAAATCTCCTAATGTAGCATATTAACACTTAGACACCTAGATACTTTTGGTAATAATAAAGAAACAATAACCTATATAGATATAATGTATCAGTGATAAAGCTACTTATAAACACATTTAGCCACTAAAATAGAAACTGATAGACAGACACATATAGGTATATATTTAAATATTACTAAGTAACACATGTACTCATTAAGATATATATAATCAGTCAGTTATAGAATCTATTTGTCACCCAAAAAGCAACCGTTTATACACTTATTTACTACAATTTTTTTTCAACCAACTTTCTGATCTACACATATAAAATATATGTAATTTTCAAAACTAACCCATTTAATAGATGATGTCATGAGTGCTGTGATGTGTGACATCATCAGCAGTGCATTGCGGGCGCGCGAGTTATAGTTAGCTGAAGTAACTATAACGGGGGAATTTCATTGGTTTTATATGAGTGAAATGTCCAGCTAACTATAACATGTGTCAAACCTATGGTTTTTTCAGTGAATTTCATAGGTTTTTTAAATGCTACTTCCGAACTATAACGTGTGTAAAACCTATGGTTTTTTCAGTGAATTTCATAGGTTTTTCAAATGCTACTTCCTAGCTATAACGTGTGTAAAACCTATGTTTTTTTCAGTGAATATATATATAAATAAATAACTTGGAGAAGAAAAGAAAAAGAAAGAAAAAAGAGACAGAAAAAAAGAAAGGAGTAAGGATGGGGTGCGCTGAGTGGGTTCAACTTCCATGGGAGTGTCAAAGTCATTGAGGGGGAGGGGGGATCCCTCGGGTGAGTCCGGTTTCCGGCCCCTAGCGTATTGTTTAAGGAAATCTTCAAACAACTGTAAAGCATGTAGGCGGGTGGAGTGTCTAGTCATAGTAAAATAGTGCCAAATACGAGTGAATTTGGCATCTGTGTGGTTAATATGGGCAGTAAGTAATTCAAGGCCTTGAAAGTTCCACAAATAGAGGAACCAAGTGAAAATGGGGGGAGGGTGTGGCTTCTTCCAATATAAAGCAACTGACTACCTAGCCGCCCCCAGCAAATGTAAAATCAAGCACTAGTCCATGTGTGTCATTGCAGTCAGTGTTAAAGGATTAATGCCCAATAGGGTAACTAATGGCGTAGAGTGGATAGAAAACCTCACTACCTCCTTTATGTGACTGTGGACCCCCTTCCAGAACATTGTGAGGTTCGGGCATGACCACCATATGTGGATAAAATCCCCTTTGTCACCCTGACACCTCCAACAGGTCGGTTAAAACTTGGGACCATTTGATGTAATCGGGTCATGGTGTAATACCATCTCGGCATCAGCCTATACGCTGACTCCTGCTGCAGCGTACTCGGATATACTTTTGGGATATCCAGCCATAGTCGGTCCCAACCCTCAGGCAGTATGTCCTCTGCCAGATCAGAAGCACACGGTGTCTGATAGCCATGAAGTATGGGCATTTGTCACCCAGAGTGGGATGGGTATGCTCAGGCGTGAGTCCCATGCTCTCCACACCACTGGAGTCAAGCTATCCTGGCTGAAGACGGCTGATAGCCAGAAACCGGTCCTAGGATGCTTGATTCCAGTCCAGGAAAGACATGGCTTGGCAGTTCGGGCTGGACTGTTCCCATGAGGCACAGGATCAAGGCTGATTTGCATATGGCCATGTAAATGTAAATGTAAATGTGTTTGCATTTATATAGCGCCTTCTACCCAGAGGTCTCGTAGCGCTGTATTTATACCGCTGTGGAACTTTTCCTGGCTTTCCTGTGAGATGTCCACTCCTGGGCACCCCCAAGGTGAAGCCAGGCATCCAAGCGTTGATGGGGCCTTTGTGGAGATTAAGAAAGCTATTGCCCAGAGTCACAGAGTGGGACCCATGATTAGACTAGGCACCGAGGCGAGAACAATCAGGTCCGGGGAGATTGAGTCTAAGAGCCGCCGAGGTGGGAATGGAACCCTGGTCCCGGGCCAGACCTCTGCATCAGGGTCTGCCGCTCTAACCGTGGAGCCACGCTTCTCCACATGTCTGAACTGGGGTGGTGTCCATGCTCTCCACACCACTGGAATCAAGCTATCCTGGCTGAAGACGGCTGATAGCCAGAAACCGGACCTAGGATGCTTGATTCCAGTCCAGGAAAGACATGGCTTGGCAGTTCTGGCTGGACTGTTCCCATGAGGCACAGGGTCAAGACTGATTTGCATATCGCCATGTCTGAACTGGGGTGGTGTGGAGTGCAAATAAATGATGGATTTAGCCCCAGATCTCTGTACTGGGGTGAATGTATGACATTGTTCTGCATTCTGTTTATCAACTGTGGTTTTTGCATTCGTCACCCCGAGTGGGATGGGTATGCTCAGACGTGAGTCCCATGCTCTCCACACCACTGGAGTCAAGCTATCCTGGCTGAAGACGGCTGATAGCCAGAAACCGATCCTAGGATGCTTGATTCCGGTACAGGAAAGACATGGCTTGGCAGTTCGGGTTGGACTGTTCTCATGAAACACAGGGTCAAGGCTGATTTGCATATGGCCATGTCTGAACTGGGCTGGTGTGGAGTGCAAAAAACAATGGATTTAGGCCCAGATCTCTGTACTGGGGTGAATGTATGACATTGTTCTGCATTCTGCCCATCAACTGGTTTTTGCACTTTTAGAAAGTTGACATGTTCCTGCACCTAGACCTTTGTTCCTGCAGCCTGTCTTAATTCACATGATTATGTGTAGATGACAGACTTTGTGAATTCCTCACATCCAATCACAATAGTGGTATTAACTGAGAATCAATGGGCCATCAATGACAGGATTGGAGGGGGGTGCAGAGCTGAGCACAGCCCACTTGGACTTGAATAGTCTGTGTCCTGTCTCCTCATATTAAGCTGAACAACCCTGTATTGCCACTGCAACAGCCAGGGTAGTGGAGCTAGGAAATTCCATGCCATTCAAAGAAACTTTCCAGAAGCTTCTCCCGCCTTCTAGAAGCAGGGCACGAGGGCATAAACTACTGGACCTGCGGAGGGGCTCAGAGGACTGCCTGCTTTGGTGACCTGCTGTGCACTCTGCCTTACTGCCGTTACTTGGAGCCTGCTTTGAACCCTCAGAGGCCAGCCCTGCATCTTCAGCCAGGATTGCCAGAAGTGCCTCCAAGGGCTAGTTTGCTGACCTCCTGTTCAGAGCCACAGGGACATAACTGGCTCCCACCATCTTACGCGCACCTGGACCTGCCTGAATGAGCCCTGAACTCCCAAGAGGTCTCCCTTCACTCTTGGACCCTAGGTTGTGGTGCTAAATGTGCCAAAAGGGCATTTTCAAAAATGGAGGACAGACCAAATGTGCCCAAAATGTTCTTTGAGAAAAATGAGGAGTCCGGGACCAACCTGTTTGCCTATCCGCCCTACATGCACTGCTGGTCAGATAGACTTTGCTGCTTCTCCCGCTACATTCTTGTCAGCAGCAGCAAATCCTTTTCAGTGGGTCCTTCGCCAAAGGGGGATCGACCTCATGGAACAAACTGTCTTTAGCTACAGCCTCCTGCTTCATCCTGCTGGATATTTTCAACTTCCATTTTGACAGCTAAATCTGAAGGTAACATTCTCTGTGACTTCACTCTATGGCCATCTGACAAAGACCCTCCTTTTTTGGCACTCCTGCATCCTTGCTGAAATGGTACCTTCTCAGACACTTTCCTTTCCAAAGTCCGAAGGTGGGCGCTGACTGTGCACAACCTACTTCTTGTATTCAAACTGCACTCCATCGCAGTTGGCCTGACCTTTAGATTTTGACCAGGTCTTGCATGACTCGATATCTGTGGTTGGCTCTTTAATGTTTTATTCAGAAAAAGGGGGAAGGGTATGCTCAGATGTGAGTCCCTTGCTCACTGCACCATCAGGATTCAAGCAAGCCGGGCCGAAGACGGCTGTAATGCCAGAAATCGGTCCCCGGAAGCTTGTTTCCTTTCCAGTAAAAGAATTGGCTTGGTAGTTTGGTCTGCCCTGTTCCCATGATGCACTGGGCCAGGGACAGACTAATTTGCATGTAGCCGGGTTCTGAGCTGGAATGGTGCAGTGAGCTAAAAAACGGTGATGGATCAAGCCCTGATCTTTGGACTGAGTAGGAGTGGTCTGCTTAATTCAGATACTCTGTCCATCACCACCCCCTTTTCTGAATCGTTTTGTCCACCATAAGCGTGGAAGGGTATGCTCAGATGTGAGTCCCTTGCTCACTACACCATCAGGATTCAAGCAAGCCGGGCTGAAGACGGCTGTAATGCCAGAAACCGGTCCCCGGAAGCTTGTTTCCTTTCCAGTAAAAGAATTGGCTTGGTAGTTTGGTCTGCCCTGTTCCCATGATGCACTGGGCCAGGGACAGACTAATTTGCATGTAGCTGGGTTCTGAGCTGGAATGGTGCAGTGAGCTAAAAAACGGTGATGGATCAAGCCCTGATCTTTGGACTGGGTAGGAGTGGTCTGCTTGATTCAGATACTCTGTCCATCACCACCCCCTTTTCTGAATTGTTTTGTCCACCATAAGCGTGGAAGGGTATGCTCAGATGCGAGTCCCTTGCTCACTGCACCATCAGAATTCAAGCAAGCCGGGCCGATGACGGCTGTAATGCCAGAAACCGTTTCCCGGAAGCTTGTTTCCTTTCCAGTAAAATAATTGGCTTGGTAGTTTGGTCTGCCCTGTACCCATGATGCACTGGGCCAGGGACAGACTAATTTGCATGTAGCCGGGTTCAGAGCTGGAATGGTGCAGTGAGCTAAAAAACGGTGATGGATCAAGTCCTGATCTTTGGACTGGGTAGGAGTGGTCTGCTTAATTCAGATACTCTGTCCATCACCACCCCCTTTTCTGAATCGTTTTGTCCACCATAAGCGTGGAAGGGTATGCTCAGATGTGAGTCCCTTGCTCACTGCACCATCAGGATTCAAGCAAGCCGGGCCGAAGATGGCTGTAATGCCAGAAACCGGTCCCCGGAAGCTTGTTTCCTTTCCAGTAAAAGAATTGGCTTGGTAGTTTGGTCTGCCCTGTCCCCATGATGCACTGGGCCAGGGACAGACTAATTTGCATGTAGCCGGGTTCTGAGCTGGAATGGTGCAGTGAGCTAAAAAACGGTGATGGATCAAGCCCTGATCTTTGGACTGGGTAGGAGTGGTCTGCTTAATTCAAATACTCTGTCCATCACCACCCCCTTTTCTGAATCGTTTTGTCCACCATAAGCGTGGAAGGGTATGCTCAGATATGAGTCCCTTGCTCACTGCACCATCAGGATTCAAGCAAGCCGGGCCGAAGACGGCTGTAATGCCAGAAACCGGTCCCCGGAAGCTGTTTTCCTTTCCAGCAAAAGAATTGGCTTGGTAGTTTGGTCTGCCCTGTTCCCATGATGCACTGGGCCGGGGACAGACTAATTTGCATGTAGCCGGGTTCTGAGCTGGACTGGTGCAGTGAGCTAAAAAACGGTGATGGATCAAGCCCTGATCTTTGGACTGGGTAGGAGTGGTCTGCTTAATTCAGATACTCTGTCCATCACCACCCCCTTTTCTGAATCGTTTTGTCCACCATAAGCGTGGAAGGGTATGCTCAGATGTGAGTCCCTTGCTCACTGCACCATCAGGATTCAAGCAAGCCGGGCCGAAGACGGCTGTAATGCCACAAACCGGTCCCCGGAAGCTTGTTTCCTTTCCAGTAAAATAATTGGCTTGGAAGTTTGGTCTGCCCTGTTCCCATGATGCACTGGGCCAGGGACAGACTAATTTGCATGTAGCTGGGTTCTGAGCTGGAATGGTGCAGTGAGCTAAAAAACGGTGATGGATCAAGCTCTGATCTTTGGACTGGGTAGGAGTGGTCTGCTTAATTCAGATACTCTGTCCATCACAACCCCCTTTTCTGAATCTTTAATGTTTTAGGCATTAGATTGCACTGGGGTGAATGTATGACATTGTATGACATTGCTCTGCATTCTGTCCATCAACTGTGGTTTTTGCATTTGTCACCCCGAGTGGGATGGCTATGGTCAGACGTAGCCAGAAACCAGTCTTAGGATGCTTGATTCCGGTCCAGGAAAACTCAGTCTAGAAGTTGCAGTTTTTTAACATATTGATGCAAATAGTATGTATACTGAATCACAAAAAAGAAAAAGAATGAAACAACTGAATATAAAGTCTTGTCAAACATCTATCTAAGATCACGTGTTTAGAAAATAGGTTTGCTATGCACAAAAAAACAACAAAGTTAGCAAATATATAAAAATTGTACAAACTGTTTTCAGACTATAACCACATAAGGATGAGCAGTGATTGCACTGGAGTTGTCACTATGTACACGCTTCTCAGATGTGCATCATTCATCTAATATTCAAATAAAACAGATTGGACAGACGATTCCAAGGGGAAGCGTTCATTTATACAATACGTACTATGTTTGTTTGGGTCATCTGTGGATAAACGAAACCCAGACACAGCATTTTCCAAAGTGGCTCTCCTTAACGGAAGACCAATGTCCGTGTATTTCAGAAAACAGGTATAGCTGCAAAGAAAGAAATGAAAAATGAAATATTGATGGAATTGTAGCCCTAAAATCAAGCACTTTGTTAATATGTGCACTTGACAGTCAATTTATGTTTACTACACTACAACCCCTGACATTCGTAAACTCAATCATATTGGCAGTACAAACATTAAAAAACAATTAAAATTGCATGGTATATAGTTTTCAACCGTCTAACTATAATGTGAAGATATATTCAATCCAAAGGTGTTTGCCTATGTGAGCTGAGTAAGTATCTCCATGAACGAGTGCAGGAAGTGAATTTGGGTGTAGTTTGTATTTCGTCACGGAGTACTCTGTGAATAAGTGGTCATTCATGTGTCTGGGTGAGGTGTTAAGGCGTATATGTGACAGTTGTTTAAATGGCATGTTAGGGTTTTCATGTGACAAAGTGGGTCTCTGTGTAATTGTTTTATGTTTAGAACACCTCAGTCAGAAAGAAATCCCCCTTGGGTAACTCACTTCACTTCAACATATACATTCATACATAAAACCACATCACCAGAACATAACACCACCTCCATCAAAGGCCAAGTGTAGGAAAAATACAAATATTTTATTAAAATCTAATTGAACATATGATCATACATAAAGCAATAATTTCCAAAGGACAATTTAAAAAGATTAAAAAAACACTATTTAGCAATTAAAAATCACACAAATTAATAACACACTGGGAGAACCTGCAGGAAAAGTTGTTTCTAATCATCTGTACAGGCAAATACATCTGACCAAATTAATTCTTATGACATTTGATTTGATGAGGAGCAGTTATGCCAAGAACTGTGCAATAGATATATAGTTGGACTTAATATCATCAAATGTGTGGAGCCCGTGTGATTCATACACTTCACCCACAGTGGTAGTCCCAGCTCCAAGACACATTGATATTCTTGCATGCCTCTATAGATCTAGGCTACCACCGAAGAGGATCAAGAGCACGCCCATCCTTTTCAGATAACTAGCACAACAGTCATGTGCCGTAGCCTGCAGAAATGAAGCTTCAGGCTCCTCAAGGCTCCAATAGAGACTTCGACCACAATTCAGCTGAGGTACACAGTCAACGGTGATTCATCTCCTACTGCTCATCTAGCTACATATTAGAGCTGTGAAACTATGTAATACTAATTTCTATTGAACCCTGGTGCCCATCAGTCAGAAGGAGTCTTAGTTTGTTCAAGTAACCCCCTCTACAGCCATGTTTACAGTGATAAGTTCTGATCCTGGGAATGGGGGGAGGGGGGGCAGAGCTACCCGCCATGCGGTAAATCCCACTTTTGAAGCTCTATTTGCTCGACCCGGTGTCTCAAAGACCAAGAGGGAGGCGGTAGACTGCTCGGGGGTGGAGGCACCGCTTAAGATTGCCGCCCTGGGAGTCATGGCATGCAACTGACCATGTTCTTTCAAGATAGCACCATAAGGAAGCTGCTGCTGTGCCGCAAAGCAGGCCCACTGCTGTTACCCAATGGGAATCACTAGACTGCAGCCTTGAATGCGGTCTGACCCTCTTGACATGGGGCTGTAGGGGCCGCTTGCTCTCTTCCTTTCCTATGACTGGTCGATTGTCCCAAGGAGCAGAGAATGCCCCACCCACCCACAGGATCGATTGTCATCCAGTGTGTGGTGACCGCATCTGGTGTCAGTGTCGTGTGCCCTGCGTCCTGTGGGGGGATGTCGCATTCCCCACACTGAAAGTATCACGGGCTGTCTGGACAACGGAAAGATGGTGTGAATGGCATGGAGCTGAATTAAAAGGACAGATAGTGGCCCCTGAGCAGCAAAGTGGAGATTCCCTGTGTACAATATGGAGAATGCATCCAGACGATCACAAGCAAAATAGCCATTATGGCTATCCTCTGACAAATTCTCAGGAAGGCCCCAGTGCTTTCTTTACTCAGACCTCACTGAGTGCCTTGAACGCCACCATGACATAATCAAACCTGGCCAGCTGGGGACTGCAGGGGGTAATAGCACATCACTGTCATGGCCAGGTTGCCCTGCAGAGAGGACCTGAACTCGGAGCCTCACTCTGTGCACCTTCCACCCCAGAGGGCTTCACAGCATAGAGGGCACCAAGGGCATAGCCCGAGCGGGACCTACAGCCCAAGCAACCTGGGGTAATGAGCGGCAAGACACCATGTTACTCCATTTGTCAGAGGAAGCATACAGGGCATTACTGACTACTAGACGGAGGGGGCTCCCTCCGTGTTCAGTACCCCTGAGAGACTTATCCACCATTAGTAACCACACAGAGACCTCAAAAGCAGTGGCTCTTCAGGAGTACAGCCCCATTCACCTCCGTCTCCATGCTTTCCCCCTTTTGGCCTTCATCAGAAACTTTCCTTCCGCAATACAGGAGTAGAGCACAGACGCTTAGCCCGATACGTAGGGTCTATATCCTGCCTCTCTGTGCCTTGCCCCAGCTCTAGACAGACCCCACAAATATATATACACATCATAGTCCTTACACAATGATCTAGTACCATTGCATCATCACTCCTAGGCTCATGGGGTGCACTAATAAGACAAAGGAAGAACACCCCCTCCACAGGGACCCCCCCCCCGACAGGGGATACCAGTTTGTCCCCTACCTATACATGCAGCAGATGTGGATGTAACTTCGCCACAGGGTTCAAACTGGATGCAACTCAAAGCCAATAACTCTATCAAAGAGTCACTGGAGGCCAAGATTGATTCAGTGGCGATAGATCTCCGTTTACTCAGAGATCACAGAAAATTAGCAGACCAAATGCACACAGTGGAGACTCCTGTTGCCAATCTAGCCCTGGTCATTCATCTACATTGCACAATATGTCTGATCAGATCTGAACATTGGCGGCCAGAATTGAAGATCAAGAGGGCAGGGCCCAGTGTAATAATATAACAGTAGGTCTTCCTGAATGTATAAAAGGTGACTCAATGATTTCCTTTCTTGAGTATTCGCTACAAGAGGTGGTAGCCCAGGAAGGCCTGTTCAAAATGTATGCCCTGTAGTGAACATACAGAGTAGCGTACCGATTTCCTCAGTGCCAGGCGTGCTACCTCTGCCCATAGTGGCCTGGCTTCTTCATTACTGTGACAGGCTATCTACTGCAACAGGCTTGCATTGCGGGCCCCTTCCAAGTGGAAAATACAAAAGTCTAATTTTTTCTGATGATCACAGTAGCTGCCAGGGCTTACTATGATTTCCTTTATACCAATCAAAGAGAGGCTGCGTGATCTAGATATTACACATGCTTTGTTCCTGCTAAACTCAGCGTACTACAGAATAAAAAGTCTTTTTTTAAACCCACACTGCAGCACAGGAATGGCTTCACAAGCAGGTGCCCCAATGCAGTCCAGACCATAGGAAAGGTATCCCCATACTGTGGAGATTCAAATGGTCTCCCTCCAGGAGAAAGAAAGCCGAGGGTTCAGTGTGACAGGCTTGGGCAGGAAGAGGCCTGGCTCTTGCAACGTCTGCCCTGATGGTGCACAGCGAGAGAGACCAGGGCAGTGCAGTCCCTTCGGACGAGGACTCTGGGTCTGATGTGGACCGTATCACTAGCTCCTGCGCCCAGCTACCTGAGATCACACCTAAATCGGTGGATGACATTTGACAGTACAATATCCCCGGCTGGTCTGCCGGGCAGGAGTAAGCTACTAGAAAATTATGAAGGGGTTCTGCCCAAATTACCCTCCCATTCCTAGGCAAGGGGCATCACAAGGATAAGGAAGTAGAGAAAAAAGGTAGTGAGGAATCAATTCAACATTTATTTTTCCAACAAGATATATTTAAGTATCCTGTTTTTTACGATTATTTGTATCAGAATCAAATTTATACAGAACATTTTTAAGGACATGTATACGTGTCACAAGACAAAGTGGTACAAAACAACAAGGCAATCAGAATATTACAAAAATTCACTATATATACAGCCTACATATACAATATATATACTACACATACAACAGTGTACCCTACAAAGAAAAAAACGACATTTTTACAATACCCACTCCCACGTTTTGAGTGATATATCACAACAGAGGAAGTCCTTGCAGCGCCTAGGTTGTAAATTCTCCTTAACAAAGAAATATATATTTATGAGGGCGCCAGAAATGAAACACAAAATCCAAATATATGGGGACTTCTTATCACACAGGTGTCGACACAGTCGCGGTCGCGTTTCCGCCAGTTGTCCTTTTTGGCTTCATCAGGAAAAGGGTACTTGCAAGAATGATATAATCCACACAGGTTAACTATTCCTGGACACAGGGAAAGCTTCCTTGTCTAATGTACACAAAGCGGGCCCTCCGTTAAATGAGGGCATCCGCTCTCACTTCCAAAAGTCCACACGCTCGCCCAATTAATGGAGCCGGGGTTGTCTCTATCGATGTACTCTTGACCACTCCTTATTCGTGGATCGGGAACAGGAAGAATCCGTACTTCAGGCTACAGACATCCGCGTAAGCTGCACTCAGGAGATCTGCTCGAAAGACCCCTCCTGATATCTGACACACCAATTGAATTGCCTCCTGCATGGCTTGAGTCCTTTGGGAAGGGTAGGGAAGGACTCAAACTTTAGATCCCAGGACTAAGAGGGTTTACTCCCCCTCCCTAATCTCAATTGACAGTCCCATCAGTTCTCACTAGAGAAGCGTTAATGCTATGGTTTATTATTGCTTGGATGAAGTGTCATGGCCCGACTGCCCGGGGAGGCGTATTGGGTGGGGGGGGACTGTTGAAGTTTCTCCATTCATCATATACTTGGGTGTTTGCTTTATTCCTACACACGCATGTCCTACTGGAGGGAGATATGGAGTAGGCCGCATGTTGGGATGCAACACTCTCAGATTCTGACTCTAGCCCAATGGCTTGCACTACTCCCACTATAGGGGTGCTCCCAAGAAATTCCTCTTCCAAGAGGCACAAGGGCCAGACATGTCTTAAAGGATGAATGAATGAAAGAATGAATGAAAGTGAATTTATAACAGCGCGATTCCTGCCCGAGGCGTCCAAGTGCTAAAAAAAGGAACCAGTGAAGGATAAAGAGGCTGAGAACCAGAAAAAGAGGGAAAAACTGAGTTAAATTAAACGGAATTGAATAGGTGTGTTTTTAATTGTTTACGGAAGGAAACGAGATCAGGATTGGATCTCAGGTGAGACGGGAGGGAGTTCCAGATCTTGGCGGCGTTGAAGGCATACGTCCTTCCGCTAGATCTAGACCTTTTGACTCTGGGGACTGACTGCTGCCATGAAGGCCTGACTAGAGCGCAGATTTCTACCTGGGTGATACTGGCTTACTAGATCACGGGTGATTGGAGGACCGAATCCCAGAAAGCCTGGTGGGCAATACACATTGCTTTAAAAAAGACTCTCTTACACACTGGGAGCCAGTGAAGATTGGTCAGAGCCGCCTTTACTGACAATCTACGAGGAATCTGCAGCAGAGTACGCGCGGCACAGTTTTGTACCAGCTGTAGTCTCTTTAAGGTGTACTCTGGTGCACCCAGATATAGGACGTTGTTAGAGTCCAGCCGTGATTGTATCAGGCCCTGTATGGCTATCTGCTTTGCCTCCATTGGGAGCAAAGGAAGAACTTTCTTCAGTGTCCTGAGTATTCCAAAGCAGGTGGCTGAAAGCTTTGTGGCCTGGGTGTTGAGTGAGAGACTCCTGTCCAGCCATACCCCTAGGCTTTTGATGTTATCCTTCGGGGCCGGGGGGGGGACCTAGACAGGGGGGCCACAATGAGTTGAAAAATGTGGGGTTGGCAGGGCCCAGGAGCATGAGCTCCGTTTTGTCACCATTAAGTTTCAATGATGACTGAGTCATCCAGGTCTTCACCTCCTCCAGACATTCGGTAAGTCCCCCTGATCGTGATTGAAGAGCCTCATGCGCTAATGAGACCACCAGCTGGGTATCGTCCGCATAGGATATGATCTTGACTCCATACGGACGAACTACCTCAGCCAGTGGCCTCATATAGACGTTAAAAAGCGCGGGGCTTAATGAGGAGCCCTGCGGGACTCCGCACTTCAGGGGAATGCTAGAAGACACTGTCTGTCCATCAAACACTTGGAATGACCTGTTGCTCAAAAAAGATTTTAACCAGAGCCACGCCTTGTCCACAATGCCGACATCCGAAAGACGGTTCAGTAAGGTGGCATGACTGACCGTGTCGAATGCCTCACTGAGATCAAGGAGGATCACTGCCACTGATCCTCCCTGATCAAGGATTTTCCTGGACTCCTCGATGGCCATTAGGAGGGCGGATTCTGTTCCATGCTTAGGCCTGAACCCTGTCTGGGTGGTGTCTAGCAGCTGGTTATCCTCAAGGAAGCTGACCAGCTGGAGATTGACATACCTCTCCACGATCATACTCACCCAGGGAAGCAGGGAAATCGGACGATAGTTCCCAAAGTCCGATGGTTCCAGATTGGGCTTTTTTATCAGCGCTCGGACCATCGCCCGTTTCCAAGCAGAAGGGACAATGCCCGAGGCAATGGAGGCATTTAGCAGGTTCCTAATGATCGGTAGGACAGTCTGAAAGACCAGCATCATGGCTTCAGGGGGTGCCGGATCAGATGGAGATCCGGATTTTACTTTCCGAGCCATGGATTCCAATACTTCGAGAGCCATGCAAGGAAAGTGACTGAGCAGAGGTGGAGGTCTTGATTTTATCCTGAATTAGCGGAGGGGTGGGAGTGAGAGTGCAGGGAAAGGAGGCATATATTTTATTTACTTTTGCAGAAAAAAATTCAGCCAAGTCATTGCACTGGGAAACAGACTTTTCCTTCAAAACAATTGGAGACGGGAGTTTTGTAAGTTTTTGCAAGGTTTGAAAAATTTCTCTAGGTTTGGATTTTGCAGCTAAGATCTTGTCAGAGAAGTACACTGCTTGGGCGGCTTTTAGTTCCCTTTTATATGCTTTTATCTCCTCTCGATATCGAGTCTTTTCCTCCATGGAATAGTCTAAGCGCCATTTTCTTTCAATTTGCCGGCATTGGCGCTTTTTGTTCCTAAGTGCCTCCGAAAACCACGGTGCTGTTTTATGGAGGCGTTTTACCATTGATTTCTTGAGGGGGAGGATGGATTCGAGAGAGTGCAGGATCCAGTTTTCATAGGCCTGGTTAGCCAAACATGGATCCTCGTTCATAGGGGGAAGTTCTTTCATAAGTAAGTTTTTCCATTCCTCTGTAAGTATCCGTGCCCAGGATCTGGCAAGTCTTATCGATGGTTTTACCGGACTGGATTTCTGAGTAGACCAAGTAAAGGGAACCAAAAAGTGGTCAGTCCACGGGAGGGGGAGCGGAAACCCAACCACAAGGTCCTCGCCGTTACTGAACACTGGGTCTAACAGGTGACCCTTCACATGGGTAGATGCTTTTACTCGTTGGCTAAGTTGCAACGCAGCCAGGTCATCGGTTAACGTGATAGCCAGAGAATCCAGCGGTGAATCAAAATGAAAATTGAGGTCACCTAGCACGGTATAGTTGGCGGAAGTGCTAACGTGTGGCGCCATAATTACTGATAAGAGATTGTGAAATTGTTTAGGGGGACCAGGTGGGCGGTATATCAATTTGCCCGAAAAGCAATGGTTAGGGGAGAACTCCAGCGAGAAAGCAAGGCTCTCACAGTCTGGGATAGTTTCAGGGATGAGTCTGCAGTGATATTGTTCTTTGAATATAATTGCTAACCCTCCACCTCTACCCTCCGAACGATCTTGTCGGATGATTTGAAAGCCCGAGGGGAGGAAGGTTACAACAGCCGGGTCAGAGTCGGGTGTCAGCCATGTTTCAGATAGAAATACTGCGTCCGGCGAACGATCTTCTAGTAGAAACGAAATTTCCACCTTATGTTTTGGCAGAGATCTGCAGTTTAGTGAAAACATACGGTATTCCTGCTTCGGTGATTTGGTCTGCCACCGGGTAAGAGGGGCGTTGCAATGTGGACAAAGGGTTGGAAGGGACGTTACCTCGTAGCGATGCAGCTCAAGGATGGAGGGTCCAAATTGTTTTCCTCCAGGAGACTTGCCTAACAAAAGAGGATGGCCTGGCGCTGCAGAAGTGCTGGAGGAGGAAAATCTTTGCTCTTATGTATTCATTACTCACTAGAGGGGTGCTGGCTTGGATGTTTTCTGGGACCCTGTTCTTCTCACAGATAGAGATGACTGACTCAGAAGGCAGTGCTTAATTTGAGACGTGCTTTCCGGTGCTCAGCACCGGCACTTTTCAAAAGTCCAGGGCTACGATTTCTGACTCTGCAGGGGGTGGGTACAATATTACTTGCATTTTGTTTTTGCACTCATCTGTCGGGTGTAGGTAAAGAAGTAAAACACATGATTTAGGGAACAGACAGCAGAGTATGGTTACAGGATAGAGACTGAGGCAATGCTGGAGTTGAAAGTTGGGTACACCGGACGTAGATGTGGGCTGTGGCTTTTCAGCACCAGCACTCTTTTTTTACAAAAAAAGCACTGCCAGGAGGTAGATGTGCTATTTGCAGTCAAGTTAAATGGCAAAGACATAGCCCTCGTGAACATTTATGCTCCTAATGCTGGCCAGCTATCTTTCTCCAGTGCCCCTCCTCACCAGTATACACCACTACCACTACCCTATATTACTCAGAGGAGATCTCAACTGTGTGGCTGATGTAATTTTAGCCCACATCCCACACTACCTACATCCCCTCCTCGATCCATAAGACTACAAATTGTTTTGAGACTGGATCAACAACCGGGGATTTGATGACACCTGGTGAATCTTATAGCCGGAGGGCGGAGTTTATTCTTTTTACTTGAGAATGCATGAACTATTGGTACGCCTAGATGTTTTCTTACATTCTACTGACATAGACGAGATCCAAAGAAGCTGAATATCTTGCAAAAACTCACTCTGACCATAACATAAAAGACACATACATTTACATTTACATTTATGGACTCTTGACTGGAAGATATCCAGACCTAGCATTCCGGCCTCAAAACTCAGCACTACAACATTTGCACTGAGGGACATGATCTGTAATTACTTTAGGGAGAACATTGGTGAGGCTTCTTCTTTACTAACAGAATTGGAGGCATTTAAATTAAATAGCATGCGATCACTGCATATCAGCTGTGGTGGGGACTTGGGCCTAGCTTCATGTCGAGATTGCACACCAGGAGGAACTCTTATCATAGTTAGAGCTAAATGAGGGAACATAGGCATCTCAAGAAGGACTGAGCAGAAAGGGAGAAATTCATCATGTTAGAGAATTGACAACAGGCATACGGGTTCCGAGCATACATAACAAGAGCGAATGCGGAATGTGACAAGACTGGTAGAATGATAAACCGGCTCACTAACTTCGATAAAAGGGTTCTCAAGTACTGCAAATGTGCAGCTTAGAGGATAAACTTCTGTATAGTCAGGTTAGCAATCTACGAGGCCTTTGCGGTCTACTACTCTAATCTCGATGGTGGTTGGAGGTGGCCCTCATACAGCCCCTACACGAGCAAAACTTTCATGGCTCAACTAGTTAATGCGCAGCAGGCAAGGTCACATCCCCTACAAGCTATGCACCATGAGGCCACAGACCCTGTTGGCAAAGCCACAGTGACAAGGCCACTGGGCTCGTAGGCAAGTTCCCGCACTGTGGCTTGTCTCTGCACACATTTTCCTTCATTTTGAGCTGTTGGTTCCACACTATTTACAGGTCCCTCTGGTCAGAACCGTCGCTATGCAAGGAAGAAGAGGCACACCCTCACTAGCCCGGTGCCTCCTCTATGTGTCAGACTGTCCATTGCCAGGATGCACACCCCTTACACAGTGCCATGGACACCAGAACCCTGATCAGACTGGCTGCATGTGATGCTGTCTATCTACCTGGGTCTTCAGCACTTCGTATCCCAAATTTCCCTGCTGCTGCTTGAAACCAGAATGGCAGCTGCGAGGATTCATTGCCATATCTTTGGGTATCTAAAGTTAGCCACGGGTATCAGAGATTGATAGGGGTCAACTCTTCTCTTGGGGGAGGGGGGGTTGGGGAGCTGCAGTGCCTTGAAATAATTTCCTTTGACTGGGGAAGGATTGGAACTCAGATCTACATCTTTTCCATTCCCTCATTGGCTCCCTGCCTCTGCAGGTATCATTGAGAATTATTCGGTGTACTGGTCCACACAGACATCCAACTTGTTGATGACATCAACTAGCGTCTCCCTGTACAGGATAAATAGGATGCACACATTGGAGGTGCTAATATAATTTGTAACCGTAATTCCCCGCCTTTCTGTACCTTGCTGAAAATTGGTTGCAAATTGGTTGCACCCTGGAATTAGTTTGGTTTTGGGACTTCCATACTCACCTGCACTTAAGGGCCTGCTTACATAAGTTTTCAGTTCTGCTGTCATGTTAGAGGCCAGTAATATGTCTTTCTTGTTCAACAGGCAATATACCCATGAATACACATTATAAAACGTCAGCTACCTTGGAATCCCAGGATGCTTTAAAATAAAGGTGAAAAATGTGCATCGAAAATGGGCAGTGCAGTAAATCTGGCAGCATTCCGCATCTGGAGCCAAGATTTTCTCAATGTCACTTCCAGGAAAGTCCACATTGTCTAAGAGAGTAGGATCTAAAACAGAGACAGAAATTTATATTATGAAAGAATACAAGACCCTATATGAAAATGTGTCAATAGAGGTTTAGGATAAACAGGAGAACCAGACAAAAGCACATTTTCCTTTGTAGTTTAAAGAACCTCAGTCGACATTAACTCACCCTCTGAAAGCACAGAAGACTTAAAAGCAGACAATATGGAACATACTGAAAGAAAGTATTAGAAAGCAGTGCAGAATGGTCCAATCTAGGTACAAGGGGTGTAACAAACACCCCTGCCGCCCCCCCATGGTGCGGGGGTCCAGTCTTCAGTATGTGAGGGGGGGGCACTCTCAGCTCATCTGTAGAAAGCTGTGTGTCTAGCTCTGAAGCAGCTGCAGTGTGCAGCCTGCTCCGAGCTCCCCGCACGGACCCAGGGCTGGAGAAAAACAAAGCAACAACTATTCAGTCAGGACCCTGACAAGGGCGGGGGGGGCCTCAGAGATATAATTTCATTACAAGCCAGGAGGCTTCATTATGCATTCATCTTTTTTAATGCAGTCACAAGCAGCCGCACTACATCATAACCCAAACAATTCTATAATGCAGTGAACACATGGTATAAAAGGCATGAGGAGCAAACAGACTGCCTCTTTTAAATGTGGCTCGCAAGCAGATTAGTTGCTCACATTTTACCATTCGTTTTTATGACTTGCTTTTCATCATATTAAGCTTTTCTTCTCTTATAGACTTGTAGACTGTTCTGCTTTATGGCTTGTTCACTGTATTGCCTATCTAGCTATTTTATTTTCCCAACTTGAATCTTCAAGTTTACACCCTAGATTTCTCACCATCCTTCCCCACCCCTCGATTTCCTATCTATGGTTATCGAGTTTTACCCGCCCTTCCCCTCCACTTCCTCGCCGAAGTTTGTTTTTTCTCCTCGGGCGGGCCCGCACTCTCATTTAAGGGCACCGTACGTTTGCGAAACGCCCTCTCACTTCTTCACTGTTTGTCCGCTATACAGTCTTTAAGCAAATTTGCTCCCTTAATCCTTTGCGCATCACTTTGTTTTAATCTCTATACGCACTCGCTCTGTCTTCACGAGCGAGTCTTCACAACAAAGGAATGCACCTTAGCAACAGTGGCGTCGCGTGCCCCGCTTGCCTACGGTCTTTCCTTTAATTGAATTCTCTGGCAGTGGCTGGGCTCGAGAGATCGTGTCAGTTAATTCGCTCTCCTCAGCTGCTGCCGGAGATCATTTTGACCCCTCTTTTTTATGATTGCACTCTGCAAATAAAACAACAGACATATCCTTTAAAACAATTTTTTTAAGGAAAATTAGGGGAAAAGCAGTTTACAAACCTATACAGTTGCCCAGACAAGGGAAACTCAGATTACAAACCTATACTTTTGCCAAAGCAGACCAATATTATGTCTGACCTTGACTCTGATGATGCCACTGCTAGTTCCCTTAATCATGATAATGAATCTTTTAAAAATCTTCCTCCCAAGAGAAATTAGGTCTTGCATGCTGGATACTCTTAAAGAGGTGATGTCCTCAAAGAGACCCCTTGCCCTCGATCACGACGATCTCCCTGATTACCCGCCTTCTCGTGATCCTCAATGTCTAACTCAGGGCAAGAGGACCAAAAAGTCTAAACATTCTGAGCCTCTTTCTGCAAGCACTATGGGAGGTCCTAACACTTCAACTGGTTTGGGAGGTCTTAGCACCTCAAACTTGATGGGAGGCCCTTGCACCTCAAATGTTACTGGTGTCCCTCAGGGCACAACTTTGATGGGTGTCCCTGGTGGCACACATTTGATAGGTGTCCCTAGCGGCACAAACTACAATAGTGCTCAGAAAGATGCAGATACTGACTCCGAGGAGGAGGAAACTTTCCAAAAACCCTAAAATGAATTCGTCCTGGATTTGGTTGATGAAGACATTGATTTTAACAACCAACCTGAGGTCGACTCCTCCTCCTCCTCCTCTAAAAATGCTATCCTCAACCCCCTGGGAGAGGAAATGTTCTGCCCTCTCAACATCTCCCACCCCAATAGCTCTAAATGGTTCCCTCAGGAACATGTTTCCCAATTTATTACAAGATGGCTCAGGAATTTACTCGAAAGAGAGACTCAGAACATCCTCAAATCCGAGTGTCCTGGACCCTCCATACAAGACAAGGTTTGTCAGACTCTAAACCTTGACCCTGACATGATTACATTTCTATTTAAACTGGGCAAAGACCCAAGGAAATGTCTAGAGAGAGCCCTTAATGGCTGCCAGGATCATCTCCTCGACATCCTTGGCCCCCTCACCAGGATTTTGGACTTGGCAGAAGAATCTCATATCTCTCGCACTCCTCTTGACATTAACCTCATTAGAGGTTGGAGTCAAAGGGCCCTCGTCCTCCTCAGAAACGCCAATTCCAGTCTCAACATTGAGAGGAGGAGAACTATCCTCACCAAGATCAACCCAAAGTTGGGTGATGTGGCCGAAAAGGAGCCCTTTCAGAACCCCAGGGGCCTCCTCTTTGGCGAAGACATGATTAAATCAATAGGAAAGTATGTCTCTATCTTTACCGCTCTTGACAAGGCCCAGGCTAATATGAAACGCATCTTTAATACCAACTGTTTTGGACAGGCTGGAAGAAGGTGCCGTTCTTCCGGCAGTGGCAACCAACGGCCCTTCTCAACCTTCAGACGAACATGTAGAGGATTCTACCCATCTAACCATCAATTCTATCCTCAGAGAAGAAGAGGCTCACGGAACAGAGGTTACAGATACTGTGGAACACCCAACAACAGCAATCCTTCAAGTAAGTCCTCCTCTTCCTTCCTCTTCTTCCCCCCCAAAGGTAGGGGGCGGGCTGCAATACTTTTATCATATATGGGAATCTTTAACTCAAGACCCCTGGGTTTTAGAGACCGTTCAGGGTTTCAGAATAGATTTTCTAGATCTCCCTTTTCAAACGCAGGCCCCAAAAACTTTTGACTTTTTCGGAGGACATTAAGAGATTGTCAAAGAGGAGATTGCTTCAATGCTTCAAAAGGGCACTATGTTAGAAGTCCCATGATCTCTAAAGAGGTTTGTCAGCACTCTTTTCCTCGTTCAAAAAAAGGAAAAGGGTTGGAGACTGGTCATAAACCTTCGAGAAGTAAACAAATACCTAGTTTACATACACTTCAAAAGGGAGGCTATTCACCTCCTGAGGGACATCCTCCTGGAAGGAGACTGGTTGGTCAAGCTGGATTTAAAGGACGCTTACTTTACCATCCCTATGGCCCAAGAACACCAACCCTTCCTTCAGTTCATCTGGAACAACGGTCTTTTCCAATTTCATGCTCTCCCCTTCAGACTTTCCTCTGCCCTTTGGTGTTTCAACAAGATTATGAGGGCTATTGTCTCTTTTGAGAGAAAAGGGTATTCGCTTAATTATTTATTTGGACGACATCCTCATCATGTCCCAACTCCACCCGCAACTACTAAATGATCTCAATACTGCAATGGATCTTATAGAAAGTCTTGGTTTCATTATAAACCAGGAAAAATCTATCCTTACCCCCCTCCAAATCACCGTAGATACCTTGAGTTCCCACCAAGAAAATTGTCAAAATTTGCAAAGAGATCAGGTCAGTTCTAAAACAAGAGTCTCTAACCCTGCATGAGTTAGCCTGACTTCTGGGCCTCATTTCCTCTTCCATTCAAGCTATCTTTCGGAACCCCTGAATTACTGTGCTCTTCAGAGAATAAAACGAAAAGCCCTCAGGTCTTGTCTATGGTACGGAGATCCTGTGACCTTGGATCAAGAAGCCAGATCGGAACTCTCTTGGTGGCTGGAGAATTTAGATGCCTGGAATGGCAAAGCAATATTCGGCTCTGCCCCGGAATTGGCCCTAGAATCAGATGCGAGCCTTCACGGTTGGGGTGCTCGCTTCCTCGACCAAAATACGGGTGGTGTATGGTCTCTTGCGGAATCCTCCCATCATCTAAATTTCTTAGAGCTTACGGCAGGCTTATAAACCCTAATGAGCTTCAAACACTCACTTCAGGGCAGATCTGTCATCCTGAAGATGGACAACATCTCCCCAGTCTCATATATCAACCGCCTTGGCGGGAGCAGATCAGCAGAACTCTCCAATTTAGCCAAGAAGCTCTGAATGTTTTGTTTAGAACACAAGATTTCCCTGAAGTCAGAATACCTCCAGGGAAAGTCGAATTTTTCTGCGATTGGAACTCAAGATTCTGCTCGGCCTTCGGCGATTGGAAACTCAATGTGAACGTTTTCAATGTTCTGTTTCACTTTTGGTGTCCTCTGGATGTGGACTTAATTGCCAGATGATTGACTTTCCAGTTGCCGAAATACTTCAGCTGGACGCCCGACCCGGGGGCTCTTGCGGTGAACACCTTTTTCCAGTGCTGGTCTGGTTTCAAACGCAGACGGAGAAGATCACCTAATTCTTACAGGGAATTTGTACCTTCTCGCTTGGAAAGTGTCAGGCAATCTAACTAATTGTCTGGCCTTTCGTCATCAGCTCTCAATCTCCTTGGTGAATCCTGGGTACCAGAAACACACTATAGGTACAACAACATTTGGAGAAAATGGTTTTGTTGGGGCATGGAGAGGAACTTGGATCCCGTGGAGGCTCCTATTGTGAATATTGTTAACTTTCTTGTCGAAGAATTTAACAAGGGCCTTTCTTATAGATCTATTAATTGTTATAGATCAGTAATCTCTGCTGGACACTCCCTTTTCAATGGTAAAACGGTAGGTAAGAATGTTATCATTTGTAGAGTTCTGAAAACTATTAGACTGAAGAAACCCCTTAGACCTAAATACCAATCCTTGTGGGATGTTAAAGCTATTTTAGACATTTTTTCTTTTTGGCCTGATAACGCTTCACTTAATAGAAAATGTCTTTCCATTAAACTCGCAACTATCTTGTGGTTAATTTCTTGTCGTATGGTTTCTGATGTGAAATGTCTTGATATTTCTAATAGATCATATGATATGTATTAAGTATGGGCGTAAAATCCGTTCCGCTTGCGGAATTTGCGGATTTTCGGCAAATTCGCGATCCACGAATTCTCGCGAATTTGCCGAAAATTCGCAAATTCGCACGTAGCCGATTTTTTTGCTTGGTCGTGCTTGACAAATACAATATTGCGGCACGCGGCGTTAACTTACCGTCATTCAGTGTTTGAAGAGTTGTTTTTCTCCATGTTTGCGTGTGCTGCGCCATTTTGGATCTTGCTGCGAGATCCCGCAGGAGTTTGTGGACCGCGATTACGGCCTTGCAGCTTGCCACCTTGCACAGCAAGAGTTTGTCAACGCGAGTATGTCATAAAGGCCCGTGATCACGCATCGCGGGAGTAAACAATTGCGAACACGTAGATGCGGCGGGCAGCAACAATCTCGCGTTTGCGAAATTGCTAAATTTGCAATTCTGCACAAGAAATCCACCAGCAGGCAGTATAAATCTTCTGAAAATGATGATTTTTATCAGAATAACTCCTCAGGTTGACATTTGCCTGCACTTTCTTTGCAAGTAGTCCTTTTTTGGGGGGGGGGGGAATGAAGTGCCTAAGGGTGGGCGTAAAATCCGTTTTGCGGGCAAATTTGCGGATTTTCCGCGATTTCGCGATCCGCGAATCTCGCTAAATCGCGGTAAAATCCGCGAATCAGCGGGACAAATTTTCAGCCAAGCAAGGGTTACAGCAGCAGGTACAAAAGTTGAACCTAATTTCTTTGTAACCTTTTACAAAAGGGTTACAAACAAATTAACTTCAACTTGGACACCTGCTGCTAATTGCTTCCTGGCGCCTGGTTGCCTACTTGCAACTATTCTCTGACCCTGCTCTGACCCTTGAAGCAGGGTCAGAGAATAGTTACAAGTAGGCAACGAGGCACCTGTCCAAGGAATTAAACCTCATCAGGAAGCACTTACAGATATAAAAAACAGGAAGAAGGGAGAGGATGGCAAATACACCCATTTTGAGTTGTCAGGAGGGGTTAAACTAAAAGAGACCTTTACAGCACAATTTTCATATGCATTTTGCTAAAAATAAAAAGCTGTATGTTCTGTAGGGGCAACTCAGGAATCTGGCCCTTCAGAGATCCGGCCTCTCTTTCTTTCTCTCGTTCTCTCTCTCCCTCTCTCTTTCCCTCTCTTTCTCTCTATCTATCTATCTATCTATCTATCTATCTATCTATCTATCTATCTATCTATCTATCTATCTATCTCTCTCTCCCTCTCCCATAAACGACTGCATGGGTAACTTCCTTTGCAAGCGGCTCGCGAAGATGCAAAAATCCCTATGAACACGCAAAAAACCCCGCGAACACGCAAAAAACCCAGCGAACACGCAAAAAAAACAAAAATTCGCACAAATTCGCGAATATTGCAGATCGCGAATTCACAAATCCGCAAATTCGCGGATCGCGAATTCGCAAAATTCGACATGCTTAGAAGTGCCCCACAGTCTCCAACTTCCTGTTCCTGTCCAGCAGGCTCCTCCCAGTGCTTTGTTCATGTCCTGGTCACTTTGATTTGGATCTTGACCTGGAAGGATTACTTTTTGTGGATGCTGCTGGATGTTTGGATTTGAGTCCTTTTTGACTTTCTTTGGATCACTTTTGGATTAGAAATTTCACAAGTAAGTTTGTTTGGGGCATTACAGTTGCTGCAACTACAACTTTGGAACTTTTTCAGAACATTAAATAAAATACATTGGGGTAGCCACAGTATCCAGTAAGACCAGGGTTAGTTATGAGTGCATGATACAACTGTTTTGTTGAATTTCAACATGATTTAGGGCATGGATGGCATTGGATTGTGGTGATTTTTGTGTGTTTTTTGATTTTTTGGCTGTTGTTGGGGCCTTTTGCCCAGGGGTACTCAGTGGTGCATGGACTGAGTCTTTCTGTGGGGTCTCTTTAATGTAAACATCATGGAGGGCATGGATGGCATTGGATTGTGGTGATTTTTGTGTGTTTTTCGATTTTTTGGGGTGGTGTTGGGGACTGTCCATGTGGGTGGGGGCCATTTTGAGGCCTGGTCCAGGCAGGGCCTGGCCATGTGGGTGGGGGTCTAGGGGCCATTTTGAAGCCAGGCAGTTTGCTTTGTTGTGTCATAGGCCTGCACCCAGTCTGCCATGCTTTCATCCATTATGCCCAGGGGTATTCCTCAGTGGTGCATGGACCGAGTCTTTCTGTGGGGTGTCTTGAATTTCAACATGATTGAGGGCATGGCTGGCATTGGATTGTGGTGATTTTTGTGTGTTATTTGATTTTTTGGCTGTTGTTGGGGCCTTTTGCCCAGGGGTACTCAGTGGTGCATGGACTGAGTCTTTCTGTGGGGTCTCTTTAATGTAAACATCATGGAGGGCATGGATGGCATTGAATTGTGGTGATTTTTGTGGGGGTTTTTCTCGATTTTTTGGGGTGTTGATGGGGCATGGCCATGTGGGTGGGGGCCATTTTGAGGCCTGGTCCAGGCAGGGCCTGGCCATGTGGGTGGGGGTCTAGGGGCCATTTTGAAGCCAGGCAGTTTGCTTTGTTGTGTCATAGGCCTGCACCCAGTCTGCCATGCTTTCATCCATTATGCCCAGGGGTATTCCTCAGTGGTGCATGGACCGAGTCTTTCTGTGGGGTGTCTTGAATTTCAACATGATTGAGGGCATGGCTGGCATTGGATTGTGGTGATTTTTGTGTGTTATTTGATTTTTTGGCTGTTGTTGGGGCCTTTTGCCCAGGGGTACTCAGTGGTGCATGGACTGAGTCTTTCTGTGGGGTCTCTTTAATGTAAACATCATGGAGGGCATGGATGGCATTGGATTGTGGTGATTTTTGTGGGTTTTTTTCTCGATTTTTTGGGGTGTTGATGGGGCATGGCCATGTGGGTGGGGGCCATTTTGAGGACTGGTACAGGCAGGGCCTGGACATGTGGTGGGGTTCAAGGGCCCATTTTGACGCCAGGCAGTGTGCTTTGTCCCTTAGGCGCAAGGAGAGGCGCAAGCAGAGGTGCATGGAGCGGCACAAGTGCCCACAATAGTTGTTCCTCCCGAAGTAGGGGCGCATCAGGAAATCGACATTCAAGCTGAGGTATCATCTGAGGTAGCCACTCCTCCTGATCATTCATTGTCTTCCAGATCCCCAGCCAGGAAAAGATCAAGGATGGTGTCTACATCTTCTTCAAGCCCCCTTCCTTCTGATGATATGGATGAAAATTGGGAACCACCAGTGCCGTCTGAGAGTGAGGCACACCATGATCTGACAAAGGTAGCTAAGCGTAAAAGGAAGGCCCCCGAAAGTCTCATAGTTATGGAGTGTGATGATGACGCTCAACAAGAAGTGGCGTATACTCCTGCTGATGAAGACTCTCACGACGACGACGCAGTCATCATAGACATCACTCCAGCCTCAGCGGGCATGCAGCAAACAGACATTTTTACCCTATCCCGAAATGCTGCTCAGTGTGATGTTGGCGACGTGTCAATGGGACCACCACCAATGCAGTTAACTAGTACACCGCCACCTACAGCTTCCATATTTTCTCGTCAGAAGGGACCTCCATCCACCTCAACCTCCATTTCCTCAATTATTGGTGATGTAAGTGCACAACGTAGCAAATTTCGGCAACACACATCCTCCACTTCATCTGGCATTAGCATTCCCAGTATCGCCTCCTCCGCCCCCCACAGACATTTGAAGTCCACAGTTTGGGACTTCTTTAGTGTTAGCCCAACAAGGGAAAACATAGCCATTTGTACCATTTGTAAGGTTTGAGTTAGTCGTGGTAAGCTTGGTACCAACTATGGTATCGGAGGCCAGAGGGGTCATCTTGAGAGACAGCACACTGTCAAATGGCATGCGCACCTAAGGGAGATCAAGACAGCCCAAATTGCAAGTCAACAAATTGTATCCGTTGATGTTTCATCTGATGATGACGAGGAGGAAGAAGCGTCAAACATTTCTTCAGTTACACCCAGTACCCCTGTCAGCAGCACACCCCCTGCAAGATATATGAGCCACACTAAGAGTGTGGGAGAGAGTGAGACACCAATGCGAAAAAGTTCATCACTGAGCGTAACTGGGTCGAAGAAGTCCTCATCATCCCGTAAAATGCTCCAGCCCACCATTAGAAGCATGTTGTTTTCAGATGCGCAATTTGAACACAACCACCCAATGGCGCGTCTGTATAACACTAAGCTGGCTAAAATGCTAGCGCTGGACCTTCTCCCTTTTTCTTTTGTGGAAGGGTTGGGTTTTCTTGAAATGGTGGCAACGCTCTGTCCGAAATGGAAGGTTCCTAGCCGGTTCTATTTTGCCAGAGTTGCGGTTCCAGCACTACATGAAGATGTGCTGGAGGTGATAGGGGCAGCTTTGCAGAAGAGTGCTGTTCACACTATACATCTGACAACAGACATGTGGACCAGTTGCCAAGCCCTTGATCACATCTGCATCCCTGCAAACTGGGTCTCTTTTTCAGGGGTTAAAGCAAAGCTAAACGCAGGTGTTGACACGGACAAAGTTTATAAAGCTGCTCGGAAACATGCAACAATAGCCATGTTTGCCATGGAGAAAAATCATACAGAAGAAAACATTTTGCATGAGTTTAACACAAAGGTCTTTCAATGGCTGCCCCCAAGAAATCGCATGATTGGTTATGTTTCCACGGATAATGGCGCCAATGTAGGTAAGGCCATGGATAAGGGTAACTATTTCAGAGTGCTGCGTTTGCCGCACTGTATAAACCTGGTTGTTAAAAAATTCTTGAGTGAAGAAAGTCCAGTCTACGAGTTACTGACCACCCGCCGAAGAATGTGCACACATTTCAACCATTCTTTTAAGGCCCGGAAGCAGCTGAGGTGCCTGCAACTTGAACGTAAAGTGCCAGTGAAAGCACTCATCCAGGAGGTGGTAACACGTTGGAACTCAACTTTCTACATGCTTGAGCGTCTGTATGAGCAGTATGCGGTAGTCGATCAGTATTTCTTTAAACTGGGTACACCAATGATAGACCTGAGGATACAGGTGGAGCAATGGGAGCTAGTTAAAAGCCTGACAGACATGCTTCGTCCTTTTGAGGTCTTCACGTGTGCAGTCAGCAGGGAGGACTGTAATTTGGGAAAAGCTATCCCATTGTTGCGCATGCTAGAGCACGAACTGAAGGCGGTGTCTTCTATGTTTCAAAAAGATGGCAAGCAAGAAGCATTTGAGTTGGCGGAGAAGTTATTACAGCGCCTACTACACAATGAACGTCTTGAAAAGATCCACACAGAACAGCATTACATTTCTGCTACTATTCTGGATCCAGGGTACAAAAAGGCAGTGGCAGACAGAGTATGCTTTCCTTTTGATGACGCAGATGTTACAAAGTACAAACATTGGCTAGCTGTGTCAGCCACTCGGTTTGAAAGAGAACGGCAGGAAAATGAAGGAAAAGGCAGTACATAAGCATCAGCAGGCCATCCGGAGTCAAAAAAATCCACTTCTGCATCTGTGGCTGTGGCAGAAGTGAGTGATTTTCCCTCTCAGCCGTTAACGTCATCTGCACCAGACACAACAGTAATATTGTGTGAAGAAGAGGATTGAACCCTGGAGAACCTTGAGTCGATGGTGCAGGCCTATCTGAATGACTCAGAGGTCTATGTTCATCATGACCCATTGGCGTATTGGCATGGGAAAAAAGAATTGTGGCCAGCGACCACCAACCTGGCTATAAATTACTTGTCTTGCCCACTCGCAAGCGTGTCTTCTGAACGTGTTTTCAGTGCTGCTGGTGGCATTGTAACTTCCAAAAGGACCCGCCTCTCACCCAAAAATGTGGAGAGGTTAACAATGATCAAGATGAATCAGCACTTCATACCACCAGATTACAAAATACGAGAATGCACGCAGGAAGAAGAGGAGGAGGACACCAACTTAGATGAGGGGAGTTCTTCTTGGTTAACTGACCTACTCCCGTCTGAATTTGCAGAGTTTGAGGACGAGCTCTTCTTCCCTGACACCGAGCCCTGAAAATGAGTCAATGAATCACTAACTTTCTTTTTCATCCCTATTCACTTTTATTCCTGTGTGTCTGTCTTTCTTTGTTTTGCAAAATCTATATAGAAAAAAACTTTAATCACCTAATCACAAAAACAAGCCCATCAGCAGAACTGTCTTCACTTATTTGCTTATTAATTTGAAGGTGCCGCAGTCTGCATTCCTCAGGTTCACAAGTTCACAATATCGGAATCAAGTGTTTTAGACCAAATCCATGGTGAAAAAGATTTTGCGTTTTGGCTCACTTGCCTGTCTTTGGGGTGCTGTTTGGGGGGCTTCCAGGTTTTTGTGGGTATGTTTTGGGGTCTGTGAGCACTGCTGGCACAGTCTAATGTTGATTGCATTTGTTTTTCAGAAAATCCGTGGTGGAAAAGGGGAGTTAGGGCCTAGCTACAGAAATCATTTGGACTGCATTCCAGGTAGGCCCAAAGTTTCCTAAGTGTGGCTTTTCCCGGTTTTGCTTTTCGGCTTTTTGGAGGGATGAAACTTGTTTTTGCCCGGGTTCACGGGTCTGGGGGCCTTGCTTGGAAGGTGTAATTTGGAGTGGTTTGGAGAAAATCGGAACAGAAAACGTTTTTGCGCTTTTGATCACTTGCCTGTCTTTGGGATGCTGTTTGGGGGGCTTTTAGGTTGCTGGGGGTGGGCTTTGTGGTCTGGGAGCACTGCTGCCACTGTCGAATGTTGATTGCATTTGTTTTTCAGGAAATCCATGGTGGAAAAGGGGAGTTAGGGCCTAGCTGCACAGCGCGTTTGGACAGAATTGAAGGTAGGCCCATTTTTGCTTTTTGTCTGTTTGGGGGTGTTCTGCTTTTTTGTGGGTGACTGAAGGGCTCTGGGGGCATAGCTCGGAAGGTCTAATATCGGAATCAAGTGTTTTGGACCAAATCCATGGTGAAAAAAAGTTTTTGCATTTTTGCTCACTTGCCTGTCTTTGGGGTGCTGTTTGGGGGGGCTTCCAGGTTTTTGTGGGTGGGTTTTGGGGTCTGTGAGCACTGCTGGCACAGTCTAATGTTGATTGCATTTGTTTTTTAGAAAATCCGTGGTGGATAAGGGGAGTTAGGACCTAGCTGCTGAGCCCGTTTGGACTGCATTCCAGGTAGGCCAAAAGTTTCCTAAGTGTGGCTTTTCCCGGTTTTACTTTTCGGCTTTTTGGGGGGTTGAAACTGGTTTTTGCCCGGGTTCACGGGTCTGGGGGCCTTGCTTGTAAGGTGCAATACTGGCTAAAAGTGGTTTGGAGAAAATCGGAGTAGAAAATGTTTTTGCGCAGTTGATCACTTGTCTGTTTTTGGGGTGCTGTTTGGGGGGCTTTTAGGTTGTTCGGGGTGGGTTTTGGGGTCTGGGAGCACTGCTGGCACATTCTAATGTTGATTGCATTTGTTTTACAGGAAATACATGGTGGAAAAGGGGAGTTGGGGCCTAGCTGCAGAGCGCATTTGGACTGAATTCCAGGTAGGCCCAAAGTTTTCTAAGTGTGGCTTTTCCAGGGTTTTACCTTTTGGCTTGTTGGGGGTGTTAAACTTGTTTTCGCCCGGGATGACAGTTCTGGGACCATTGCTGGGAAGGTCCAATACCCGAAAGAAAGTGTTTTGGAGACAATCCCTGGGAAAAAGTTTTTGCATTTTCTGAGATTTTGCTCACTCTACCGTTTTTGGGGGGCTGTTTGTGGGGGTTCCTGGTGTTTGTGGGGGGGGTTTGCGAGTCTTGGAGCAATGCTGGGTATGATACTATTGCTTGCTTGCAAGTGGTTTGAATACAATCCATGGTGGGTAAGGGGGGATTTGGGCCTACTTTTCTTTCAAAGTACGTTTTGTTACCATTTTCTACTAGGCCTCGTTTTTTGAGATCTGATTGGGGTCTTCTATATTTTTGCGACAGGGTTTAGAAAGGGTCTGGGACCACTACTGGGAAGGTCTAATTGTGTTCTAATACACAGTTTACAGTACACCTAGCTTGAGGGGAAAGATCCGCTAAATTAATTCGCCCATACTTACTTATCCTTCAAAAGGAGACTCAGCCAGAGTACGCACTTTCAAAAATATTGTACTGTCTATTAGGAAACTTAAAGTGTGACTTTTTGCACTACACAGCATACATACCTTATATTTATTTGTCTTTTTTTTATTATTATATTTTTATTGGGAATATAAGTGCAGTTACAATTAATAAAAAAAGAAAACATTGTTCATATAAAATCCGGTGGAAAAGCAGCAATTCTTACAAAGTACACTAACAAACAAAACATCACGCGACTAGACAATACAATGAATAAATTATGTGGCAATAAATATATACTCATGTTATTCAACATGGCTAAAACAATTTCAATATAATTACATCCTGTTATTAATTTCTTCATCCTTCTACACTGATAAATCGAAAGCTAAAAGTTGAATCTAAAAGACATTTTCACGTTTCGGCTTTTTACATTTTTGATTTCCTCCAATCTGTGATTGGGGCCCAAAGTCTTCTTCCAAAGTCCCGAGTTCTAGTTCCTTTCAGTTCATAGAGTGCCGACTCAATATTGTGAATTACCAGCAATCTAGTAAGCCACATTTGAAAGGAGGGGGCCACGCTATCCTTCCAGCCGGCTGAGATCAGTAATCTAAGCACGACCACGGATATAAAGATAAGAGCTTCCTCCTCTTTCCCAAGTTTTAATTCAGAATCCATGCCTAAAATCATTAAACTTTCAACTTTCATCACTTATATCAAACCTTATATTTATTTGTCAGTGGTGTTCTAATATCACTTCCTGTTTTTCCATAAAAGATTACAGGCCGGGTTTCAGCCTGTGCAATGGGAAAAAAAGGATGAAGTCAGGCTTCACATTAGCGAGCCGCAATTAAGCATCCGCCAGGCAGGAAGTGGACAGGGTGTCTTCTGGTCACCAACATTGTCGGACGGAGCATCAGATGGAATGGAGGAGTCCCGCTAATAAAAGGAATGGTTAGATGCATGCAACTTCCCAAATTCAACAGGACAACTACAACAACATACAGATACAGTATCCGTTCTTTTCTAATTATCTTTTAAGTAATGTTATTTCTGTGAACTTCTATGAGTGTGACTCTGCATTTCTTTGATCTCTGCTTCTAAATTCATCCCTACAGCCATTGTATAGGTTTTACTTCTGCTATTTTTCAAACCTAATTTAATGTACGAAGTGTTTCTCTGAGTGCAGAGATAGGCAAGTGAAAACGCATAATTACTGCAGCCCTGTACTGTAGCATTCTTTCATTCACGGTTGTTGAAAGTACTACTTACTTTTCAGTAACCATGCATGCAGTAGTGCATGCACTTCCTTTATGTCACTTAAAAGATTTATGGATAGCTTTGTACCCAAAGATTTGTTTATCTTCAATTATTGTTTGTCCATGCTGTGCTTTTTTTTCCTTTCTCAAAAAAAACTTTCCCAAAAAACCCCATTCCCATCCATTTTCCAAACCCTAACCCTCTTCCCCCGGGCTGTGTAGTTTTGATTGATGTGTGACTAAATGACAGCAATAATTCCACACACTTGCTGGGGAGGATACGGTCATAGCAATAGGCTGGTGAAGGAATCCGAGGATATATTCTTACTCAGCTTGACACAGACCCATGACTATTGGCAAATGAAAGCAGATTTTTATGTGCGCCATCAACTTGATTGATCATCAAGAACATCCTCCTCCTAGACGTGGCAAATGATTACGCTGCTGTGTCCTTTACCTTCAGTACTATTTCTTGAATTAGTAGCCAATGTCAAAGAAATTCAACTCAAGTAGTAGTTATACTTTCAATACTTTACCATTTGTTAGGCTACATTGTGGCACTGTTCTAGTGTACTATCACCTGCTATATTTATATCGTACCGTTCTAATGCTACGGTAAGGACAAACAAGGTTTCATTTTCTTTTTTTTCATATGCTGCAACTGCCACTGTGTAACACCACTAGTACCACCGCAATGATGACATTTCATCCGCCCAGGATTGCCAACCTTAATCGCCATTTCCCGTGCAGCCAGCCCTGTGCCTAGCCCTATTTCCAAACACAAATTACAGGTAAGATAAGCGTTTGGGGGGAGGTAGTATAATGGAGTATTAGGAGAGACGAGAGACTGACGGTAGTAATAGTAAAGTCCTAGGACTATTGAATTCACTTACTCTGTGAGAGGCACTTAGTTTTGAAAACATTTGGGCAATTACTTACACAACTTGAATCAAGATGCCAATTAAGTTTCAGGAAAACAAACTTACTGTTAAACCCCCACCCACCAGCCTCAAAAGCATTAAAAAACACTTATGCTAAGGTAAAGTTTAAAGTATATTTATATCCCTAACATAAATAATTTCCCGCAAGACCCAACCGACCTCCCCTCCCTAACCCCAACGAATGTCAGTGAAAAGTCCAAAAAACCCAACTCCCAATTCTCACCCCCAGAAGTCTTTAAAAAAGGGGCAAGGGACAGTCTCCTCCTACTGCTGGCTGCTGTTCACTTTTCGGGCCAGGTCGACATGCTCCTTGCGGAGGGTCTAGAGCAGGGTTTTGGTGTTCAACAGCTCCTGCTCGAGGTAAGACATCCTGAGTGAAAGGCGGTGCAACCTTTTTTTGGTACTGCTGTGGGGGGCAGCTGATTTGTTTGCTGCTCGGCGGAGGCGGGTGGCTGCAGTACCCCGGCTCCGTACCGCTGGAGACCTGCTGCGCTGACTGGCTGACCCAGGGAGCGCGGAGGAGGATGCAGCTGTCCCGGTCGATGTTGTGGTCGACTGCGTGTCCCCCTCCTCCTGGGCCTCCAGATCCAATATTCGGCAACAGTCGCCTCCAGCCTCCGTTGCCGGGCCCTTTTAGCCAGCTCCTTCTGTGTTGGTTTGGAAGGTGCATCTATATGAAGAAAGAAAGACATAGTCTGTAACCAATGCTCTTCAAGATTAACACAAAATGATTCAGCAGAAAGTTGTGTCACAGTAGGTAGAACTAGCAACTTGCAAGCGCAGTACATAACTATTGTGACCAGTATCTATCTAACCTCCCACTTCTTCATCCTTGCTCTAACATTAGTGGGAGTTTAAGGAATCAATTCTACGAGCACTATGGACTCACTCCATTAGAGTCGACTATGACAGTACACCAGTCTTATTCTTCTTCTTCTCTCTTGTTTAGCAAAATTCTACGAGCACTATGGACTCACTCCATTAGAGTCGACTATGACAGTACACCAGTCTTATTCTTCTTCTTCTCTCTTGTTTAGCAAAATTGGTACGTTAACTTCTGCAAGCCGGCATAATGCCAGCGCAGTCAACTTGCACCAGAGAAAAACAGACGCCCGCCATGATGAGTGAGACAGACTTGCGTTACTGTACCAGTACAGTACATGCAGGTGGTGATGCTCTTACTTTTCTATTACGGGTGGCACTGAGAATACTCTGTTACAAGCGCTACTGCTTAATTAATTTAACTTTCACCCTACAGTGCCAATGAATACTAGAAAAGGAAAATGAAAAAGATAAATAATCTGATTATCTATCTCTGCACATGGTATGTATTTGCTTACATATGGGATGACTTTAGGTGCTTTGCTTTTTATTGAGTGAACAGTGATACATTCACACATGAATGACCGAGTTCTACTAAACTTATTAACAGAGGTAGTAAGTGGCCATTGTAATAGCCGGATATATGCTGTGCTTGCAATACAAACTACTGCTACTATTCATGGTAGTATTCGGACAAAATTAAAACTTCTTTTCCTTGCCTTTCCTACACTGGAACGGACGTCCGGGTGCGGTGTTACATGCTCTTCAAAGTAACACTTAGTTCATCCAGTGACCGTCTACTCTCTCTAGATACACATATGCTATCTAAGAGTCAGATAGTACAATGATCCAGGCATCCATCCATTCAAACTATATGTCAATCATTCTTCTTCATGTCTATTATCTGGACAAACCTTACGTTCTCTTACGGGAAAACAACCTTTTCATTTTATTTGGGAAACTGCAAGCCATACATCCGTGTTTGACTTGCATTTGAATTTCAACCAAAGGATATATTGCGCACACATACAGTTTCTGTTTCACCCACCCAGGCTGTTCTCCTTCCACCCATCCTTGCTTCATCCTTCACCCAGCCATGCATCATATTCCTTCCCAGCAACCTCGGGCACCAATCAAACCTGTATCATTCTTCTTTGTCAGTCATCATTACTTTTAAGTTGCTCGTCCTTCCACACTTCCTTACACCCTTCTTTCGCTTTTCGTTCATCCCATCCATCAAGTTCATCTCAGATCTGATTTGGATTCTCGAAAAAAAATTCACTGCTGAGTTGAAGTAAATTTAGAGGAGGCTACTACCTGGTTTATAAAAACTTTGTTCTAAATTTGAAAGTCTTCTTAACAGTATAGTAACTTAACTGTACAACATATATAGTACACTACACCCGTGCAGAGAGCACACTCTGCAGTCTGAAATCTCAATAAGTAAGGAATATAAGAGCTTACCACTGCCCGCCACTACCGTGGCAACCCTCACAGCAGTTTCCTCCGGCACTTGCACCGCCTCCTCCCCAGAAGTGTCCTCCTCAACCTCTGCGCTGGCCCCGGCACCAGATGTTCCACCTACAAAGTACATTTAAGAATGTTAGATGTCATAGACATACACCACTCACTAGTATTTTATCTAGGAATAAAGAAATTTGAATACAGAAACCAATGTAATAATTTGTGACTGTCTACTCTAAAGTAAAAATGTCCCTTTTCCAGGGAAGGGTGTTGTCTTGCTGCACTTTTTGGCACAAATGATGAATGCTTGCTTTTTAACACGCACCATTTTTCTCATAACAGACAGAAGCTTCACTTCTAAGAACAAGAGCAAGATCAGAGTATCATCACTAGGACGGAGTGACCAACGATTCAGCACCAAAAAGAAAAAGAAAAGTTCAAATCAGGTGAGGGCTCAGCTCGCCCACAATAAATGTGTGAAATAAATCACTAAGCACTTTTCCATTTTTAATCAACCGTTTATGTTTTATGACAAGCTTGATTTTAATAAATGTTTTTACTTTTAATAAAGATTCGTTCAACACCTTTTGCCAAATGTGCAATCTTAGTTAGCTACACAGACAGACTAATAAGAATAATCTAGTAATACCACAGGGAGTCATAGTAGAAGCAGGATAAGAATTTAGATACAGTCCACAAGAAGATCAAAGACGATTTAGAAAAAAATCGAATGAGGAACGCTAGGAAAAAATAGGTACTATATATTAAAATGAAAACTTACCGGGGCCAGCAAAGGAGCCCTCGCCTGACCTTTCCTGGCCTTCTACAGCAACAGCAGCCGATACCACCTCCTCCTCTGTCCTCTTGCCCCTGGGGGGAGCTGATGTACAACATGAAAGAAAGAAAGACCCGAAAACATGGATGATTGGTGTCAACCAAATCAAACATTTCAAAAGAACAATAACAAAATATTTTGGCGAAATAGCAAATAAAGAACTATTCCATGGGATATATTGACCTATCTCATGTGGTCTACTATGATATTAGTATTGCTTGATTTGCGGACCGTCGACTTGGAAAGTTATGTAACTCACTAAACAAACTACTAAAAAGGTTTGCCTAGGACTGGCTGGCAGAAGTCCACACGAAGTGACAGACAAACTCCATTGTGATTGCAGATCAGTGACAACACTAAAAAGTTTCCTACTACATTAACCAGTCATTAAAATACTCAAACTATCAATCCACCACCAGTATTTCTTCTTATTGCCAGGTGTACAAAGGAAGGACTGGACTTGAGTCTGTAGGGGCAGATTTACAAGCCCCTTGCAGCTCTTTTGCTCCGTTGTTGCGTGACTTTTGTGACGCAGTGGCAGAACAAAAGAGGCGCCATGGTGCGGCTTATATTAACAAAGTGATGCATATGGGAGATGCATCACGTTGTAAAGTTCTGCGCCATCAGGGGGCATTCCGGCGCAAGGGAGGGCGTTCCTGCGCAGGAACGCATCCTAAAAGTGGCTGAGGGAAATCTACAAGATTTCAATCAGTCACTTTTAGGACAATGATGCGTCACTCAAACCCTGCGCCTGCTTGAAGCAGACGTACGGCTTGACGCACCATTGGGGAGATAGGGCACCCCAGAGCATTGCTGGAGCTGCGCCATCGTTGCGACGCAACTTTAGCAATGCGCCGCCTTTACGGCACAGATGCGTAACGCTTCGGTGACGTTTTGGGCCCATGGTGCGCTGCATTGTAAATACGGCGCACCATGGGTGGTGGTGGCATGGCGCACAATTATTGGCGCATCCCTGCTACTTTGCAGGGATGCGCCAGTAATTGCAAATCTGCCCCTTAGTGTCTAGCATTACGCAGTTCTGGAAAATACACTCATACATAATTTCTCAGGCCAATGAAATGAACACAAAATCGAAAACAAATAAGCATAGTAGCAACGCTACTGAGAAGGAGAGCAGTGCACCTGAAATGCACAGAAGATTTTGAAATATAATTAGGGCTCCCGGTTTTATGGTATTTATCTTTTGACCATTTCCGTCTGTATTTATCCATATTTATTTTTTGGGCATTTTTTCTGTATTTATCCACATTTATTTTTGCCACACGCAAAAGACGCCACTACAGGTAGTATTTTTCTGCATTTATTTAAATTGACAATGCACACTAGCGTTGGGTTGTTATTGGTCAACACAATACATTCATCTGAAAACTTTGCCATTGTAGTACAAGCACATGTGCATTTCAGGAGACTTTACAGACATTGCGGCTCTTTCTGGTTTGTTAATGAAATGAAGACCACTGAAAACCCGTTCAATATTTTTGGATTTGTTGTTTGATGTGCTTTTTCTCTGAACAGTTGCCCTCACCGTAGGCAAACACCATACTGACTATCAACCTGATAAGGATGAAAGGCCGAGTGGGCCCACCGATTCAAAATTAACAACCTCTCTTTCAAACAGTGTGCTAACAGTAATAATAAATAATTACATGGAAGTGCAAGGGCCTTGCAGCAGCCGGTGAGTCAGGGGAGTGCAACACACTGAAAGCAAGAAACACAAAGTGAACACAGACCCCTCAAGGAAGTTCTCTCACTATAGGAAATTCTGTACTCCATGCCTATAGAAGTGCCTTCCCAGTGTGTTCTTGTGTTTGGAGTGACAGCACTCATTGCAGTATTATACTTCTATTTGTATCCAGTATGCTTATGTAACATGCACACTTGTCACTGTTCCCTCTTGTAACATACCGGTTGCTACCTCATCTTGTACCTTGGTTACTGTTGTTACTTGCACAATTGTCACTTTTCCCTCATGTCACGTAGTGTTTGCTCTTGTAATGTTACTGTTCCTATTGTGAAGCGCTCTGATACCTTCGGGTAAAGTCTGCGCTATATAAAAACGCATAAATAAATCAATGCCTTGACAGGGGGCTTAAACGCAACAGTCTGGCCCTGATGACAGCCAGGCACCTGGCATGTGCTTAGCGTTCCCATGGGACAGAACTGCAGGCTGCAATTCCCATCTCAAGAGAGAGGAGGCAAAGTGCAGGGAGTAGACCAGGATCTGCTGGGCACATGAGAAGGCAGATAGACAAAACTGAGTGCAGGAGCTGCGCTAGGCAGCAAATGGAGCCATACGCACTGCCCCAGTCGATGAGAAGTGGAAGCTGGAACCTCGTGCACCGGGCTGAGCTCTGTACCAAGCTGAGGATAATACATTTTGTTCCTCCAAGCCCTGCTAACATTTCTCCTCGTTTCCTGCTGTTGGGAAAGGCCGGCATAGGTACCGGTTCGCTGTTTGTGGTTATTTTGTTCCTCAAGGTATCGGTCGACTACTGAGCGCAAGAGGGGGTATGTTTGGCTCTGCGTGGTCTGGTACAGCCCTGGGCACAGATACAATCAACAATGCCATGAAAACAAGCATTATTAACAAAGTCCTATATCGAATTGTGCACTATTACATTTGCCAGGAAGACCGGATCTTGCTTAATGTGCCTGTTACATTATTAAGACCATGCTTGAAGTATGTGTGTGTTAGAAAATGAAGTTAGTTAATCAGAGCATGGTAATAAGGTTTGACAAATGTTGTTAAGTTTGTGAAAATGCCGGCAGGCTGGTGCAGGTGAACTCTTGCGGGGGGCTGGCCTCTGTAAGCCGCCTCTCTCTCTGTCCCTCTGCAGCCTCGGGCTCCTGCCCTCCCTCCCCCACCCACGCAACACCAGGGATGCAAACAGCTGGTGCTGCGCAGGTGGGGGCGGGTGGGCAGGAGCCCGAGGCTGCAGAGGGACAGAGAGAGGCAGGAGCTGCTTTTATGGTGTATAGATCTGCCCACAGACATCGGGCACATACACCTACTTTTAAAGTGAAAATGCCGGCGGGTTGGTGCAGGCGAACTCTGGCGGGGGACTGGCCACTGTAAGCTGCCTCTCTCTGTCCCTCTGCAGCCTCGGGCTCCCGCCCTCCCTTCCCCTCCCACGCAACGCCAGGGATGCAAACAACTGGTGCTGCGCAGGTGGGGGCGGGAGGGCAGGAGCCTGAGGCTGCAGAGGAACAGAGAGAGGCGGGAGCAATCGATCTGCCCACAGACATCGGGCACATACCTTTACAGTGAAAATGCCGGCGGCCTGGTGCAGGCGAACTCACTTACTCGTATTTTTCCGCTTCTACATATAAATACAGACGAAGGAAAAAAAAAGTTTCCGTCTGTATTTATTTGTAAAAAACCGTAAATACGGAAAACCGGGAGCCCTAAATATAATTTACCTACAATGTAATCAGCAGCATTATTGCTCTTGGTAAAAAACAAAAATTTGCAATATAATAACACACAGAGCAAGAGAAAACAGAGTAGTGATGAAATAGCTACTACTACTCACCAAGCCCGGGGATCTCGACGCCGAGCAGCTTGAGCAGGTCGCGTTGCCGGTTCAGGAGATCCGTCCAACTGTGGGTGGCCTGGTTGTTCATATATGGCCCGGCACACCTTCTCCCATCGCTTCCGGCGCTCCTGGAGCCCGTAGCCGCTTGCGATCTTGCCGACTGCCACAATGGTCCTGGGGAGGCGGCGCTGTACATAGAAAAACACTAGTGAGGCCACCTCCTCCGTGCTAAAGATCTTCCATGGCATCACTAGCTCCCCCCTCAAATGCCCGCACGGGAGCCAGGCACGGGGTGCGGGACCCTTCCCCTTCTCGGGCTGCTTCCTGGCTCCCTTTACCATGGTCTGGGCAGAAAGGAAGATAAATAATAAATAAGAAATAGAATAGGGAAGAAGACAAGAAACAAGTTTAAAAAAGTAGTTTAAAATTAACCAAAAGTAGCAGAAAACACAAACATATAGAGCTAGAAAAATAGAGGGATAGATAATAAGTAAAATAGATCAAAAAAACTTCAAACAAGCAAAGGATGGCAGAGATTGAGAGAGGATACAGAAAGGATGCCCAGAACCATAGCAATGAATGAAAAACAAGATGGCAGCGCGAGATTTCCCCCGCGATCACACGTGAACTTGTACTAGCGAGCCGCACACTTCGCGAGATTACACATGGTGCCCGGAAACGGAAATACATCACGCAAACAAGATGGCCGCGCCCATGTATGACCGTTAGGGTAACTTCGCGTCGTTGCACTACAAGCGGCTCGCGAAAACGCAAAAAACCACGAGAACTAACACACCGCAAAAAACAAATTGCATATTCGCACGAATTTGCGGCTTCCAAATTCGATCTCGCGCAAATTCGCTGCGAAATTGTAGAAAAACGATTTTTGCAAACTGAAAGCACTCAGCAGGTGCAAAAGTTCAAGCTCATCATTAGTAACCATTCCCTGTAGTGCTTTCTGAGAGGCCCCTCCAGAGTTCAGTTGCCTACTTGCAACTATTCTATGACCCTGCTCTGACCCTCACAGCAGGCTCATAGAATAGCTACAAGTATACCATAAAGGTCCTGTTTGAAAAATTACACTGTAACAGAAAGCAATTACAGATAAGGAAGCAGGTGCCAGACTGGAAGTTCAAATTCAGTGACCCATTAATCAGCCCCTAATTCATCCATGTCAGTTGAGGCAGGGCAGGTGTGCTAACGAATTTTGCAAAACTGAAAGCACTTAGCAGGTGCAAAAGTTTAAGCTCATCATTAATCAGGAAGCACTTACAGATAAGGAAGCAGGTGCCAGCTCAAATTCAGTGACACATTAATCAGCCCCACATTAATTCATGTCAGTTGAGGCAGGGCAGGTATGCTTTTCCCCTCATAATCTACAGTGATGAACCAGAGGGTGGCAGTGATGTACCAGAGGGTGGCATGGGTGTACCAGAGGGTGGCAGTGGTGAAACAGAGGGTGCTGTTATGAACCAGACGTAGAAACAACATGGTTGCGACCGTTGCGACCCGACAAGTAAGTTTCCGTTTGCAAACTGGTAAAAAACCCTTGGAACTGGCAGAAACCCTTGCGAACACACAAAAAAATCTGCAAATTCGCGAAAGTTCGCGAATTTTGCGGATTGCAAATTCATAAATACGCAAATTCGCAAAATTCGCCCATACTTAATATGTATGGAGTTAAGTTTGAAATCATTAGAAGGACCAAAACTATGTCAGACTCTATTTTGTATCCTCGTTTTGATCTGTGCAAAAGACTCTGTGTTGTAGAATGTATGAAGAAGTAGGACTCTAGAATGAGAGATGTTCTCCCTCAGGATGCTAATCAACTCCTTATTTCTTTTGTTAAACCCTTTAAACCAGTTTCTTCTTCTTCCATAGCCAGAAGTCCGCAATGAGTCTTCCTGGGATTGACCGATCTAAATTCCAGGCCCACTATCTCAGAGGTGCTATGGCCAGTAAATCTTTCTGGTCTGGTGGTAAGTTGGATGATATCCTGAAAGCGGTGGATTGGTCCAATGGTTCCACTTTTGCTCATCACTATTGTAAACCTATTGAGCATATGTCTGATGTTGTCCTTCAAGGCTACCAAAATGCATAATGTTCCCTCCGGTCTTGTAATGAAACTGCGATTCTCCTACTAGCATGACCAGAGAACCAGGATTCCATTAAAGACACGGAGGCTAACATTATCCCTTGGACTGAGAACTTATAGCTATGTTTATTTTTCTATGTATTTGATTATACTGCTTTTACCGCTCGAGTTTATGACCTATTTAACATTTTCTTCCTTCTTTCCAGATAACTCCACCTGATGGATTATTCTCATCATCTTGGACTCCTCCTCAATTTGTTTCCTCCCTTTGGATTCCTGTTTTCTTCTCTCTCAAGATCAAGTTGGATCTCACCTTTGTGGAACTTTTGTTGCTTCAAATCATTTAAAAGAGGCTGTCTGTTTGTTCCTCATGCCTTTTATACCATGTGTTCACTGCATTCTACGATTATCAGCTTGTCACTGCATTAAAAAGAATGCATAATTTTAGCCTCCGTGTCTTTAATGAAATCCAGATTCTCTGGTCATGCTAATAGGAAAATCGCAATTCTCCTCACGGCACCCCTCCTCTGAGAAAGGACAAGGCAGGAGAAGATTTGCAGCTCCAGGAACAGGACTCTGCTGGGACACATTGGAAGGTACAAAATCAGGGTCAGATCTATCAGTAGTGCAGTGACACCGGGGTTAAGGAGCAAAGTGGGGGCATCATGCCTGTGTGGATGTATGTCATTACAACGTGGTCTTTACACCGCGATATCTTTACGACGCGGTCATCACAACGCAAGTCGTTACAACGACTTGCGCTAGAGGCGCTGGACTTAGGAATAGTATAATTTACTATTCCAACTCCAGCCCACGTAACAGTAGGGAAGGTGTTGGAATAGCAAATCATACTATTCCTTAGTATATAGTACCATCCAGCGCAAGTAATTGTAAGAACTTGCGTTGTGATGACCGCGTTGTAAAGGTATCGCGTTGTTAATTCCACGTTGTAATGGTTGTCTCCCGCCTGTATAGACTGCATTTATTTTAACTTGTAGGCTCCTCAGATATGTGTTTTTCCTCATATCTGCCCTGCACCAACCTCTGTTTCCACTCGCTGGAGAGAAAGAAACTGGAAGGACAGGTAGAAAAAAAAACAGACCAGGCACATATTGGCATCAGAGATGATCAGTGGTTTCATTTGTAGATTATTTCTGGGAGGCTGTAATGCGAGGGTGCTCTGGCTGCTTGTCAGGAGTTGTGATTCTTTATAAGCGAGTGGCGCAGCATCAGCCATCAAATGACAGATCAGTTCATGCTCAAGACACTTTAGAGGAGGTGCTGAGAAGGCAGGGTAAGCACTTTCATCACATGCAATGTTTTCAGTTCGTCACTCACCACCAGGGCCGACTTTAGCTCTGGTGGTGTCCGGAGCTACAGTTTTTTTGGCACCCGTCATCCATATCCTCCTCCTAGGATTCCCTCACTACCATCTGACAAAAGTGCCCCTCATCTCTCCATAGCCCATATCACATTTCATTTGTTTTAAAGCACTGTTAAAGGGTGGTTTTACCAATCCACTCACCTAGCCTAATAAAATATAGATCTGTTCTTTGCAACAGGCATATTAACACTCTATGCTACTTTATGGTAAGTCAAAACTGCCACTACATACAACCCTGATCTATTTCTCTAGCAGGAACATTAATTACAAGAGTCATTTTGACGTATTTATTGCTGCCCGAAAGCTGGATGCACAAGGAACTCTGCAGCAGGCGTTTCTAACGTCGTAAGAATCTGCTAAGCACAGCACCCCTCCTGAGTACAGAGCCCTCTCCAGGTCGGCGCCTAGTGCGGCTGCACCACTTGCACTGCCCTAAAGCTGGTCCTGCTTACCACTCCCAAGCTAGATACATATTTTCCCCTAAAAGCTAGAAGAACTTATAAAAAGGAACTAGTAGTGGAAAGTTGAAAGAAACACATTTAGGACAAAGTGATTTTTCAGAGTGAACGAAGGCGAGTGCTTCTGTTCTTGCTCTCGAAACTTAGACACTTACTTGGCATTTAACTAATGTTTGTTGTCTATACATACAGTTTCCTGGGGTGAGAAGTCTTTTTCCATTTTTTGGGGATGCCAGAGATCATTAACACAATGTAATAAATGTGCCTAGATTCACAGCAGTCCATTTAGGATAGCACTTGTGCTGGAGAAAGGTTCCTTGACCTCAGCTCCATAGTAAACACTGCAGAGGACCCAAGAACACAAAGGCCAGTGCATATTATTAGTGGTAATAATGCTGCAATTTGTATTTTTCAGATGGCATTATGTTGTTAAAACCTATATGCAGTGTTATATTAGAATGCTGCCTATCCATGAGGTGATGCAGTCCTTGGAGTTATTTAACGTATTACTCCTGTATGGGATTCTAACCCTATTTTATAGTTTCACTCTCAAATGCAAAGCAAGACCTCTACACATAAAGCCTGAACTCTCAGACAGAAATATAAGGGACATAGTGGAGGATGAAATTAGAGCTGAAAGGGCGCCCGTCAGAGCAAGAAAATGATAGAAGGGAAACATGATTGAGAAATGTAACAATATGAGGGGAAACAAATGTGAAAAGCCAGAGAAAAAGAAAAGATTAGGTGACAGAAGAAGCAGAACATAAGGGGTGAAGAACCAGATAGGGGGGGGGGGGACAGAACATAAGCAGAGGAGGTGTAAGATAATGAGAAGGAGCTAAATGTAAATAATGAGTGTAAGTGATGCAGAGAGAGAAAGAGACGAAGGGTGAGAGAACTAAGGAGAGAAGAAGACTTGAGGTGGGGAAAGTGAGAGAAGATATAGTGAGATCAAATGAGAAGACATTTTTTGTGAACTGTAGTTCATGAATTTGAATCTCAACTAGGCTAAGTCATACTTCTATCATTTTGAGGTTGGTAAATGTGTACAGTAATGCATTTGAGACTATAGAAATACAGAATAAAAACACTTTATTATAAGAGGTGCCTTGAGGTGAAGACGGTTATCAGAGAATTCCGCAGGCCAAAGGAAAGTGAAATAAGTTTACAGTGTTTGAGTGTAACAGCAAAATATAAGACCACAAATCTGAGAAACCTTAAAGCAACCTGAGATGTGAATATATAAACAGAGAGGAAAAAAGTGATATTTAAAGAGCACAAATGTGTACATGTGAGAAAGAAAACAGGATTAGAGCTATGGAAAATTTATTAGTTTGCCCTTAGGAAAAAACTCTGGCGTGAAAGAATCCAAGATCAAATGGTAAAAGAAATCCCCAAAGAGTAAATAGAAAAGGAGCATGACAAACCCACAAAGCAACATAGAGTGAAAGAGACCCACAAGAGCACAACAGGCACCCTTGAGAATGAGGGAGAAACGCAGCTAAGCCACGAGAGAGAGAGAGCACATGAATTGAGTTTTGTACGGATCCCTGAAAAACAATAGGTTCTTTCTATTGATCAAAATATGTTGTGCAGAGAATATTAAAGAAGCCAGAGATGGTAGATTGCGTTGCGTGGACCTGTGTCAGCGGATTAATAAAGAGAGGATGAGCAAAGAAAGAAAGGTAATGTTAGACAACCTAGGAGAGAGTGAAAGAAATCCCATAAAATAGGACCCGGTAGAACCCAGAGGATCAGACTCTTTCCCTTCCTCTCCGAATCTACAGATATCAACTGCAGAGTACCCCAGGGATCATCGCTCAACCCCATGCTCTTCAACTTTTACATGCCCCCCCTTGGCACCATCGTCAGACAGCATGGGCTCAGCATAGTATCATACGCTGACGACACCCAGCTTATCTTCTCCCTCACGAAGAACTCTGAAGACTCCCGACTCTGCTTCCAGGAAGGAATGAAGGATGTCGCAGCCTGGATGAAAAATAGCTGCCTGAAGCTCAACTCGAAGAAGACTGAGGTCCTCGTCCCTGGACCCTCCACCTCTGCCTAGGACAACACCTGGCGGTCCTCTGCCCTCTAGAGTCCCAACAGATCATCCTTGACTCCTCCCTCACCATGACCAACCAGATCAATTCCGTCAACTCCACCTGTTTCAATTGCCTCCGCAAGACCTTCAAATGGATCTCCCCGAATGCTGAAAGACCATCACCCACGCACTATAACTAGCAGAATGGACTACGGCAACACCCTCAACGCCGGAATCCACAAGCACCAAACCATCCAGAACACCACAGCCTGACTTGTCCTCGGGACCCCACAGCACAATCACATGATCCAACACTGACAAGACCTTCACTGGCTTCCCGTCGAGAATGGAGTAACCATCAAACTGCTCACCCAACCCTACTAATCCCTCCACAACATCGGATCCAAATACCTCAACGAGAGAGTCACCTTCCACGAACCCAAAAGGAAGGTCCGCTCCGCCGATCTCACCCTGGCAGAGACCCCCCACATCTGAAGGAACAGAGCAGGCGGAAGAGCCTTCTCCTATGTCGCAGCCAAGGCCTGGAACAAGCTCCCAGTGAACATCAGACACTCCTGGACATCTTCAGGAAGAACCTCAAGACCTGGCTCTTTGATAGAACCGGAGCTGCAACAACCCCCCCCCCTCCCACCTGTCCCCCACCCCCAGGGCCTTGAGACCCTCATGGGTGAGTAGCTCGCTTTATAAAAACCCTGATTCATAGATCGAGAGATGGGGCAAAGATGGATGAAGTAAGGCCTCAGGGAGCAAAAGTATGGGATCCTGGAAGGCAGAAAGGGTGAAGGAAACAACCCCAGAGATGTGATAAAAAATGTTGAAAGAGAAAGAAATATCTATAAATGTAGGGTAAAAAGATCCCAAATAGGAAAAAGGTTGGAAAAGACTGGGAGGCCACAAAGAGTAAAAAAGTAAAAGAGAGCCAGTGAAAGACAGAGATAGAAGGCTTCTGAAAAGTATTAAGTCTTTGCAAAAGAGAAATAATGCAGAAGGAGAAATCCACTGAAATAGGGTAAAGGAGACACAGCAAGAACATTTGATAAAAGAAACAGGGGGAGAGGAGAACTGTATTCCCTTTACATGATTTGTTGGTCAGTGTTCAGTGCATGTGTGATGTGCTGGATTGTGAGCACAGAGTTTGAAGCTCTAGTTGAGTGTAAATAGCTCACACTGGTCTGATCAGCCACTGCTGTATCCCCCAACAGTGCTACCTTCTCGGACTGCTAATCCGCGTCGAGGTTCATTCATTAAAGCTCATGTACCAGTACTGCATATTCCATAATTAAAATCCAACTCTTTCAGGAATTAAACTGGGGTTTGTGGGGGCATCAAGTAAGAGTCTATCCGACTCTTCTTCACCTTTCAAAAATGACTGACTCGTTCTCCTAATTCCCATCTCAGGAACAGTGACTCAATTAATATATGTACATTGTTAAACCTGGCATCCTTGCTGTGGTTTCCCTGACTTTTTGCTTTCAGACCTCCTGTTTTTGCTGACTTTCAGCACTATACCACTGCTGACCAAAGCAAAAGTGAATGTGCTTTCTGTTTCAAATACGGTGTCATTGGCTTATCCACATTTTACATATTTCGTTTCCTTAAACGTTCCTGGTAAACTGTAATAAGTGTGCCCAGGGCCTGTAACTCAAATGCTACTAGTGGGTCTGCAGCCCCGATCGTGCCACCCACTTAAGTAGCCCCTTAAACATGTCACAGGCCTGCCTTTGCAGAGCCTGTGTGTGCAGCTTTAAACTGCCAAGTGGACCTGGCAAGTTAACCTTTTTGCCAGGCACAAACCTTTTTTAATATATGCAGTTCGCCCATAAGGAAGGGCCTGGGCAGACCAAGGGCAGGGTGTAGTGTATTTAAAAAGTAGGACATGTACTTTTAGGTTTTACATTTCCTGGTAGTAAAAAACTCGTACCTTTATTTTTTACTATTGCAAGGCCTATTTCTCCCAAAGGATAACATTGGGACTAACTTATTACGTTTTAGAAGGGTCATTTCCAATTGGTTAAATATATAACTCCCAGGTTTGGTGCCTCTGGAATCACAATTTAAAAATTACAACTTATGGTAAAGTCAGATTTTTCAATTTTAATTAAAAAAAATGCCACTTTTAGAAAGTTGTCATTTTCTTTTTTAAACCATTTGGTCTTCTGTCTGTCTCTGACTAAATGTCAGGGGTCAGTGACCTCTCGGCATTGTGCATTATCTCTATCCAGCCACACACAAAGAGAGCTTAGGTGTGACTATGGGCCATCATGGGCAGAATGGGAGGTAGGAGTGTTCACTTTCACCTGACTAGGCTGTGTTCTGTCCCAACACAAAGGGTGCATACCCCTCTGTGGTGACTCTGGAGCCAGGGCAGGCACTCTGTGCTCTTCAAAGGCATCTTTTTGACATCCCTCCCACTTCAAAAGGCACAACTAAGTATAAGTACTTGACCTCTGACACTACCACTTCAGCACACTTTAGGACCTGTGGATACTTTACCAAGAAAGACGGCAGTGCTGTTCAAAGGACTGCCACTCTGCTGGACCCTTGCTCTGATGTACAGACCTGCTGCATGCTGCCCTCCTTGCCTGTGAGTGAGAAAGACTGGACCTGCTTCTCTCCAACCCAGAACCATAGTAACTCCAAGGGCTTGCCTCCTGTTTTGCAGTCTCAGGGGCATGAAAGACTTCCAACTCACATGCTACAGCACTTGGACTCTGCCATCTGAGAGTCTTGCCCTGTCAAGTGGTGTCGATCTGGTCCTGGACACTTGGACGTGGGTGTAAAGTGCTGCAACAAAAAAACACGCATAGACTGTGGTGTGCTGCTTGTAACCGGCACATCTCCATCGATGCAGTGACACACCAAGGACAATGCATTGCCGACTGCTCGGGCATCACTTCCTGTTATGATGCATCTTTGACTTTGCTCAGCACAGCACCAATACTTTGCCTCTTTGCTTCTTGCATCTTGGCTTCTTCAACCACAGAACTAAGGTTCTTTGTTGTGGGCCAAAGCAGGTCCCTGTATCCTACCCACGCTACATTGTGGTCAGCTTGAATGTTTGGAAATGATCTGGTGTGGTATGACCAGACAGCTTCAGCCTTCACGTTATGCCTTTAAGCACTACTTTTCAGTTTATTCTTTAAAAATTCATAACTCACTGTCTTACTATTTGAAGCTTTGCACAAATACTCTTAATGAAAGCTTGCCTGCTCTTTGCCAAGCTACCAGAGGGTGAGCTCAGGTTAATTTATGGTGTGTATCTGACTTACGGCTCCTGCTTGGACAGGGTGCATACCTCTGCCAAACAGAAACCCGATTTCTAACATACAGAATATATAAGTATAACTAACTTTCATAGCGCCATGCCCAGAATACCAAATACAGTGGGACTTGCAACTATTATTTGGTAATGGTTATCGGTGTATATAATGGTGGTACATTTAGTAGGTTAATAAAGGTTATAGTTTTGATATTCACAATTGCAGCTTTTACCATTTGTATGGAATGCATGAACTGTGCTTCGTTCCTGGTGCCCCATTAGGTATGCCTGTCTTGTAGCACTTAGTGGCTTGTCTACTGTAGATAGTCAGACATTAAACGTTATCCCCATTTGGGCTGTTAATTCCTTTAGACGGGGAACTCCAGTCAAAGTCATTTGTTAAATCTCATAATGTGCTCACATGTACTCCTGATAAATCTGCTAAACATGGTGTCACTTCCTGTGAGGTCAAGATTCCACTTGCTTTGATGTCATGCACAGTGATGTCACTTGCATTCTGCCTAACCTGGTTAGTCCACCCACGTCATTTTTAGGTCTTGCTGAGCCAGCGCATGCACTGCTCTGCGAGACATTTAGTTAGTGGCTTTTCAAAGTGCTAACACAATCATTCTTTTCCTGGTATCAAGCTTGCAGCCACGCGCTCAGCCGCCATGTGGCTTTCATGGCTCATTAAGCCTTGCTCTCCCAAGTGCCACGCTCTGCCCCACCGCCACCACAGTGCGCATCCCTGGCATCACTTGGTTTTTCGGCCGCGTTACTTTCAAGGCCGCGTGGCCAATTCTTGTTTTCCTCCTGTGCAGTTAAGACACTAATTAACTAAACCAGGAATTTCAGTAGCAACCTGAGTTCTTTCTAATAGTTTTACCAAAGCCAGATGAGACAACATTTACGTCAGCATTGCCCTAATGCAAGTTTTATCACCTGTAAGGATATGAAGATACTGGATGAAGTCTGCGTTAAGATTATCTGGCGCCATCTAATCGGGTGTTGATTTTTTGCTTCTCATCTGCAAAATGTGACGCACCAATCTTTTTCTCTCAGATGTTGTTAGCCTTTCAGCTCCACTTGCTCTTTTGTTACAGAACCCCCTTATTTTTTCACCCCATAAAACAGTCCTTAAAGGGCCTGGTTTCTACAGCCGCATCGATAAGTGCTTTCTGGGTCGTTTCTCATTTCCAGAGGCAAAAAAAAAAAGAGGGGGGCAGGGGTGACAATTTCATTCACCAGAACACGGCCCGGGCAGGCTAACTGTTTAATGATGAAGCCTCCTCCTCCCTCCAAAGGCCCCTAATTGTTTTTCTTCCCACTATCTGTCTCTTTCACTCCCATCTGTCCTCCTTTGACGGTGTGTGTTTTCGCCCTTTGTCTGCTGGGCTTTTATTGACACCTTCCTCAATGCCCACTTCTATCGCCCTTCTCTGATCTCTTCTGGCTCATTAACCCCCTGGCACTGGGGGGGGCGGATCCGCTGACAAAGGCCTGTAATCCGATCCGCCGCTTTATTGAGCCCATTGTCTGCCTGCTAATTCCGCACTTTCTCCTCTCCGTGGGCCCGCAGGCTCATGGCCTGCCTGTTCTTTTCCCACCAGCCCCGACTGTAGCTCAGCACATCGCCACACAATTGTGTTGGACAAATTACCGACTTTGAGAAATTGTTTCTTTCTAACATTTTGTTCAACAATTTAAATCTTCCTCAGGCACATCTCTCTCTATCTCTTTTTTATTTTTTTTTATTTTTGGAGAACCTTTATTTAGAAGAGGGTGCACACAGCTATTCAGCCAAACATCCCGGAGGCATGACAGCAAAAAATAGAAAATCGGACAGTTTCGGCACACCCAGGAGAGCATCTCAGGATTAAAGAGGTCAATTTTTTAAAAATAAAACAGGATATACACAGTAAATACGTAATACAGTTCCATATGTTAACGAGATGGAAAGAGAGAAAAGAGAACAGGAGGGGGCCGGCTACGGGATCTAAAGTAGATACAATCACCGGGTGGGCAGGGAAGCATGTCCAACTGCAGAGACGACAACATTTTTAAGCAAACAATATAAGCAAGCATACATTTCTGAAAACTACCGACTAATGCCCCACCCGATGAAACCAATGACAGGAGAGACTGAGCGGCCACAGTCCCAGCACCGCCCAAAAAGTCCAAACAGTAACCCGATAAACTGACCCCCAACCCAGGGAGAGAGAAAAAAGGAAGTCCAGTCAAACTAAAAGAAGAGAAAAAGGCCATAGAAACAGAGAACGGACAAACAAAAATACCCCACCCCCTACCCCCCACCCTGCACCCCTGCAGATGGCTACAGCCTACCCCCTAGCAGCGTGCCTATCGCCCAGCGACCAAAAACCCGAAATATAGTAGAAAAGAGATTTATAAAGGAAGGAAACACAGAAAAAGAAAGAAAAGAAAAGTTAAGGGAGGAGGAGACCCTCGCATCCCCGGTCGCACTACCCCCTCCTGCGACGTACAGCCCTGGTCATTCAACAATCAGCAGCAAAGCAAAGTAAATTCGGTAGAACCCAGGAAAGACGTCCTACACCGCCCCGCCCCCTGATACAAGAAAATGGCGGATCCCGGGTCCCTCTCAAACCCCTAGCATCCGAGTCGAACACCAGTCTCACCCTTGACCTCTACGAGTGTTCACCATGAGTTCCGCACACCGCACCCGCGTATTCACAGGATAAGTCAAAAGTTCAGCCAGTCCACGAATCTGTGCGGCGAGTCCAACGGATATCCACCGTCCACCACAATCCTCAGCCGCCATGACACTCGCCACGGTATGACCAGATCCCGACCGTTCCATACTCCACCACACTGCACAGCTCACACGATCGATAGATGTTCGCTGTTTCCGTCGGGTCACAGGTTCAATAAAGTCATAGGGGGACGAGCACGTGAACACGACCACAGGTGGACTAGCCAACGTGGGCGGGCGGAACACCATGGCGGCGGGTTCAGCAGCACACAGCGGTACAGACATTGCTATCCAGGCTTCGACACTAGATGGGCCTCGAGTCGTAGATTCCGGGATCAAAGTGGGAGAAACGGCTCGCTTAGGGGGACCAGACAGATCAGAGTCCTTATGCGATCGGGCAGTTTCGGTGTCATCCACAATCGACTTATGTGAAAGAGCAACCATGTAGGAGCACAGACCCTTAATGGCGGCCATCACGGTTCGCAATGATTGCTCTTCTTCACCCCGCACCGCCGCGAAATGATCGACTCCAGACATCAATGCGCCCTTCGGGTCACCCGATTCCCCCAGGGACCAAAGTGCGATGAGGGCAGGCGGGGGCAGGAGGCACACAGTCCAGCAACGATAGGGCCTCTCGGAAGGGGGCCCCACCCCAGTGGGAAGGGAACGCCGAGAAGGGGACCCCCGACCTCTCAGCCACTCACAGGATCATTACACCTCCACAATGCGGGTAGAACCGCAGGCTCTCCACCAATCCAGGGGCAGGTTGCTCTCCACTTCTATCGACCGGACCGTGTCTGGATCCCCCGGCCGCCGTTGTTGCACTGCAACCCGGCAGGGTCAGTACTCGAGGTCCCGGCTCTCGGTCAGCGTTAGGCCAAGAACTTCCACTCGATGTAACTCCGGCAATCCGGGCCGTAAGTTTCCCAGGACCACACCGCCAGCATCAGCAACGGGTCACCCACACGGGGGTGAGGCGAAAAAGCAGGATTTGTAGCAGGATATTCAAGCAGCAGGAGGAGGTCGACGGAGCCGAGAGCTTATGCGGCCATCTTCGTTCATCGCTAGGCTCCTCCTCCATCTCTCTCTATCTCGATGGCAAACAACAAATAAAGATTAATAAAGCTATTATCAGAGACCGTTCAGGTTGCGGTCTAAGGTATATTCAGGGCCACTGGAATTATGCGGTAGGAGAGGGTTAATTATGCTGCAAGGTTGAGTATATTATGTTGCAAGGAAAAGCAAATTATGAGATGTAATGCAGTACATTTTTTTAAAGTAGTACTTCATTATTTTGTACTTTTTAGGTTTCGCCTATCGAAAACTAGGCAAGCAGCGTTTCGCGCAGGCGAAATCTTTTGTTTTGCAGTATGGCTGTTTGTCCCGCCTCCGTTTCCCATTGGCTAGCTCCATAAATGGAGGCTAGCTATTGGAAAACAGAGGCGTCCGTCATTATGCGAGGCGACTCGTGGGCGTTCCTGAGAATTTTTCTCATCCGGCCCCTTTTAGGACGTCAGTGCGGCGGTGGGCGGTGGTTTAATATTTTTTTTAATTTAGGTTTGTTTGGGCATTATTTTGTAGATGGCACCCGGTGGAGAGTGATTTCAGCCCCTGCTGCAACACAAACAAGTGCTCCTCAGCTCGCGGCAGCCGCTAAGCGCTTTTCTTAAACCTATCCCGCCCCCCTCCCGCTGTCCGTGTGCCCGTTCCGTCCCGTCCCCCCCTCCCCCGCTGTCCGTGTCTCCGGCCGGTGGAAACCAGCCGGCTGTGTGTGCGCGGCTGGTTGGCTGTGTGCGTGTATGCAGCTGACCACGTACAAAGTTAACAATTAGCGAATTCATGTGAGCTTTTGGAGAAATCGGAGGAGCTCCGTCCCCAGAGTAAGTAAACTTGGCAAAGCAGCTGCCATCTTAGACTATGTGCTTTTCCGAGTCGACAATGTTGTGTTGCACTGTGTTACACTCCGAAATACCAAGAAAAGAATTACTTATTTTTAATAGAGTAGCAAAACGTACGCGCGGCACTTTAGAATGCTTCATCTCCTTTTTTTTGTAATACTAGTTCCCAAAATAAGGGTTCTCATTAATTAAATATTTTTCAATATGGCCACCTGTATTGCGCTTTTGACATCTGTACTTCCTCTATGTCTATTGCTCCGGAAGAAGTTTGAGCACTGGTGCTTGCCACTTCCTTTCTTGAGATAGCCCGGCACGGGTAGGTATATGGCAGATGAGGTTGCTCCGAAATCCGTCTTGAATCTCTTGTTTGTATCAGCTATCTGCTGGAGTCAGTTCTTTGCGAAGAGTTGGGATAGTTTTCAAAGTAACCACAGCTCCTGTGTGGGGTGGAACGGACCGGGCATTTGGTGGTAGCCATGCCTTTTCTGTCACACCCGCTTTCCTGTGTCATAAACCGGGGTTCCCGTGGTGGTGGGATGTTAGAATTCTGAACTACTATGTCACATTTCCGTACCGATAGGCAGACAAATGAAACTGTTGTAATCCATGTCGTGGACGGCTGAGGGAGGATACTGCATGTATTCTGTGTGTTAGGCCAGGAAGAAGAGATACGACTTGTTCAGTGGTCTTCACTAACATGTTGAAGACAGGGCTACATAAATAACGATAAAATCGATATGTGAAAACGGGTGCGAGTATGTGCATATTTCCTTTGCTGATCGTATTTTATTGTGTCTACAGAGCACCATGGGGTGAGTGATCAGGGGTCAGCGAAAAGGTGCGGGGTCCGTCTTCAAGGCTCATGTGAAACACAGGAAGGGCCCAGCCAAGCTCAGGGCTGTGGATTTCGCGGAGAGGCATGGCTACATCAAGGGCATTGTAAAGATAAGCTAACCGCATAGAGTGCTGAGTTTGGCTTCAGCCCAGGATTTGACAGATGTCAATAGTGCTACCGTGTATACTTAATACGTTGTGTTTTTAATTGAGACTCATTGGCTACTTCCGATTAATGGCTCAATCGTATTAAGGACTAGATTCTTTATTTATTTTTTTAACTCCGCGACAAGTGCTTGGGTGTTTAATACTAACAACATCTGGATGTCGACTTCGGGCATGCTAACAATAAATGGTACATACGTGCACTTAATTGTATGTATGGGAAATTTCTCTAGCGCAAACCTAGCTAAAAGACAGTAGTGCCCTATGCAGTCATAGCGAAGAAAGAAGTCTCATGTGACCATGATAGTTACCTAGTTTATGGACTGTTGGTTGAGAAATTCGTTGTTTTCTTAAGAGGTGTTCCTTCAGTCATTTCTTAAACTGACGTAGCTTTGTGGTAGTCTTGATGGATACACAAATGTTTTTCCCGTACTCTAGTTGCATAAATAGAAAAGGCTTGCTGCCCTTTGTTTATTTTTAGTTACACTTAGGAGTCTGCATTGTGAGGGTACCCAGGCTTCTTGTGTGCTGAGAACCACCAGGTGTGTGTCGTGATTAATTTGAAAATGATGCCGCTGGTTTTGAGATAGTGTGGACCGAAAGGGGAGATAATTAAGTTAAATCAGTATAGGGAGACTTGATCCTATTATTTAAGGCTCAGAATGAGACGTACTGCAGTGTTTAGGATGCCCTTATGTGGTGCTAGTGTGAAGTCAGAGAGGCCATGGGCTTGGCATTGCAGCCATCTATTTGTGAAAGTGCGAGGACTTGAACAGCAGTTCTGAAGTCACTTTATGGAGAAAAAAAACTGTTCCTTTATTTAGATGAGAAAGCTGGTCCCAGGCCGTATTTATACTTTTTTGGCAGTATATCCCTTAAGGGCGACGTTGATGACTAGGATGAAACAAAGTGGCTTGGCATTCAGTGAAAGTTGGGCTTCAAAACAATCATGTTTATGCCCAGTGCCCAGATACCCTTAGGGTGACAGTGCTGTGCTTTACAAATGTTTGATGCAAGTGATCAAGGGTTGTAGTGTTTGTTGTTTGTTGGCAAATAACTAGAATTCTATCTTGGTTGGGCTAGGCATCCAGTTCTAGACGATATGCAGGTACTGTTTGAGGTATGGTATGTCGCAAAAAGACTTTCAAGTAGATTTGTGTATCATCAACCTCTTGGTGAATTTTGATGCTATTATCTGTGCGTAGAGTTTCAAGCAGCATACCTGCAAGGGTTTTTATATGTCTCTGTGTGTTTACATGCATATCAGTATTGGCATGTTCATTTAATGTGATATTTATGTAACATGTTGTGTGTTCCTAGGATGGAATCAGATCGGACTCTACAACTAACGACAAGTGAGTGTGTGTGCTAGGCTGGTGTGTCTTGTTTTTATATGCCTTGAATTATAAAATGGGAGTTTACGAGTCTGTTAACCTTTTACATATCTTGAAAACTCCCTGCGAATTTTTCCTCTTTGTTATCTCCTCGCCATCAGCACCTTGTCATTTTTGTTTTCATTCTAAAAATTGCACACAGTTTTAGTTTTTTACTCTAAATGTGACTCTCAATTTTGGCCTCTTGTAACACAAAACCTCTGGGAGTACAAAAAAAACACACTAAGAAAATGAGTATAAGCTTTATGACTTGGGCCCAGAAAGTAATTGAACAGCAAATGCCCATATATAGTTATACTTTGATATATTAGGCATCCAGATCCCAAACTTGTGCATCTGATGGGGCCCCTAATGACAGTTCCTCTGTGGATTATTTGGAAGGTGATGAGACGAAGGGGAGTCACAGAAGCAGCACAACTCTTAGTACAGTGAAATAACATGTTCTGGTATTAGAGGTGCATATGTAGTGTGATAGGGGCAATCCCAACTCCACCCACCAAGTCCATATGAAGGCTACGAGTATATATGATTTACTCTTGTAGTACTCCTTGCTGACTTTTGAATGCCAAGAGCAACCCTGGTATACTTAGGACGTACTCCTGAAATTCAGTAGTAAGCTAGATGTACCACAATAGCTAGTCACAGCAAAATCTTTGTGACTCAGTACTTACTTGTATCTTTACTGTCTGTCTGTGTGAAGAATTCAGATTCATTGTGACACAGTTGTCAGTATGTCATTAGGGAGCTGGTATTCTACTAGTATGGCATTTAAAAGAACACAAACTATAAAATGTGTAGTAAATGGCTAAAAAGGATGGCTTAAGATGTTTAAGAGAACAACCAGTGTATCAGAAACTACTGGGTGTGTGTGTGTGGCTCTGGGTGTGTGTGTGTGTGTGGCTCTGGGTGTGTGTGTGTGTGTGGCTCTGGGTGTGTGTGGCTGGCTCTGTGTGTGTGTGTGTGTGTGTGTGTGTGTGTGTGTGTGGCTGTGTGTGTGTGTGGTAGTAATTGCTGTCTGCTGAGCTCGTCCGTAGGGTACAATAGGTCTCACATTTGCGGGAGAATGGCAATGTAAATGACAATGCCATTTATTTATCTGTTTTCAAAACCAACACATAAATACAAAATTTGTCATTTACAATGCCAATAGCTCTAACTTTTCCAAAGGCGAAACCATTGCATTGTAAATGCTTGTTACACTTGTTTACACTGTCTGGACATGAGGTGAGGTGTACCCAAATACAGCAATAAGCAATTGAAAGTTAACCTGTCAACCTCTGCAAATGGCCTTTCACTGTACTGTAACATGTGGCACTGGGTTTTGCGTAACTTTTGAACCATTTGAGCTAGAAACAAACAATATTATTTTTTGCTAAAACCTGCAGATTATGCAGCAAATGATGGATTATGTGGCAAATGCAGCAAATTCATCATAATTATGCGCAAATCGCTGCAGCCGCACAATCGCATAATTCCAGTGGCCTTAGGTATAATAATAATATCAATGAAAATAACAATGTTGTGTATTATAATAATTATTTTTAGCTAACAAGCACGAGCCAGCCTGTCTAATAGGTTCAAAGTGAGTTAGGAAACCGAAACAAATTCTGGTAAAATATTGATTCCCAGATCACAGTCATGGTTTCATCTGGATAAGGTTAAGTTGCTTTTTCTTAATGATATGTCAAATTAAATGTGTATGTGGTGATGAAGACATACCCTTTCTCTAAAGATACCTTATGTCGGAGAGCTTGTACTGATCCCCTACATATTCCAGAGATTTTTCTTGGGCTGCAGTGCATCCTTGCAGAGTTCTTGAAGTAGCCTTGGTTACATGTAAATACGTGCAGGAGGATACCCAGCCCCTTTATACATTTAATCGAAAGTCATATATATTTGTGCACCTTGTTTTATTTCACCAAACAAGAGTCCCTTCTGTTTCCTCACAGGCCATATATTGACCAATCTCCACTATTCCATGTGCTCACTCTAGATTCAGTAGGCACCATTTGTAACTGGTTGTATAGAATTAACCCAGGGGTATCGCCATTAAATATGTACACTGCATGTTACCATATCAAATAAAATAAGCATTCATAAAGCCTATATGTCTCACCTTTTGGACATAATAGCTCTTTGCCAATGCATTTTTCTGATGCTGCACAGCATTGGCAAAAAAAGAAAAACATGCCATCACACGACTTTTGTTTCTGATCATGCCATTCTGTAGGTGAGACATGAGCCACAAAGCATGCCAGCACCTACACAATCACGTGGTTGCCATTGTCACCACTTGCATCATTAAATTAAGAAATGTATTTTTTCTTAACATAAAAGCACAATATAAAACAAGCATTGGCATAGCCAATAGGTCTCGCTTTTGGGTCCATATAAGTTGATTGAAAAAGCTTTATTCGAGTTATACACTCATAAAAGCACAAACATACATGTTAAAATTCATACATTTTAGAATACATTACAATTAAAATTCACATTTCATACACATAAAATAGATATTAAACAATTGTGCAAGCTTTGACAAGAAAATACATAAACTGTAAAATGTTAATTCATATTGGAAGGTAGAGCCCTCCGCCTAATGGATCATGCCCACCCCAAATATTTTGCCGTTCCCAACACTATAGGCATTTCGGTGGAGGTACAAATAATTCTCAACCCCTCAACACCACTGGAAACCCCAAGGTTTCTACAAACTGGAGCTAGCCAAACTCTCCTCGGATTTACATAGGCCTTACACAGGAATAAGAAGTGAGCAATGGTTTCGTTGGGGGCACCACATACCGGGCAGCTTGAAGTATTAGTACTCTTCCACCTGCCCGTCAATGACCGCAAGGGGAGAGATCCTGATCTTAGCTGGAAGAATAGTTTCCTGTCTATCGGGACAGTTATACTGTCCCAATACTGCTCTAATACAGGTCTCATTTTAATTTCCATGAATCTACCCCCCATTGTTTCCGCGTGTGTACCCCTCCAGAGCTTGTCTTCCACATAATCCCAGTATATGGCCTTGATGGTATTTTTACTTGGGAATACTTCCCCAGACGGGTTTTCCCAAAGATTAGAGAGACCGAGCTCAGCAAGAACAGCCCTGAGCATCTTCAACCATGTTATTTTATGGAAGGTGTCTGATTTAACTAGGGCTAAGAACCCGTCGGCATAGTGTCGGATCTCTGGGGTCGTCCAAAGCCGTCTCCAATAAAGGATAGGCCTTAATCGGGCCCGATCACTAACCGATCTCCTCCCAAGGTCAAGGCCAAGGGGTATTAATGGCACACTCTGGGGCAGACCCGTGATTCCCCTCAGAAACCTATTCTCTGATAATTGTAAATTAGGTAGCCTCTCAAAACCCCATACTTCTGCCCCATACAGGGCTGCCCCTAGAGTTTTAGCGTCATAGACCATAAGGACCGGTTTTATGGGCCTAATTTTTGATTTCACTTGTTCCACCCGAAGCGCCCCTGAAATCTGCTGATGTCTCAATACCGCCTTTTCTATGTGTCGTGACCAACCTGGCTTACTTGATATCTCCACCCCAAGGTAAGTAAAAACATTTACTACCTCTAGCTCGATGTTATTCAGAGATACCTTTGGTTGGGGTCGGCGCCTTTGAGAGAAAACCATCAGCTTTGTTTTGCTAGCATTGACTTCAAGGCCATGCTCCTTGCAAAACATATCAAATATATTTAGGGCACGCTGGAGTCCAGCTGGGGTTTTGGACACAATTAGGGTGTCGTCAGCGAACATCAGGATCGGGACCCTGATGCCCGCTAGCGAAGGTGCATCCACACTTGCGTCCAACATCCTGTCCACAATACCATTAATGAACAAGGAGAAGAGCAGGGGTGCCATTGCACATCCCTGCCGTACACCCCGCTCGACAGGAAAATTAACAGTTGATTCCCCGTTCCTCCCCCATTGGACCTTGGCAAAATTGCATTCATGAAGACGCATTATTAAAGTTAGCAACTCAAGTGGGACCCCTATCGTTTTCAGAACTGCCCATAGCTTGTTCCTCGGGACCAGGTCGAAGGCAGCCCTCAAGTCTACAAATGCGACATATAGGCTGCCTTCGCCAAGGAGTACCGTCCCCCACCGCAACATGGTAAATCGGAATATTTGATGCACCGTGCTGGTTGCGCGCCTAAAGCCTGCCTGATAAGGGGAAAGGGCGTTGTTCTCATCTACCCAGTCCATGAGCTTATTGACCACCATCTTCCCCACCATTTTTTGAACGGTGGCAATCAGGCTTATCGGCCTGTAATTGGCCGGGAGTGACCGATCACCTTTCTTATAGATCGGTATGATTATTGCCCCCTTCCATATATCTGGGACTTTAGCCCCTTTAGCTAGAGCATTTCCCAGCAGGGTCACATAACTGGCCCACCGTACCTTGTCGTTCTTAAACAAATCAGAAGGAATCCCATCCAAGCCCGGTGCCTTTCCCCTTGTAGGGTTGAAATTACCATTTCAGCTTCTTTATTTGAAAACAGGTTTCCATTAAAAAATGCCACTGGGATTGGTTCTAAGGCCACAATATCCCTATTCTCTGCATACTGGGGTTTAAAATACTCAACCCATGATGACTCATTGACATTATTATCTGGATTGCCAGGGGTGCCACCTCGGCCCCACTTCACAATTTTCCAGAAAAGTCTGGAGTCCCTTGTCCCAGAAGCTTCCAGCAACTCCTCCCAGTATTCCTCATCCCACTTTTTCTTGGCCTTGTGAATACTAACATTGTAGCTTTTCCTGGCTGCACTAATCAAAGCCTTATCTCTATTTTTGAGTGCCCTACCCAACTCCAATCTGGCTAACCTACACTGTTTGTTGAACCACCTAGCCATTTTGAGTGGGGCTTTCCTATTTACCTTGCTTAGTCTAGTAAAATGCGGTTTTAGAAGGGAAAAGAACGTATCGTGTATAACTGTTGTCGAAGAGGAACCAGGTGTTACAGGGTTTACTGCCTCCATGTCGGCAATTGCTTTATCCACCTCCGAATTTATATTATCCATGGATGCCACATTACCCAACACATTAGGCCATTTAACTCTTCGCATATCATTGGCCATAACAGGCACAACTTCACTACACGACTCTGGATTATCAGGCGTGACCCCCCACCAGGAGTGGGTGACACAAAGGGGATTATGATCACTTTCTAATCTACCCTTGATTTCCATGTCGCCTATCCCACACCATAGGTTAAGGCTACAAATGACATAGTCTATTCGACTTTTACTATGACCATTGTCAAATGTACAATTGCCACCCTGATCGCTCTTTGTCCTTCCATTAAGGGCCCTCAAGCCATATTCCAAACATAGCGCATTCAGTAGCAATATATCTTTTGTCCACCGTTTAACTGGTGCCAGGTTTAAGTTTGGGATGCTCCATTGAACATCTTCCTCCTGTCCTATCGGGTTTTCCTAGTTTTCCAACGGTTCAAAGGTCCTATTGAGGTCTCCCGCCACAACCACTCTGTTTCCCAGGGACCGCGTTTCTAAGAAGGTGGATAGAGCCTCTAGGGTGGGGGAATTCCCGACATTGGTACCCCTGGCATAGATATTGTATATGTCTATTATGCCCCCCTTATCTGATGACATTCTTAACAATTGTATATCCTTGCAACCCAGATCAAGCACTTTTATTTTAACTTGCAAACTTTGCTTGATCCATACTGTTAAACCTCCCATGGGTCTACCCCTTGGGGCTCTACTTGCTGGGATACAAAAGTTTAGATATCCTGGGAGGAATATTGGGTCGCAAGCCCATGTCTCCTGAAACAAACACATTTCAAACATATTGACAAAATCTATCCAATTTTGTGACAGTAATCTGGTACCCAGCCCCGCGATATTCCACGAAAAGAACCTCCCTGTGGTATTGCCATTACAAATTCCCACGTCAATGACAGGCATAGACGGGAGGTTAGTCAAACTTCCACAGTTACCTTCCTCTTCTACGACAGAATCGACACAATTAGCATCATTTCCCTCGATAACCCCCACATTTAATGGAGATCTTGGATTACCCCCCAAAATTTCCCTATACCCCATACTATCCCTCCTCCCATTCTCAATTTCCCCACTGGGGATCACTCCATTTGAACCTGGTGCTACATCCCTAGTTGTTTCCAGGGGTTTCTCAAATTTGTTCACCCCAACCATGTTGTCCCCAGTATAAATGAGGTCAGCCAATTTCCGTCAACATCCCCACCTTGAATTTCCCAATCCATCATAAGGGTTACAAGCTTGTTTATAACAATCATTTAGGCATGGGAAAGGGACGTTAAAGGGGTTGATCTCTACCTGGGGTAAAAAACTGAATCTTCCTTGCTCGTTGTTCCCACCAAGATGAATGTCCACTGGTCTTGGATAGAAAAAAGTGAGATCCACAATACCAATCCCGCCACTGCTGGTACTCCAGCCTGGTCCTGTGATCAATCCTACCACCCTTGGATCTTGAAAGTTAATTATAATACATTCACCCCCCCAGTTTCTTTGGGGTGCATCCTATCCAGTTGACCCTTCTAACCCCGATGATCAGGCCATCTACTTCCCCGGGCAGAGGTCTATTAACCCTTAACCAGTACATAACCTTGTTTTTTAGCATCTGGTAGGTTTCTCTTTGTCCTTCTTATAAGGGTGGGACATTAGTAAGGATAGCCACATAGGGATAAGAATCAGGGGTGAGTTGTACTGGAGGTGTCCTAGTTGGAGGTTTTGTCACACATAATGTTGGCCGACTTTGTTCTGGAGCAACAGACCCTGGTGGGAGAGTGTTCTTTAGTACCATGGAAGCCTGATTTTTCTCAGATATTCTATTACCATTGCTTACAGGACCAGCTCTATTTTGGACTTGTGGAACATGAGATTTACTTGTCCCAACACCTTTTTTACAAGAGTTTCTATCATTGCTTGCCAAGGAACCCTGGCAAGTTAGCGAAGCACTTGGTATGGATTGAATATTATCACTAGCAGGGGTGACACTCTTTGGACGTTCATTACTACTCTTTGCTACAGTGCTATGTGGCTTGATTTTCCCACGATTGCTGTTGGTTACAGTAATCGGTGCATCAGTAGTAGTCTTACTACTCTGTCCTTTTCCCCGCTGGTTGGTTACAACACTCACAGCAGGAGAATGTGAGTCAACCGACGGGGCACCTACATCTCGCTCAGCTATTTGTTGGTCATTCCTATTATCACCCAATTTGAGACAAGACTTAATTAAAGATTTGGTAGAAAAAAAATTGTCTAGGCTAGCCTGCTCTAAGTGGTCCAATTGATCAGCTAGCTTCCTAAGTCTATCTTCAAAGGGGTTCAAAAGGGACCGTATTAATTTTTCCAACTCTGAGAGGAGTTGTGGCTTCGGTATCGGTGTCCCAGGGGAAATAATAACAATGGGATCAGGACCCGATGTTAATGGTGTCCTAGGTGATGCCATTATTGCGGGATCCAAGCCTGATGGTACAACTTCTCCCTTGTCCGCTGATAACCCAGTTGGGTTATCCCCAGTAGTATTACAAGGTTGTGTGTTTGTCCCTAGTTTCCTATATTTTCTTGGTGGTTTTGGGACCTGACATTTCTTTGTAGTTACACTCCTTTTCCTTTTGGGACAAAGTTTAAGTTTTGTGGGATGCACTGAAACGCTGGTTTGAGGGGTAGGATGTTGCCCAGTGGGTGGATTAGTAGAAACACCAGGGGAAGTTACAGGCAGCGTAGTGGTTACAGTTTCTAAGGGAAAAGTAACCGATGTCTCATTTGTTAAGGGTGAGAATTGTGGGATATCATGTGCAGCAGGCAACGTAATGGACGATAAAGGGGTGACCAATGCAGGAAAACTTTGGCTTTTACTTCTTTCACCAGGGGTTTTCAAAAGCTCAATGGACAGCCTACGCCCCGTGCGTCTTTCTGCCAGGGCGATTTCCCTATCAATATCCTGAGGCAGCCGTTTGAAATATCTATCTAGAGGGCCCATAACAGTAGCTTCCCCCTCACTCAGGGGGGGCAGCAAAGTAGAGGTATTTATGGTACAAGCCATATAAAAAACCCTTTAGCCCCCTGAATATATTAGAGCACTACACTATACAAATGGCTATATAGAAATACCAGGTCAGCAAATGTTAGTGGGATGGCCCAGCCCGGCCTCCTTCGGCCCCTGACGGCCACAGACGGTCCCGCCCTTGTCCCGGGCTTCTCCCGGGCACGCTCCCGCGCAGCGGGATCCGTTGGTTGTTAATATACTATCTAAAGTGGAAGAGGAGGAGCCTGCAGGGAGAGCGTCCCAGCTGGTAAGAATTGGGAGTTGTGGGCGCTCCTGGGACTTGTAGTCCTGCGCCCACAACACGCTCGCAGCCCTGCAGGTCCTGGCACACAAAGTCAAGTTTAAATAAAAGCGCTGTCAGGAGATGTCCGCCTCGGGCGAAGCGGGACCCGTGCAGCGGGTACCGCGAGCAGTTTCCTGGATCCTGGTTAGCAGAGACGGCTTCAAACACAGTGAGCCCAGCGAGGAAGCAGCAGCAAACAACAAGGAAATCCGCCGGTGCAGGTGAAGAGGCGGCTTATTACCGCGTCGAAGGACCAGGCAGGAGCCTGCAGGGAGAGCGTCCCAGCTGGTAAGAATTGGGAGTTGTGGGCGCTCCTGGGACTTGTAGTCCTGCGCCCACAACACGCTCGCAGCCCTGCAGGTCCTGGCACACGAAGTCAAGTTTAAATAAGCGCTGTCAGGAGATGTCCGCCTCGGGCGAAGCGGGACCCGCGCAGCGGGTACCGCGAGCAGTTTCCTGGATCCTGGTTAGCAGAGACGGCTTCAAACACAGTGAGCCCAGCGAGGAAGCAGCAGCAAACAACAAGGAATATAAGTATTTAGTTATGCATCACAATATCCTTGGTGCAACAACATTAACTGTTGCATGGTTCAACACATACAAGGTCTCAAAGCAAGATCTATTGGCTATGCCAATGCTTGTTAGGACTTTCACCCTGTCTGTAAATGTCTCTTACCTTGACCTGATGTTGCACACACAAGAAAGGCTTGAAGAAGGATGAAATATTTCATGATTTTATCTGTAAAAAATAATTATATACTTGATTAGTAACAAAATGAAAAGGATGGAAGGAAAAACATCATGTTAATGAGAATTACATCTTTCCACTGGTTCATCACTCCACAGAGTTTATTATTTGTTTAAGTCACCCAATTGACACTGCTATCAGGCAAAGGAAATGAAGTAATAAGGTGTGTGTGTTCAAATTAGAGTCTGAAGCCACAAATTGGGAAAGTGTCTTTGGTGTCCCTTTTGGGCCTGAAATGACCTTATTATCATTGTTTTACACTTGCGTTTTCCAAAACCCTGCAGAAAACTCACTGATCATTGAAAATACAAAAATGTGCGAATGTGCTGCACCCACTGTGTGTATGTATATAAATACACTTCTAACTAATTTTTCCATGTTGAGCAACCACCAAGTAATGGCCCCAAGATACCTCCTGGCATAGACATCTGAAGGCCAAGCACTCAGGCCCTTGGATTCAATGATAAGAGGCAGATGACACATGGATGCTCCACCACCCATCCAACTTTTCACTGAATGTCTTTGAGGCTTAAGATCTGTTTTTGGTATTTTCCATTATTCTGGGCAGAAGGGAATAACAAACCTATCAGCTATTTCTGTCAGTTGTTTGCATGGAACCAGCAGTGCATATGCACTCTGCAAGCAGGTCAATCCTCGACAACGAGCGAGCCCCATTTGAGAAGGGGTAATATTCAGGTAATATTCAGAAGTTATAAATATTACATAGGGCATGGCAGTGGCGGATCCTCCATGGTGTGTTTTGGTGCCGCCCCACTGCTTTCGCGCCGTGCGAGAAAACAGAAACAAATAATAGAGAACTACCATTTGTTTTAGCCTTCTCGCATGGCAAGAAAGCCGCCCCCTCTGGCATATGAGGTAATGGACTTTGGTCTGCACATGGGCAATAGCAGTTTTATTTATGGGGTCCGCTCTGGCATTTTGGTTGCTGACTTCAGTCTGCACACAGACAATGGCCCGATCAGTGCAACAGCTGCTATCTCACACCTCACTAATGGGATCAACTCACCAGGATCCCCCACTTGACCTTGCTCCACCAGACTCAACTTCCCATAGGGTCCTCTGGTCTCTGCAGGCAGGCACTGATGCTCCTTGTTCCAGGGCCGGTGGTCTTGATTTCCCGGGGAGTTGTCCCTTCACCCACCTGGGAGACTGACAGACCTTAATTCCCAGTTCTGGTCACACAAGGCAGAGCTCTTACTGAGATTCTCACTGGCTGCTCGATGGTTGACAATTTGGAGGCTTTCAGCTCACCATTTTATAGTTAATTTTCAGACACAGATGCGATTTGGTGTCTCATGCTGTGGAGTTCATGTGGCGGGTGCCTTCTTTGAAGTGCCCACTCCTCTGTCCTGTCCTTTTCCCAGGAAGCAGCTTGTCACAGCACAAGCTACTCCAACCCAGATAGCCCCAGAACACAAGCCGTAGGAGTTCCTTGTTGATGACAACCGAATGCAAGCCTCACGGACAAATGCCTACCAAAGCTCCCTGCTCCACTCTGCATGATTCCCTTATCAGCCCCATCTCCTGCCTCAGTTTTACTCAGACCCACTGTACTTTGGAAACAATGAGTCCTTTGTGAAGTGCACAGGAGAGCCTTTCTCCCTCTAGTGTGTCCCAGCCAGCACATCCACAAATCTGTCTGAGAGGTCTCCTTCTGCACTTTTCCTCCTCAAGACCCTGGGCTTCCAATATGGAACCCATAGGCCACCATGTATTGTAGCACTCCCAAGCACACATACATCGTGCACACACTTACACTGCACAGCGCTACATGCCAGCACCATCTCGGCCAAGTGTGAGTTCAGTACACAGCAGCAGATTTTTACATGAGTGGGGCAGTAGACAGGTAAAAAGGTCTGCCCACCCCACTGATCATCAATATTGATGCCACCATTGTGCCCGCACATATTACCTTTTTGGTAAGACCAGCAGCTCTTTACCACTTATGAGGTTAGTTCTTTGGGTACTCATCCCAGTCTAGGCAAGACCACATTTCATGAGACAAGCCTAGGTCATGCCGTACATGAGTGATCTGAGTTTGCCCATGATTTAAAATGACCACCAGAGATCAATACATCAGTGCAGCTGGAGCACTCAGGGCAAGGTGCAGGTCCATCAAAATGAGAGGGACTTTTCTGTCCCAACAGTCTTGAAAAACTGGTTTAGAAGGGTGGAGGTGAAAACAATTTCCATATGTTCCATCTCAGTCTGGGTTGAAACTGAGCAGTGCCAAGCTTTGATGTGATGAGAACTGAAGTGCCAACAATGCCCATTTCTTACCAGGAATTATTGTGCAATTGTAGAAATAAACGTTGATTGAGAATTACTGATAATCTGGACAGGTGAAATATTTGTTCTGGACTGCAGAGTTTATTTAGACAAAACTGGTACATGCACTGCTCGGCTACGCTGTTTGTTCGTTATGATACCGCCTATTGGTTTTGGCAAAGCACCAAAGCTGTGATAATAAATAGATCAAGCACAAGGCACAGAACATTTGTCATTTATTTCCAAGGGGGTGTTAATCAACCATAAATTGTTGTATGTAGTTTACGTAAGCGGGACACAAGCCCATTACATCGAGGAATGAGTAACCAACAAGCGAATGCTATATAGAGTCCACCCCGAGTGGTAGAGGAGCAGCCATTGTAGAAAAACACATCAGTCCCAAGGAATCCACTCTATAGCAGTGGACACAGCCCATAGGAAGAGGATGATACATTCAGCTGTGCTACACTGGCTGAGAGGTCCACCCTGGAGAAGTGGCATCACAAGTGGTCAGACTTTTTGAAGGAAACAAAAGAGGCTTTACATTTAGTTAACATATTAAAGAGAGAAAAGAGAAGGGTGCCAAATTCGGATTAAAGACAGTGAAACAGAGTAAATGTTCTGGCCCTCTGCTCTTCTAGAGCTTAAAACCCCAAGCAGAGAAAATGCTACAAGACAATGCTGCTAACCTTGGTGGTTACGTGGTTGAGTAGTTTTACTGCAAAATAACTTATTACCAATTAACAACTAAAAGGTTGGAGTCAGGGGCATTATGGGTAGGAGTGACCATCTCTGGAGCTCCCTCACAGGTGTGACTGTGCTGTGGATGTATGCAAGGTTTGCCCGGCAAAGCACAGCACTCAAGGAGTGCCCCGGTGTTGGTCCAAAGTAGAAGAATATTGGATGATGGAAGAGTTGCTCCAGTTCCAGCATAGAACACTTTCCCCATATCTCATTGGGAAACAGTGGTTTCTTGGAATAGTCTTACTGTAGAAACAATCACATTCAAGTGAGCCGGAAGGACTAGACATGAATGAGTGTTATTCAGTTTAGAAATGCTCTCCCTCAAGGTCTGACCCAGTCACCCCATAGACTCTAATGGGTTTCACTCAGCCACACACAGTCCCAATGATGGCCAAATCTTTGCCAAGTATACCTTAGTGGGTCTCACTCACCTAGAAAGTCTTACTCATGGTGGGACTCAATAGCCCTTGGTATCAATGTACTTTACTCTAGAAAGATACTCACACAAAGCCTGACTGAGTGGCCATACTCACCACCTGTAGTCTGTTCAGTAGCTCGTAGATTTGAGCAGATCTCGCTCATGATCGCAGCAACAAAACAAAAAAACAGAGCTAATCATGTTATTGTTGCTTTTCAATGGTGGCTCATCAACTTGCGCCAATGAAGTCAATCTCAGGCTCTGCTGCATCCCTCCAAGACACGTGTCTAGTACAGCTGATGCAGATGAACAAAGTGACCAATGCCTACTTCTGGGATCTCATCCTCTACCCGTCCTGATTCCCGCCAGGCTTGTCCTTTATTGACTCCGGCCAAACTGCATAAGATCACACGAAACAACTAATATTGTCCCGATGTAAACATAATGCAGCTGACGATATTCACATCTTTTTAGAATGTCCAGTTATTCAAGACTACTGGAAAGCGGTAATGGATTTTTTGGGTGATGTACTCTCAACAACTATTATTTGTTCTCGTAGACTTGTTTTTTTTGGTTTATCGAAAGATTATGATATCAATAGTCTGGACTCACAGTTTATTTTTTATATAATAATCATTGCTAGGAGACAAATTTGTATGGAGTGGAAGTCAGTGTCTCCTCCTAGTTTTGCAGAATGCCTGAAGTATATAATGGAAGTTTGTAAAATGGATTTGGCTGGTCGAAAAGAGAACACCGAGAACGTTTGGTCTAAATTGGTGGTCTGGATAAATAGGTGAACGGTCCTGTGATTATGCCAGAGGTTGTGTCGGTCCTGTCCTCCACCAGGCCTAGGGTGCCTAATATAGGCCTGGAGGAGTAGGATAAGGAAAGCAGCCTACCTCTGGGACATCCCTGTATGCTATGATACTGTCTCCATGGCGGACTCGAAAAACAACAGTATAAGAGGCAACAGTGAGACCCATCTAGAGCAAATATATTCTGGTGGCAAATATGAGGACAAAAAAAAGAAAAAAAAAAAGGCTTGTCCTTTACAAAAACCACCGGCTTACATACTTGCAGCAGTCTAGGCATTGGCATGCCAATTTCTATTCTTACCAGAGAGGGCAGGAAATACACTCCTTTAGAGAATGTGTTCCTAAGAAAGAAGGGGGAGCTGCTATCTATACGTTGCAGGTTATTGAGTGTTGTAATTATGTTGTGCCTTTTATTAGCACTTCATGAACTGCACTTTGAGGCATGTGCTGCTTGCCTTGGATATGTTAACATAGAAAGTGACTTACTAGCTTCACAATGGCAAAGAGAAACTAAGAAACCTCACACCCTATGAGGAGGACGAAAATTGGGAACTTTGCAAAACTTCTAGAGTGAAAAAGTACCATGCACACCCCTATTGGTACACCACATGACAACCAACTCGACATTTAGGGGCCAATTATGATGTTGGTCGCACCTATGATGCCCTCCGTTAATCCCTGCACCCAGTGACAGGCACCCTGGGGTGCAGGGATTAACACTACCTCACATTTCCCTATGGGAGCATGTACTATGGCCTTAACACATGATCCTCAGGGGAATTTGGGAATGTGACCGCACCATGTACGGTAGCATCATAATGAGGCAGTCGTTAGCACCAACCGGAGGTTGGTCGGTCCTGTTTCTGAGACGGTGTCTGGCAGCCGAAAGCCAGCCCAACATCATATAGGCCCCTTAAATTTAAGGCCAGCAGTTATTTGTTGTGGCTTTAAAAGGAAAGGAAATCTGCATGCTGCACGTGCTCCATCCATGCACATATCTACAATGGTCCGTCCCAGTGCAGCCATGGTGAGCACCGCGGTGGGAGGGGAGAGGGGGGGGACGGAGGTTGGAATTGTTCCACTCATATTGTGCAATCTTGTGCCTTTGAGGGGGTAGTACTGGCCAGACCTCCATATGATCAGGTATAGTGCACTCTTAAACAATAGTGTTGTGGAAAGGATGCCATGGGTCCCAATGTAAGCTAGCAAAATAGAGCCCCCAACACCTGGTTTGGTAATAAAAGCAGCCATAACTGGGCTGCAGTGCACCCCATGCTCAAATGCACCTGCTGCAATATTGATAGTTAGACTTCTGTTTATCACCCACTTCAAACGTGCAGCACAACCTCGGTTCACCAATAGGCATGTGTGCATGAATACAGATCATTCATTTATGGGTTTTATAAAAAGCCACGCGTTGACTTCTAATACAAATTAAATTAACAGAGCTCGCCCGACCTATATTTCTTTTCCCAAAATGACCCACAAACAGGGATCCAAGGAGAAACAGATTACACAATTTCAAATCAATTGTCAGTTATTGATGCATTGTGTTCAAATTCATGTAATAAATAGGTACATTCTTCATAAGAAAAATGTACAAGACACTACAAGAATGTATAGCTCTTCCTTCGCTCTATACGCGTGCATAAAAATAATCACTACAATTGGTTATTCCAAAAACTTCACTGCGCTAGAAACCAAAGGTAACAGTTTTTCTACAGAAACAAAATAAGGCTAGAGCTGGTCAAGCACCGTGCATTCTTGTGCATAGGGGAACCTAAGCGCAGAGAGAAGATATGTGCCCAGGGTCACACAGTCTGGTCAAGTGACGGAAGTGGAGATTATATCTCTGGTCTCTTGCGACCATCGGTATACGGCATCTCTTGGAACGAATTCTGGGGCTAAATGCTGGTAAAATTGTGGACTGAGCCCACTGTAGCCCAGAGTAGGGCTTTATTTTTAAAAGTAGGCATGCAGGTGCCCAAAGCTCATGTCAGGAGCCGCGGCCGGTGCAATTAAAAGGTCAGCACACCTAATACCAAGGATGCCAAGCCTTAAAACCCCCTGAGGCTTATTAAACTATTACTACACACTTCCTGCCCCTTTGTCTCCCTTGTACATATTCTGGCTTTCTCTCTTTGTGAGGGTTCTGTCAATTTTCTTCTGCCTTTCTCCTTTGTGTGTGTTCCCGCTCATTCTCTTAGATAATGTCAGAGTGCGGATGGTCCCGACCAGCAACCACTGCTTCAAATTAAGCACTGCCTAATGCACCCAATGAGCGAAGGAACAGGAAATCCACATGGGACATTCAGCTCAATAACGGACAATAGCACAAATTCACGTTTTTCCCTTCCTTAAAGCACTGAAATCAGGGCTGGCTTTAGCACCAGTGGCGCCCCATGTGACAAGATTTCTTGGCGTTCCCTTACTATCAAACTCCAACGGTGAGGCCCGTTGTCTCTCCATAGCCCATCTGACGCATAGTTTTAATTTGTTAAATAGTGCTACTCAGGGTAGTGTGTCACATTGCTTTACATCACAGACACATTATTCATAGATAACAAATCCTAAAGTTTGTTGGAAATGTTACATAAAACAAGGACTACAGTATAGGAGCCACCTATCATCCATACTGTCAGGCAGTATTTTTAGGTCTCGACTACAGCATTGCTTTAACAATGCTTGTTTGTCGAGATTATAGTAAGGCTTTCAAAAGTCTACCCAAACTGCGGATTGGGTACAGTTCATGTGAGCCAGGAGCGTGCACATCGCCAGCCACATCGCACACCATCGGCCTCGGCATCAGAATTCAAAGGAATCCGCTCCCCCGCTTCAGACTTCAAAGGAATGCGCTCCCCCGCTCCTGCCACATCCGAAAAACTTCTGCTCGCTCGGATTCCGAGTGACCGTGGACAGTAGTCGTCCTCAGACTGCTAGGAATAAAACTGATGAGTTTCCGTCCCATTCTGCAGGTTTATGGAAAGCGTCTATTCATATTTCAGAAGGGAGACGCAGCTGCAAGTCAATAGCTTCCCTTTAAACCAACGCTTACCATCTGGAAAATGGTACATTATCAGCAGAGAAGGATTTTCACGGAGGCAGCTACGGAACGGTGCTGCAATGTCCTCCACAGACACAAGGGTAAATTGCCATCCTTCAAAAATGTGTTGCAAAAGCACTTTACGAACGCGCAATATACGTCACCTTTCACAAAAAGCATGATTGGTAGACTTTACAGAAACCTACGTAAGTATATTGGAGTCATTTGCATCCCAAAGAGCCCATAATTCTCACTGTATCGTATAGCAGCTTAGATACTAGGGACATTTCACACCAGCTGAACCCTTTGTCACAACACCAGCCTGCCCCCAATTACAAACTGCATCACCTGGAGCCTAATAACTTCCAATGAGCTTGACTTGCTGAGGGCGGGAGGATGACTCTCTCCCCCCGAGAACATTTGAAAGAAAATGGCGTAAAAAATTGCATTTTATAGCGTAATTTTCACATACATGTAAGTAAAGCTCTGAATAGGCACTCATTAAATATCCCAGTACTTTCATGATGTGCCAGGCTTACGAAGCTTCCCAGGAGGGGATCCCATTTTTTTCTCCTAATTGCTATGTGCCCCCCCCCCCCTGTAGGTTCAGTATGAATTCTGGTTTGCCATTGCAATCAGTGGTGCCCCCATATTCCAAGAATCATCTTCTGTATGCCAAGGACAACATATTACCATGGGTATCTTCCATTAAGCCAAGAATCTACTGTAGCATGACAGGTCCAGCATATTGCTGGGGTGCCTAAGAAGCAAATATTCTCTGGAGTATGCCAATGCCAGTGGCAGACTCTCAGGCATACCACACACTCTCGCTCACTCACACTTACTCATTCTAACTCGCTCACATTCACACTCCGCCTCTCACTTATACTCATGGCCACTTATCAAATAAACCTACTGACACACTGTCACTCACAAACGCACACACACTCATGCTCATCTCCCTCACTCATTCTGTCACACTACTTCAGTCATACTCACCCTTTCACTCACTCTTGCTCCCGCAACCCTTCTCATTCCCTGTCTCACTCAATACTCATTTTCACTCGCTCTCACTGTTACACACGCTCACTGAGACTCTCATTCTAATGCAGACAGTCACACTCAGATACACTCCTTCCCTCACTGATTTTCACTCATACCTAATCACACTCACACGCTGTCTACAAGGGGAGTGGTGTGGTTCACTGGTTAGAGGTGGCAGACCCGGAAGCAGAGAACGGCCTGGGACCAGGGTTCAATTTCCGACGCGGCAGGGTCGTGGACCAGGGTCAGCGGACTCGATAATTCTTGCCTCGGTGCCTACTCTAACCAGGGATCACACTCGGCAACTCTGAGCATTAGCTTGCCTCATCTCTACAACGGCCCCCCACATTCGCCGGGGATGCCTGGTTTCACCTTGGAGATACCCAGTGGGGACCATCTCACAGGGATAGGCAGGACGGGTTCCCCAGCGGTCTACAGCGCCACGACGCCTCAGGGCAGCAGTGCACTTTACAAGACACATACATACATACATACATCTTATTGCCATTGCGTGCCTTTATTTTCATTGCAACATACTCCTTTCAGTCTTTATTTTTTGTGATAAGGCTACCAGAATTTCAAATTGCCTCAATAGCTAGTCAGTCCCTGCTCACTCTTACGGATCTTTACTGTTGCCTACAATGATGATTACAGAACGCATGTGGAAAGTGTGTCTCAGCCTTTGCTTATTTCAGTACCCAACAACAAATCCTAAAGCCTGAAAGTGAAAACAAGTGGCTTCCGCACATCAGCTCTCACACAGAACTTGCACATGCTGACTACGCACATCTTTGCATGCCTGTGTGAAAACACAGATAAGAAGCTTGAAAAGGGCTCATGGTTTATTGTATCAGGCCAGTGGTAGGAGAACCTACGGCTGTAAATCCTTTGCAGTTTTATTGTCTCCAAGCAGCGGGTCATTACTAAACAGCCTTGATGTGCATTAGCTGTAAAGCACTGAACTTTCAAGGCAGGGTTGGTTTCTGCGATTCCTAGTCACAGGGCAATCAACGCGTGCTCTTTAGGGACAGGGGGTTTCTAATATGTTAATCAAGCCTTGAACATGCCCTGCCCGCTTCTCTTAAGGTAGTCAAATCGCAGGGTCTCTCACATGCACTGGGTTCACTTTATCTGCAGGAACGGATACAGTGACTTGTGAAAGTTATGCTTAGGATTTACTGGTGAGCAGAGTTTTTTTATATGTAAAATAATGCAGCTCACATAGAGATAAACACTATTGATTCGAATCGATGGGACAGCTAGATTTGCTCTGCCAAACCACTGCAATTTCCCTTACTGAAAACATCAACAGCTGCTATTGTTTTCAAAGGCGCTCAAAATGTCTAAAATTGCCCTCACTCTATCTATCACCCTTGCTCTGTCTATCGCCCTCACTCTATCTAGCTATCTATCCGTCGCCCTTACTCTATCTGTCGCCCTCACTATATCTATCTATCTATCGCCCTCACTCTGCTTATCTATCTATCGCCCTCACTCTGCTTATCTATCTATCGCCATCACTCTTATCTATCTGTCGCCATCACTCTATCTGTCGCCCTCACTCTATCTGTCTGTCTGTCGCCATCACTCTATCTATCTGTCGCCCTCACTCTATCTGTGGCCCTCACTCTATCGCCCTCACTCTATCTATCTATCACCCTCACTCTATCTATCTATCGCCCTCACTCTAGCGATCTATCTATCGTCCTCACTCTATCTATCTATCGCCCTCACTCTATCTATCACCCTCACTCTATCTATCTATTGCCCTTACTCTATCTATCTGTCGCCCTCACTCTATCTATCTATCGCCCTCACTCTATCTATCGCCCTCACTCTATCTATCTATCGCCCTCACTCTATCTATCGCCCTTACTCTATCTATCTATCACCCTCACTCTATCTATCTATCACCCTCACTCTATCTATCGCCCTCACTCTATCTATCTATCACCCTCACTCTATCTATCTATCACCCTCACTCTATCTATTTATCACCCTCACTCTGTCTATCGCCCTTACTCTGTCACCCTCACTCTGTCTATCGCCCTTACTCTATCTAGCTATCTATCTTTCGGCTTTACTCTATCTATCTATCTATCTATCTATCTATCTATCTATCTATCTATCTATCTATCTATCTATCTATCTATCACCCTCTCTCTATCTATCTGCCTGCCTATCTGCCTGCCTATCTGCCTGCCTATCTGCCTGCCTATCTGTCTGCCTATCTGTCTGCCTATCCGTCTGTCTGTCTGTCTATCTGTCTATCACCCTCACTCTATCTGCCTGTCTGTCTATCTATCTGTCTGTCTATCACCCTCACTCTGTCTGTCTGTCTATCACCCTCACTCTATCTGTCTGTCTGTCTATCTATCTGTCTATCTGTCTGTCTGTCTATCTATCACCCTCACCCTGTCTGTCTGTCTATCACCCTCACTCTATCTGTCTGTCTGTCTATCTATCTGTCTATCTGTCTGTCTGTCTGTCTATCTATCACCCTCACTCTATCTGTCTATCTGTCTATCTGCCTATCTATCTATCACCCTCACTCTATCTGTCTATCTGTCTATCTGCCTATCTATCTATCACCCTCACTCTGTCTGTCTGTCTGTCTGTCTGTCTGTCACCCTCACTCTCTCTATCTATCTATCTATCTATCTATCGCCCTCCCTCTATCTATCTGTCGCATCACCACAGCATCACTCAGCACCACCACAGCATTACTCAGGGGCACCACAACATCACTATGCGCTACCACGGCATCACTGAACACAACAGCATCACTCAGCGCCACCACAGCATCAATCTGGGCAACCATTCAACAACAACTGGTTCAAATATGTTCTCTCAATGTTTCAAGCTTTATTACAAATGTCACAAAAAGATGTTAATATTTCACTGCTGTTCTTGGATTTTCGTCACAATAAAATACACTGAACATAATCTTCACAAATGTTATTTACAAAAGTTGAAGCTATTGCCATTATAAATTACAATAACTTTTATTTAAGTATTACAATTTAAAAAATAGTCATTGTTATTTTTAATAGCAATACATCTAAGATGTAAATACAACACATATTTCATTACAAATTTTATTGGTGTCACACTTGCGAAAGTTAAATCTATTGGCATTGTAAATGACAAAGCTATTAATTTTCACTATTTTCAAAACCAACACATAAATTAAAAAAATTGTCATTTACAATACCAATAGCTTAAACTTTCCTAATGCGAGACCTATTGCATTGCAAATGCTCGTTTTAAGAGTGCTTGGTCTGGCTGATGAGACTGGGGAAAGCATAACATTCTAAGGTATGGCTTGCAGTTTACATGCAGCGCTTTGAAGCTAGCCTATAGCTTACTGTGGTATGTTAGGATTGTATGTTATGAACTGCAAGTAACACGAGTATCCCTGTGACAAAATCAGAATCCACTGAGCTATGAACATAAAATACAATTCTGTGATCTGCATAACGCATTCTTTGCAGTAACCCTCTGCTCTGCTTTGCGATGAATTAAACAAGCATTAGAAATGCAATAGGACTCACATTTATTTGACTTAGAGCTATTAACAGAGCTCAGCTACTGGACAGAAATTGCCACTTTGCAGGTATCCAACAAAGCATTGCTCTGTGAAACAGCCTGAAAGCCTAAAACGATGTTGATTGCCTAGAAAATAAAAAGGCAGATCAGGATGACCAGGAGATACCGCTGACGTATTGGGTTGGCCAACGCAAGCAAACAATGAGTAAAATAGCCTGGATGTGACCCAAGCACGCAAAGGCGGGAGAATCAGTCCCAGTTTCTTGAGGAAAATGGATCCTAGAACAAAATACCAACTTTACAAAATATATCCAATTTACATCTTGCTTGTTTTACTCCTGTGCATCCTCATATGTAGGAGTGTTATGCTGATTTCCAGTTAGATCCGCATAATTCTGCACAATCTTTTGTATACATTGGTTCTGAATTAGGCAACCTGCAATGCAATGTCAAATACATTGGCCACTAATAAATTGTGTTTACTGGTCCTTAAGAGGGACAGTTAAAATGCTCCACTTCTCTTTGTTCTGGCACAGCTCTCAGCAACAATAATTCTCCATCACTGCAAAGCATGGATGTATTGAAGGAAATGTGCACCAGCTCATGTGAGCAAACCGGTTATAAATACTGCACCTGGGATATACAGCCCAATGTGGTACTTGAGCCAAATAACAGTGACATAAACCTCAGGGAACCTGTCTTGAGGGTGCTTTGAAGAAGGAGTTGGCTGGTATTACAATAACAGTCAATTAAGCTTGGCTGGCTGCATTTGATGCGTTTGAGGAGCTTCACCCCTGGTTTTTACATTACTCCTCATTAGCATGTAATATGTTCTACACCCGTGTGGCACGTAACACCTTCTGTGCTGCATATCACTCTCCCCTGAGCCACTGTGCTACCTCAGGCAGCATGTACAGAAATGGCGCCCACTCACGGGTACTTCTGCATGCATCCAGGGCAGCATGAGACGCATCCATTCCCTCCACAGTGGCGTCGGAAGGGGGACTTAGCCCTCCAGCCCCACCCAGTGCGAATTATTGTCTGCAAGACATCTAGCATGTATCACATTCTGCACGGGCCCCATCATTTTGCATTATTGCTGGCCATTTCACCAGCAGGGCACTCCCCCAGGAGGAAGGACGGTTTTGCCCTAGTTATGGGATCATATGGGTACATCTCGGTTCCACCGACACAGTGACCCATGTCTGGCCACACCCGTGCCACTTAGGGCAATACACGAAACACTGATGAGCCCATAACTGGGGCAAAACCTTTCCTGGGATGCTTGTGTTCTGGTTCAGGGAGGAACGGGCATTGCAGTTGGGACTGGACTGTTCCCATTGGAGCAGGGTCAAGACTGATATGCATATCACTGGGTCTAAACTGAGGTGGCATGGTAAGCAAACAAAGGATAGGTTGGAATGAGACCGAAGCGATTGGCAGTGGTTAGACTAACTGCAAGCAGCCCCATCACCGTTTGAGTGTTTTATGATGTTAATGTTCGGGACACCCAGTCTGAACACTGCTCCAGCACTGTTGTTCTTGCAGGTTCTTTTTTCATTCCGGCTAGCTTAATTTATCACCATTGTTTCTCTCCCTCTTTCCTTCACCCTTTTCTGCCTCCCTCTCTGGCTTGGCCTGAAGTCTGATGATGAAAAATCAGTCTCAGTCTTCAAAAATGAATGCCGGTGCCCACCACCTGCAAACCCGAGCACTGCATGGGTCAATCTCTTTGGTCAGAGGCAACTGCCATGGATGTGGGCATCCAGCTGGTCCTAGTCTGGAAAAGATTAGGACTATAGCATTGTTGAACCGAAGGTGGCTAGTTACCTACAGGGATTGTGGTTCGCAGTGGCCAAAGGGAAGTGGTGGGATGGGTCCCTTTAGGAAACCATCCCTTATTCCTTAATTATGCAACCATAGCCAGGTGACCCATTCCTGCCCACCCTATAGGTCTACATACTCAATAGGCGACTAGTTGTTCCCCAACCCTATCGGCCTTGGTATGATGTCTGTCAGACCTGCCCAGATCCATCAACCGTTCAGATCACTCCCCGTTGAGGTCAAAATCACCAGATCCATCAGTAAGCCGCCCCACCCATTGTGCAGAGATCCTATTATAAAACACAAACATATCATTTACATACCTGCTCCGCCCATCGCGGTTGGAAGAGAAAAGCACTCTCCTGTCTTCGTACAAAGACCTGGCAAGGCCCTGACAGGAATGAGCGGTGTAATTGGCCCCATCGTTGGCAAAAAGCTGGTTTCACATTCCTCGGTGGCCCATATAATTATCCTTTGTGCCCTTGGCACCTCTTGTGCAAACGTTTGTTTACTCCCTTTAGGATCTGTGTATTAGTGGGTAAACTGTCAGCTAAAGATGCAGGAGACCAGATGTGCTATCCACCATCCCTTAGTTTTTCAAACTGTGTGATCTTGGGTAAATCTAAGAGTGCCAACCCCTCTTCTTCAGCCTGCCTATACTGAGGTTGATTGGAAACAGACAACCACTCCAATTTAAGCGGGATACACAAAACATCCAAAAACAAATTTCAACTGCCTAGGAGAATATGCAGGCAGCACTATGCTCTATGAGCGCAGGTATGTTTTCGTTGGTTCTGGTAAGGTCGCTTAATTCAAACCAGCATTGTCAAAGCCAATAGGTCTTGACTTCGGGGTACACTGGCTTTGCCAGTGGTTTTTGCTTATGTGGTGTTGAATCACAGGTGGGAGGCCGGCATACCTTACCTAGAAAGGTGCATCTCCATTAAGGCGCTTGCCCTTTTTTCTTTACTGATCCAAGATGGCAGATACCATTAAAAGCGGTAAAAAAAATGTTTTTAACTTTAGTTGTGCAAACACCTTTTACAATATGAGACAGATCGACAGCAAAAGCCCAGGCCATAAAAAAAAAGCCATAAAAAAAACACAAATTAAAAGATACACAGGCCCTTGTGGCTTGGCTTGTGGGATGACAAATAAAACAAGCATTTGCAATGCAATAGGTCTCGCATTAGGAAAGTTTGAGCTATTGAACTTGTAAATGACAAAGTTTTTATTTATGTGTTGGTTTTGAAAATAGCTAAATTAATAGCTTTGTCATTTACAATGCCAATACTTTTATCTTTTGCAAATGTGACACCTATAGCATTTGTAATGCAACATGTTTTGTATTTACGTGACTTAGATGTATTGATATTACAAATAACAATAGTTTTTAATTTTTTTAAATAATTAATACTTAAATAAAAGTTATTGTAATTTATAATGGCAATAGCTTAAACTTTTGTGAAGATTATGTTCAGTGTATTTAATTGTGACGAAAATCCAAGAACAGAAGTGAAATAATGACATCTTTTTGTGACATTTGTAATAAAGCTTGAAACATTGAGAGAAAATATTTGAACCAGTTATTGTTGAATGGTTGCACAGATTGATACTGTGGTGGCGCTGAGTGATGTTGTGGTGGTGACGAGTGATGTTGTGGCTTTCAGTGATGCTGTGGTAGCGCATAGTGATGCTGTGGTGCCCCTGAGTGATGCTGTGGTACCCCTGAGTGATGCAGCACCATGGAGACCCAGGATGGACAGAGGGATGCAGCAGAGCGCAGGAGGAAACTGAAATTCAGCCCTGAAGAACTGCAGGTGCTGGTTGCAGAGGTAGTGAAACACTACAGCAAAATCTATGGAAAACAGTCACTGCATGTTGCAGAGTATGTCAAGCGCACTACTTGGATTGATATCCAAGCAAAGGTAAATGCCATCGCATCTGCACCAGTGGCGAAAAACTGCTCCCGGCACTGGATGGTGCTGGGAGTAGAAACAGCTGCAGAGCAGGTCCAGTCTTCGACTAAGGAAATATCAGCGTTGAGATCCAAGATCCTTGGAGACAGCACACTAACTAATGCTAAGGAGGCTTTGGAAAGTCTGGATGCAACCCTTAAGGAATTTGATATAATGGCTCAGACAAAGAAATTTGAGAAACTGGCGAAAGACCTACGAATATTTGATAAGAAAAACGTTTATCCTTATTTACAACCTGATTACTTCAAACAGGATAATCAAGGCCGGTTCACCAATCGGGGACGCGGTAATTACCGAGGGAGGCGTAATTACACTACGTTCTTTGACTCTTCCTTCAGCTCGGGAAGTGAAGGAGAACCAAGCACGAGCACATCTTATAATTACAACCAACAGGATTTTGGTTACCAACAATACCCTCAGGGTCCACCACAATTTCCCCCTCATCATTTTTAGGCCGGGGGCAATGGAGACCGCCCCGGGCCGTGACAACAACTGGGCCCGTGGTCAAACACGAGGACAACAACAGAACCCGAACAATTGGAATGGGGCAGAGGCAAGGTACAGAAACAAGTTACCTTCCGTCCGGAGACACGCGGGGAAATTTCGACCAGGAGGAATACCTACAGATGGTAACCAATCCCTCCCCCAATCCCTCCCAACGTTTGACCAGAATGTTGACAGTAACACACGACCAAATTCCAACCCGGTCATCAACATTTCCCAACATGAACTGAATGATCAGGAAATACAAATCCTGAGTAGAGGTCTATCCTACGTCCCAACGGCAACACCGAACAAATTCCAACTGAAGACAGAGCTGGTTAGGTTTTTTCGGAAAATTCGGTTGAGACACTACTTCAGGAACCAAACATCCCAACAACGAACCTCCACCACTGGATTAAGATCACCCTCAACCTTCTTTTCTCCGACATATGCCATGAGTCACAAAATCTTGGCTTTTGAGGATATTGTCACCAAAGAAGTGGATAGACTACTTGGACATTAGAAGTACACGAGATTTAATCTAAGTTAATCTGAAAAGACTGCTTTAGCCACCCTTAAAAGAACAAACAAGTGGTGATAAAGCCCGCTGACAAAGGGGGAGCGATTGTTGTTCAAGACCTCACCAAATACAAGGAAGAGATTTATCGTCAGCTTTCGGATGGAGTGAGTTATCAAAAACTACATACTGATCCTTCTCGTGAATTAGCGATGGACATACTTCAAGCTACACAGAGAGGTTTGGAAGAAGGTTTCTTGTCAGACCAGGAGTTTAAATTCCTCAATCAACAACACCCAAGATTGGCCACCATATACACTTTGCCAAAAGTGCATAAGGATGCTAACAACCCGCCGGGTCGGCCTATCGTATCGGGTTGCGGCTCAATGCTAGAACCACTTTGCGAGTATATAGACTTTTTCCTTAAACCAACAGCCAGAAACACCAAGGCATATCTTCGAGACACCACCCAAACTATTAATCTAGTGGACCAGCGCCCCTTTGATTGCACCCGACAACTGTTAGTCACTTGTGACATAGTGTCTTTATACACTAGTATTCCACAGTTGGAAGCGGTCGAAGTCATCCGCAACGTCTTGGACGAACGCCCAGCACCCGTACCAGTACCAACCGATTTCATTATTGATTTGCTCAAATTGGCAATGATGAAGAATTTCTTCATATTTCAAGAAGACTTTTACCTTCAAACAAAGAGCGTTGCTATGGGGGCTACATTTGCCCCAAATCTAGCGATTATATTCATGGACTTCTTTGAAAAACAATTGATTTTTTCTGACATCAACCCATTTAAGGCCAATCTGGCCTTATGGGTTAGATATATTGATGATGTCCTTTGCATTTGGGATGGCAACCTGGAGGATTTAAATTCATTTCATACCTGGCTGAATCTATGCAATAAAGATATACAATTTACCATCCAGTTAAGCAATAAACAGGTCCCATTCTTGGATATTACCATCTATGCCGAAAATGAACATCTTCAGACGACCCTATACAGGAAACCTACGGAGAGGAATTCTTTGCTGCAGTATGAAAGTCATCACCCGAGAGGTCTAAAAGACAATTTGCCCGTGGGACAGTTCCTGCGTATCAGAAGGAATTGTTCCAAAAAGGATGACTATATGCTTGAGTCCCAAGATCTATCGGATCTTCTAGTAGCCCGAGGATACCCTGGCAGACTTGTGAAAAAAGCCCGCAAACGGGCCTGGAATAATCCACGTGAGACTCTTCTCAACACCGAAGACCAGTAGAAAACTGACTGTGAGCGCATTATTTGCGTTACCACCTTCTCTACAAGAAGTAACGAAATTAAAAAGATCAATAAGAACTGGTCCCTGGTAGCTGAAGATATCAACCAGGAACACTTACCGTTACACTCCTTCAAACGAGCTAAAAACATCAGAGACATGGTGGTCCACTCCTTTCTAGATACACCTGAACAACCAACTATTACATCCTTATGGAATCTCCCACCGATCATTGGGCATTATAAATGTGGATCATGCGTTGCCTGTGCCACCACTCTACAGACCAAGAAATTTGTCCACCAAAATCAGACTTTCTTTCTAAAATCCTACACTAATTGTAACACGGCCAACGTTATATATATCATCCAATGCCCCTGTGAGAAAATATATGTTGGCCAGACTCAACAGAAGATCAAACAGAGCATCCTACAGCATGGTAGCAGGATATGTTGTAACGTACCAGGAGCACCCCTGGTAGAACCTTGTCATAGAATGGGGCACACTGTACAAGATCTAACATGGTTAGTCATAGAGAAGATCACTCTGGGCAGAAGAGGCGGGAACCTGACAACAGTGTTGAACACCCGTGAATTGAAATGGATGGCTATATTTGATTCAATCGCTAATGGTCTTAATGAAATGGATAGCAGTTATGCCCAGATGGCAGCATTAGGACAGTAACTATAGTGTTTCATTAGGATGTACTGTTATAATCACGACAAAATAAAAAAAAAAATTATATATAACTGCACTGATTACGTCTACACCCTCATGTCGGAGAGGTGCGCGTTCTCGATCTACTGAGTGTTTTGGTCATCTAACAATTCTTTACATGGGACAGGTTTTCATTGAATGGTCGTCTTTGATTTACAGCATGTATAATGACTGAACGTTTACACCCTCGTGTGGGAGAGGTGCACGTTTTGTAAACTGATTAGACTCCCCCAATTTTAAGTAGTGAGCTTTTTGTGTCCATAAAATAATGCCCGGCTTATTTGCAAAATAGTTCGAACACCTCACGATCGGGCCTCAATCAAATAGCTCCCTATTGTGGAATTGCCCACTGAACATCTATACCCCTGTGTTGACGAGGTGCTAGTCATGTAACATTGACTGATTAATTAGTGATTCAGTAAGCCGGACATAATCTCAATACCTAAAATAAATGTGCTCATTTTCAACAATAACAGAAAATACTATTGTTGCCCCAATCTGCGGAGTAGTATTCTTTCCCTTTCTACTCATTCATGTGACCACGCGAGTGAGCTCACAAGCCAAACGCGGAAGTGCATTCACTTTGCGTACATCCAGCAGCGAGCACTGTGGAGATGAGAGACCGCGGCTGCGGCTACACGTTACGTGACTAACGCCAAGAGCGATTAAGGAGGATTTTTGAAATCCTACATGACTGCCTGACAAATGTAAGTTCTTTTGATCAGGGAATTAACTAAAACACATTCTAAGTAGTGCTGGTGTTGGACTGTTTCCTAAACCATATTCCTCTCGTTCCTCCAGTGAAGGCCACGCTGAAGTTAAACCATTTCCCACTCCCTCTGCATTGACGGACTGACTCCAGCTCTAAATACTAAGACCACATGTGAGTTAGACACCCTTAAACAATTTCATGTGTTAGTGAAGCTGACACTTGTCACTTATTCATTCTTGATACCATTCTTGCTCCTCTCTAGTTGGCCTACCCACTAGCCACAGACCACACAGAAGTTGGTCTTCCAGATTCTCGAACATCGGAGCCGGCTGGCCCGATACACCATGGTAAATAACATTCTTCTATTAGTATATAACTAATTTTAAATTCACCTTTCTATTTGAATTTATTAAATCCTCCTTTACCTTTTAGAATTATCTGGCCCCGTCACCACTTTCCCTGTCCTGATGAAGACCCCGTCTAAGGGCTCAAGTAAACCTCCCATGTAGGGGTCGAAACGTCGACGGCTCTACCTGTTTTGTCATCCGGCACTATCCATGATCTAAATATTTACAAATGTGACAGCAGAATGATTTTTGTATTAGTTTAACTGTACTTTTGGCTTGAATAAGTTGTAGCCTTCTTTACATTAATTATGAATATTTTTGTTCTGAATATGAAATTGTGTTCTCTTCTGTGAATCACTTTTACTCTTTTTCATTCCACACTTCATCTTTTCTCCCTCTCCCTTGTATATAGGGCTTTATTAATTTTTACGTTAAATATTTGAATTAATTCAGTAGCATTTTGTGATTAATTGACAGTTTTGCTCTATTAAACATGATGAACTTTGCAATCATAAAGGTTTCAATTCAATAATTGCGTACCCCTCCTTGATACGCTATCCCTCTGGGACCCCTATATATGTATCATTTAGCACCCAGGTCCCAGTGACGCTTTGAGTAAAACCCCTCTTTGGTAACACATCAGCTTACCATACAGCAAGGGTTGCAACACACTACTAGCATAAGCAAATGAGGAGCAGGCAAATGTGTGATAGTAGTGTGATTTAATCAAGACACACAGGTGAACTACTCCACTGACACAATGTCCATGTCTGTCCACAGGAGAGTTATCGCGCAGCATAGCAATGGATAGGGAGAAGAGGAGAGAAGAAGCTGGTCCCAGCACAGTTCAAGGAGGGAAGAACACAGAGCAGGCAGCCAAGACACCTGAGCAGACAACCACACCACAGCCTCAGTCTCCTCTTTTGTTTGGGACTCAGGAGTCAGGAGCAGCTGCACAGTCCCCCACACCAACAACTCCATCACCTGTGCAGGAAAGGGCAAGGTGGCTTGATGTACCCCCTCCCCGCATTCTAGAAACATCTGAGGAGGAAGAGGAGGAGGGTGACATTCCCAGCAATCCACCAGAGTCAGCCAACGCTGAGCAGCAGCCCACTCCAAGAGCTGTGCGGGCCAGTGTCCGAGGAAGAAGGTCACAGGAAAGAGCTGAAGGGCAGTAGGGTCAGGGGGTCTTCTGCGTTCTGGAGGCCACCATGGTCAAGGTCCAGCGCCTGCAGGCAAAGGCAATGATGGGTGTTCAGATGCAGGCGCGCAGCATCAACAACAAGCTGGATAACATTGACAAGGGCATAGGAAACATTTCGGACAGCATGCAGTTGCTGGCAAATGGCATGACAGACATGACCCAGTGCATGACTGTCCTGTGCGACAAATTGGACAGGGACCACTTGGAGAGGCGCAAGGCTCGTGTGGATGTGCGCCAGCAGACAAAAGCATTAAACCGCTTTGCAACTGCAACCTCCCTGCTGTTCAGACGGTCAGTAGCGATGCAGGATGCTATTGTGCAGTGCTGCACCAATTTATCTGTGGGGATGGGCAGAGTGACCTCTGCCATGGAGCTGATGCTTACACAACAGACAGCCACTCGAGGCGACACATGTGTGGCTGAAAGTGAAGAATGCACCAGCAGGAGTGGCGCAAGCACTCCTGTCCCAGAAATATGCAGGAGCGGCAGGCATCATTCCACAGAGACAGACCCCACCGAAAGCCGTGAAACACAGCCACATCAGTCGCACCCTGTAATCCGTGGACGGAAACATTGACTATGCCCTCCACCCAAAGGACAGGTCACGGTGGGGTTAACTGTGACCACCCAGTCATGGACATTGATAATTTATGTAACCATTGTGTGGTATCATTGCAATGGTGTAGTGAAAATTAAACTACGTACATCATAATCTTAGCCTGACTGTGTCTCATTACTCACTCAGAAATATTTCTGTGTGATCTCTGCCCGTCTTAGTCTCCCATTTGTAGCTGGTGCTGCTACTGTAGCATAGGGCTCTCCCTGTTCTGTGTCATCATCAATGTCCTCATGATGTGTGATCTCCACCTCTGTGCCTTCCTTGGTGGCGAGATTGTGTAATATGGCACAGGTCGCAATGATTTTGCAACACAGGATTGGAGTGTACTGGCGTGCCCCTCCACTCTTGTGGAGGCAGCGAAACCTGCTCTTGAAGAGTCCAAATGTGCGCTCCACAACGTTGCGTGTAGATCTGTGAGCCACATTGTAACGCCTTTCACTCCTGGTGGATGGGTTGAGGTAGGGGGTGAGCACAAAGGACCACAGGGCATATGCTCTGTCGCCTAGGGGGGGAAAAGATTGCCATTAGTTGCATAAACATGATACATTCATCTACTGTGACTGTCAGGGTGTGTCAATGTCGTTTACCTAGCAGGTATCCGTTCCCAAAATCTCCGGCAACTAGGCGTGTGTATATCCCACTATTCTGGAATATGTTCGAATCATGGGTACTCCCAGGGAATTTCGCAATGATGTCTGTGATGATGTTGCCAGCGTTGCATATGACCTGCACATTGATGGAGTGCGTCGACTTCCGGTTCCTGTATATGTGTTCTGTGGCTGCAGGTGGACAGAGTGGTATGTGGGTGCCATCTATGCAGCCTATCACGTGAGGGAACTGTGCCAGTTGATAGAAATCAGTCTTGGTCTTTGCAAGTTTTGCAGGTGTGTCAGGGAATTAAATATAATGCTCCATCCTCTGCATCATGGTGTCAAGGAACCTCCGGAAGAAACGTGACAGGCAGCTCTGGGACACACCACCTACTGCAGCTATCACACTTTGATAACTCCCAGAGGCAAGCAGGTGTAGGCTGCACAGCACCTGCACATGGGGTGGGATGGCGTGCGCCCTTGGTGTTGGGTGCTCCAGGAGTGGGTGTAGGTCCCTGATCAGGTTCTGGATGGTTTGGGGATGTAGCCTGTACTTTTGGAGTATTTGTGGCTCTGTCAGTTGGAAAAGTGTTATCCTCTGCCTGTACCCTTGCTCCTCCCTTAGCCAAGCCATTCCCTCTCTCCTGCTGCCTGTAGTCTTTGCCTCCTTGCAATTACGAAGAAAACCGCCACTCTGGTTACACTGTTGCATTTTGGGACTCTTTTTATAGCCTGCACTTGGTTACCACCTGCATTCAATCCATGGTAAATACTGACTCCTAAATACCGAATTTCCTTCAATTCGGTATTTTTCAGGTTTCCTACATCTCCATGCCCATTATTTTACAATTTCTTATTTACCGATTCGGTAATTAAGAATTCGGTAAATGTGAATTCGGAAAATTCTGCATCGGTAATATACCGACTCATATTTACCGATTTGGAATAATACCGACTCATATTTTCCGATTCGGAAAAAATTAGACTCCTACATCTCATGTCATGGATACCGGTCGGTAACAGCCGAAATTACCGATTTTCGGCCATTACCGACCGGTATTTGCCGACCTACATCTGGCCCTGAATCGTTTAAATGAATTACCTTAACAGTGTGTACACTGTTCAGAAATCAAAAAACTTTTGCCTGTAAATGTTAAGTAACAATAACTTTACAGGCAAAATGTAAAGGAATATTTTTATCACTGCAGGGTCTGTATCTCTGAGACCCTACCAGCCTAAAGCCCTGCTTTTGGAGGAATTTAGTCCAAATATAAATTATAGCATATCGGAAGGTATCAGGAGATGGTATGCACTGCTGACCCGCCAAAGAGGATTCTGTGATCAAATACCCAACACTACTGTTATTTTAATTATGATAGTGCCAAAATTGTTAAGGGATATTCATTGTAAATAGGATTGCAGTAAACATTTTTCCTCTTTCACATCTACTTACTTGATGGTCACCACGTTTTCATTAACATTTTACACAAGGGGAGTTAATTCTCCTGGGACAGGATTTATTTTTCACAGCTCTATTCCTGTCAAATTCTTTCAGATAGATATCATTACACCGATGACACTCAATGGCATGCCAAATTCATTATATGTAATGGAAACAACGGTTTCCGCCAGACACGCATCCCAAGCTTCAGAACAATAATGCCTTCGAATATCAGGGGTTGTGTTAAAGTAATATTTAAATTAATGTGTCTCTATTTGGTACTGCTACTAAATCCTATCATCTGGCCCAATATAATATAAAAATAATCTTTACATTGTACTATTTTAAACTAGTTTAGGCAAACCTTGCACTGTTCCATAGTAAAAGGCACGGACACTCATTCTAGAAATTATTGCTCCAAGCTAACTCAAATTGACCCGTTTTCGAACTTCAAAATAGTAGTAGGTTTGAAATCTCCCCGTATTAAAAAAGAAATTCCAATGATCTTGCAATACGCTTTGTATAGTGTTTATCTAATCGGGGATACTATCGAGAGAAAAACAAATCCTCTCACCTTGTGCAGCCTCTGCCGGGAGCTGCTGTCTCTGTTCGGGTGGCTGAAGAGTCACTCTCGTGGACCAAGAGCGCGTTATTTAAGGTGCCGGAGAGGGGCGGGGCCAGCTAAGGTGGAGGAGTGACTGACAGGAGGTGAATGACATCAGAGACAGAGGGGAGGGTCAGTGAAGGGGCGAGTGATTGCGTAAAATCAGTAAGGAACGGGGCTTTAAGTGGGATGAAAAAACGGCCGGTCTCTGAAAGGGGCGCGATTGATGTAATTAAGGATGTGGCTTAAAAGCTCAGAAACTGAAAATCTGTGCTTAACATAGTGTGCCGCCAAACTGGTATTGTGCAACTTCTGTCATTCCATCCAGATACATTACACTTACAACACCAAGCCAGTACTAATGGCTTTGTCAATGGTTGTTAGTTGCCTAAGATTAATAACTACGGCTTCGTTGTATAGCTAATTGAAAATGCTTAATTCTGAATGAGACTGTGAAAGGACTATACGAGCCTCTTTGAAGTTACATCAAAGGCAGCGAAGGGTGAAACTGCTGCAGAGTTAAGATTTTTTTTTTTTTGCATCCGGATGCTGAGGGCAAAAATGTAAAGCCCGACAGGGGGCCCTCTCAGAACCTACTTTTTAAAACTGCAGGTGCTGGGCACCGGCAAAACCTGGCCCACTTACAACCCTGGGGAGGAAGATAAGTAAAGGGCGGGGCGTAAATCGAAGATAATTTAAATTGGACACACAATGGATTGCAGATGAAACTGCTGGGGCAACCCACAAAGGGCAATTGTATGGAGCGGTGTGCGGATTTATTTATACATACACGTTTGCATAGAAGGTTTAAAGCTGACTATAAATATATCTCTATACCTGAGTATATAAATACATAGTCAATCATGAATTTAAATTGGTACATAAAAGAGCGCTGCCTGCAAGGAAGGGTTCATTCAATACAGTGGTGGTGGGCCCAAGAGGGGGGCAAGGACAAACTGAGCTGCGGCACAGGCCCCATCCTGGCAGAGGGGGTGGGGGGGGAGGGGGGGCGAGGAGTGAAGGGGATAGCCTAGTTAGTGCATTAAATGAGAGACTATTGTGAAACAAGAAGAGGAGTGAAGAGTGAACATGTCCCATGTTCCCCGGGCGCGATCCGAAGGGAAAGGAGAAGTATCCAACTTGAGACAAGGAGAGACCATGGGCAAGGGAAGGAAGAGCAGCAGGGGAGGAAAGACCACGCGAACCCTGATTCGACGAAGCGAGTCTTAGGAGCCAATCAACACCGCACATGTCCCTGAACAGGCAGAGCCCAGATCGGGCCAAAATACACATTTCACTGCATTGCTGAATAGATAATAAACAGCCACAAGGGCAGCCAACACTCACTCCTCCACCGAGCAGGCGGTCTGAACTGGAGGGAGGGCAGGGGCACATAGGAGCCCAGGGCTCTCTCTGCCACTAGAGACTTCTTGGATAGTAAGGACGTGACTCCTGGGCCAGCCTTAAATTCCCATGACCCCCAGAGCATCGCAATGGCTGCTAACGGCAGACATTATTTCAGAAAAAGTGTGGCCACACACATGCACACCCTGTGTATGGTCCGTCATCCATTGGAGGTGGATGTTGGTCACCCTCTCCCCCAAGCAGCTCAGCTCAGCCTTCAAGAGTTAGACAGCTGCTGCCTTTTACCGGATTGTAATATTCCACCCGTGCAAAGCTCACTACTTTTGTACTTCGTTAATTACTCCTCTGGGTGACCTTGAAAAACAATCATTGGCATAGCCAATAGGTCTGGCCTTTAGGACCTTATAAGTGTTTAGCCAGAGCTATTGGCTTTGCCAATGTCTTTAAACTGTGGTGTAGAACAGTGTAGCTGTTGTGCAGCATGTTGTAAGGTTATAATAATAAAAAAGTGTTATAAGCATTTTTGTTACCCTATATGTAACCAAGAAGACATTATGCATGACTGAACGACCCTGTTAAAAGAATTAACATAATACATGTCTTCTAGTTCTTTATCCTTGCAATACAGGCAACAGCTTCCTGCGTTTTCTGATGCTTGTTTGTTATAGGTTTTTGTTTGTTATGGGGCTGACATAACCAACAGCAGGTTGGAGGTTGGTAAGTAGCACCTGAATTACAACACGAGCAGTGGACGGACACTAGGGGAGAATCAGATGCCAGATTCAGAGGTCAGAGTTGGTGCTTTGCTAATGCTGATGTGGTGCTGAGCTGATGCTGAAGTGGCGCTGCTTTGGTGCTGAATTAATGCTGAGGTGGAGCTGCATGGTGCTGAGGTGGGGCTGCACTGGTGGCAGAGCACTAATGCAGAGCTGGTGCTGTGCTGATGCCGAGATGGTGCTGTGCCAATTTTGAGGTGGTGCTGCACCTGTGCTGAGGTGCTGCTGCGCTGGTGGTGGTGCACTGATGAGGAGGTGGTCAGGGTCGGATTGGTAACGAGGGCACTCGGGCAATGCCCGACGGGCCGGTGTCCAGTTCCAGTGGTGGGCTGCTTTTTTGACCAGTCTGGGGGCCGATTTGGGTGTTTTCTGTGTTATTCGGATACCGCCAGCGACCCAGTGGGTACTTGAGCGGCCTTTCTGGAGGCAGATGAGCGCCCATTACCTCCCTTTTATCAAGCGGCAGAGGTGTCACTCCCTTTCTCTTGCTGGGCCGGCCCATTAATATATGCTGATTGAGAGGAGCAGGGGGCCTGAGCAGAAGTGGCCTCACTTGTTTTCAGGTGTGTTTCACCAGTGTAAACTAAGCAGTGCTTTTTTTTTACTCCCCCTCCCCCTATTTAATTCAATTTCACTGAAGCAGTGTTTTGTGGATAGACAAAATGCAAATGTGGTCCACTTAGTTTTAGTATGCCTGGGCTGATTTTTTATCCCAATCCAACCCTGGAAGTGGTGCTGATGCTAAGATGGTGCTGTGCAGATGCTGAGCTTGTACTGTGGTAGTGCTCAGGTAATGCTGAGTGATGCTGAGGTGGTACTGAGTGATGCTGAAGCGGTGCTGAGTCATGATGAGGTGGTGTTGAGTCATGCTGAGGTGGTGGTGCTGCATTAGTGCTCAGGTGCAGCTGAGCTGGTAGACTGGGGACAGCAGAGAGGCTCGCCTCACCAGTCTGTGGCTCTCGAGTGTGAATAGCCACATTGATAGAGCTGTCTAGCTGAGCAGCAGCAATAATTCATTTGCTTTGCATGTGGGCTTTATAAAGGCAACAGCTGCTGCACGTAACAACGTAAGAGTATTAGCAGGGCAATCACTTGTGCTGTCTGAAGCAATCATTTAACTTTGCCCATTTGGTCTCC